>NW_028187001.1:1068303-1155895 GCF_003343005.1 Rhea americana | reverse complement strand
TGTCTTCTGTTCTCCTAAATTATGTACCTCAGTTAAATGCCTATGTTTAGAGGAGACAATTCTGGACCTCCCTTCCCCCATTCAAGGAGAAAACAGTTTATAACATGTAGGAGTTCACACAGCTAATATGATCTGAACGTGCGTGAGGTTCACCTTGAACCCAAGGAAAGATTTTGTTGTTGACCAGAAGTAGCACACCCATAGCATGCTCATAAAAATGATACACATCCTTTGGATACTCACTCAGGAGCCTTGCTGAATACAGATACAGTATACATTCCTGCTTGGCTAGATTTTCGAACCATAAAAGCACCTTCTTTTCCCTAATGAAGAAAGAGAAAATGTTACAAGAAACAATGAGATTGGGATTCATCTCAGTGAACTTTAGACTTCCACACTGTAAAGTCTACACCTGAGCTACTGATCTACGTTCTCTAAATAGTTAATGGAGAGGAGACATGACTCATCTGACCTCTTTTAAAGGACTACATTAGGACAAGATGAATTATATTTTAGAATTATTTATTTCTCTCCTTTAAAATGGAGGTCTAGGTAAGGGGTTGAGATATCCCACTGTAGATGCTTAAGATTAGGTAAATTGTACCCTAGCCCAGACATGAAGCAAGTGGTTTGTAATTTTGTTTTGGTGTACAGATACTGATTTATTGTAGGGGTGATGGAAAGGCGATGTTAACCTCTCCTTCCTACTGTTCCTCCCAAGGTGGTATGTGTTATATCACCCAGGCACTGCCACACACATCCCATCAGGATAACAGCTCTATTCACTATATAACATGTTAGACTGATATCATTTCCTATTGCCGAAGTATTTCTGAGTGATTGAATAATTACAGAGATTTTCTCTGATCTCTATTATATTTGGACTATTTCTAATATTTATGTAGCATTCTGGTCCTAATTGTCACTATCTACTTTTACTTTTGTTAATGGTTTACCATACTGGGATGGAAATACTTGCTTTCAGAGTTTAACAATTACACCTTTCATGCGCTAGAAAGAGCTAGCATGGAGAGGAAAGCAGACATTTAGAAACTCACATACAGGCCAGGTTCAAAGGAAACTTCATGTCCTCTTAAAATTAACTGGATTCAGAAGTATCCAGGAGCTCTTGGGAAGGGGACATAGAGGGGTTACTCCTCCTACTGACTATTTCTCTCCAGTGATTCACCACACTTAACATTTCACTCCTGAACCTATGGTATAGGTGTAAGGGAAAGGATGCTGAGCCAAGGCGCCCAAAGAGATGGGGTTTGTGGAATCCGTCAGTGGATGGGTGCCAACTGGACAGGCTGTGAGAAAGCCTGTAGCTTCTTTACACCATACACCCAAGCCCAAAGCACAGCTCAGTTGATTCTCCTGGAAAGGTACATGAATCTGCCCTTGTGCAGTCATCTCCTGTAAGGACCTATACCACTGACTAGCCCTGTAGTGCCATCTGTCCATGCCCCTAGTCAGCTGCATCCAACCAACACTTGGCAAGTTTTTGCTCAAGGTTATCTGCTTGTCTCAGTGAACTCCTTTTACTCAACTCAAATACGTCATAAGTCCAACACARAGAACTCCTCTAGTCTGGCCTGTAGAAAGAGCCACACTGAAAAACTCATAAGCAGAGCTTTGTGGGGAAATGCACAGTGTGTGGCTTTGCTCTGAGACTATTTTAGAGGTGTGCTATTTGTTCATCTGTATGTAAGAGCTGAAAATCCATCCAGAYGCTTTCAGAGATCTACTTATTGCTGCCAAGCACTCTGTTTACAATACTATAGCTATTTGAAGAACATCAGCATCCTCTAGCTACATAGTACCGCAAAGACAACAGACAGAAATATTTCCAGTATGGCTGTTTGTATACAAGCGATAAAGGATATGTAGAACCTTCTGTTGGAGCAGTTGCTCAGACTGGGCACGGGAGATATTACCAGCATACCAACTGCAAGGAGAAATATTGGGCATATCATTGACAGGCAGATTTCTCAACAAGGCAAAACACAGAGATGAAAAATGCCAGATACAGTAAATGTTTTCGAAACTGCTTTTAAAAGCCAGGGTGTAGAGGTGGTATTTTTCCTGCACAGGTGGTTTTAAGCCATGGGATAAAGGGGAAATCATTAGTCCCAATCTGCTTTACCTTAAAATATCTAGGCCCTTATCTGAGCCCATTCTGTGATTTTAACTTTCTTCAGTAACTCCCTGTAGGAGAATCCCGCAGAACTTTAGAGCTTCCAGCCCTACTAGAAGTGGTTTGCCTGTTCCCTAYGGACCATGACATGTTGTCTCCCTAAAAGGTTTGTGAGCCGCATAATTCTCCTCTAACCTTTGAACCTTCTAGTTCTCATAACACTTAAGTAAACAGAGAGTTCTCAAATGGAGGATAAAAACCAGACATGCTATGTCAAATCAGTTAAGGGAGCTCAACTGAAGTCTTTTTAACAAGACTTCACTCTTATGAATCATCTCTTTGTTAGGGCTTAAACGCCTTTTATTKTCTGAAAACGAATATATTAATCCCTTCTGTATCTGTGGGTAGTGATGTTACTGATGACCTTAAACTGATGACAAGGCCTATAATTACTATCAATATTTTGAGAGCTGTATGTAGGACCCCATTTTTCTAGGTACAGTGTACATATACGGTGGTTCTTATGAATACRTATTCTGCATACTCACTCATGCTTAGCAATACTCTGCTCTTCTGCTGATGAATTCTCACTGGCACAAGAGTTTTCCCTACAAAGATGAAATATTACACTTAAGTTGTGAAAAAATAGTAATGAAATTTGTTTTCCTCGTTAAAAGTCATAGCATATATAGTTTGTTTGAGTAATTGTTGCTATTATGTCATGGCCCAAGGTGAATACTTAAAAAGCTGAGGATATATTTGGTACTCTGTTTTTTTTTTGTTTGTTTGTTTTTGTTTTTTGTTTTTTGAAATGATTAAAGCTTACAAAGCCTTTTCCCTCCAGTAGCATGACACAATGTATTGGAAGGCCAAATAGTCTCTGYGCATAAAGGCAATAAAACCACATATGTCTTCAGTGAACTTATGAAGAGATCGCATCTATTTCTTCAAAAATTACATGGGAAGATTTCCAAAACTGCACAGCTCTAAACTTCTCACATAAATGTTATTAGCAAGAAAGACAATAGAAAAAGAGAAAGCAGAGAAAGAGGCCTCTAATATAAGCTCTTGCAGAGAAAAATAGTAATGATTCTAGTTTATGTCGGCTTCTACAGGTTACTCTAAGAGTAAGGTTTTTTTAAGGAAATGCCTGAATCTTATCCAGCAGTGTTTACTGTGAAAATGTTGGTTATATTTCTGTGAAATTTTCATGCAAACACTTAGAAAGATGCTCAATGTTTACAAGGTCATGCCACCTAACTGAAGAAGAGGGATGTATCCCTTGGACAAACTCAGATTCTATTGCATATGTGCATATGAGTGTTAGTAAGCCTTGTATTTTCRAGCTGAAATAAGAGTATCCAGAGTGAAATCTCAGTCCCATTCAAATCAAGGACAAGTTCCTATTGATTTAAATAAARCCAGGATATTACACTGTTTCTTGCATTAATGTATTAATCACGAAGACGAAGTTGTTTTTGATTCTATACCTATACAAGACCTCATGCAGAGTGCTCAGAAAGTTATTAAACAAGCTATAATAAAGCAAAATATTCCAAAAATGTTACCTAATCTTTCCTAGAATGGTAAGAAGAACATTTAAGCAGTTGATGGTTGCACATGGATTTACCTTGGCTCATCACTGTTCAGAGATAACTTTCTCAAGTAAGAGCTTGGTACGAAACCTTCGTTCCTGCAAAATAAACAGTTCACAATTCAGCTGTCGTACATGATTACACCTTAAATTTGGTCACTTAAAATAGGAAATGGGATTAATCACCTAACAGAAATGTTCRCTGTTAAAACATTTCTGTTTCTCACATACCATGCAGAAAAATACAGAGGTAATTTGTTTTAGAAAATTACATTTCAATGAAGTACTCTTTCCGCTAGTCATTGAAATGACTTCTTCCTCAGTGATTGGCTTCATCATATGGAAGATTGGAGCAGCTGTTCGACAATATTGTTACATGCCATCTCAGTTGTTATGATGAAGGATGCCAGTGACTAATGAGTGCCAGTAGAATATCCAAGGTCAAATACAGACTTCAGAAAGTCAGTAGCTAGGCTCAGCACTTTCAGACCCAATGCCAAATGCAACTGAGAAGCTATGTTAACTGAATACAGACAACTCAACTACCACTTAAAGCAGCTGTCAGCATGGCATGTTGGACCTAAAGTACGGGGCTAAGAGGTATATATAGCTGTAAAGGAGTGGGCTGCATACTGCATGCTGTCAGAAAAACAAATGTGGGGAGTAAATTGTATGTTTGAATCTGGATAGAAGCAGAAATTAAGTGCTTCTTCAAGAAGATCTCAGTGGAACCAGAAGAAAACTGAGTATCTGATATCTGAAACAAGTAACTGCCTGCTCTTTGCTCCTGCTACATTCAAGAAAACAAGATTTTCAAGTAGAATTTTAAGTTTTTACTATGATGCATATGTTATTTGTGCTTACAGAACCAATATAGCAAAAGTGCCAGTTTCTGAAGACAAAAAAAAAAAAAAAAAAAAAAAATATAAAAAAAAAAAAAAAAAAAAAAAAAAAAAAAAAAAAAAAAAAAAAAACTATAAATGTTTGCATTTCTCTTGATACCTCTCTACTTCCTCATTCATCTTAAAGTGCTTTACTCAGGTTCTCTGAGCACTCTGCCTGCATCATGCTTATATATAGCCATATACATTCCAATGCATGCATTTAAGAGAGTATCATCTCAGACGAATAACGTATTACTATCTTTGAGCTGCTGGGGTTGCACACTGCTTTCTTCTCCCAGACCAGCATGCTGATTCTGTGAGTTATAAGATACAGCTGCCTTATATAAACCTAAGATTGCTTTCTTTGTTTATATACTTGCAGATGTAAACTTAATCAATGAATTATGAGTGGATCAAGTAATTTCACTCTGTTCTAACTCACTTTGGACATCCTCTAGCTCAGAAATTTTTCCTATTTCCATTTCTATCAACTACATAAAATCAAGCTCAGCTAGTATCCATTATGGGATGGATAATGAATCTTATCTCTTTCAGGCAGCTCCTGTTTGTTACTCTGCCTTTGTTTCCAGCTTACTCCTGAAGTTGCTTCTCATTTAATACATTGAGAAAAAACTCTCTTTTCTGCCCCAGCTGGATATTAATGAAATGCATCTTATTTTAAACTGTTCAAGGGGATTCTTCTGCTTGTGGAACCTTAAGAGAACAATTTAGCTCTTTTATCCTATGCAGGATGGAGGTGCCCTGTGTGTGTGAAAAGGCATCGGTAAAGCTGGTGAGGCTCTAAAATGAGAAGTGATTCCTGCTTCAACAGTTCTCACTTTTATCCTGTGCTGTCACTGCTTTTGCAACAGTGCTAGTGTTGCACTAGTCTAAGGATGATCTGTGCATACAAGAGAGGCAACATTTGAGAGGAGAGATTTTATCTTTTTATTTGCTCAACCTAAATAGTTGAAAAAATGAACAGCTTCTGAGCATACAAGCCCTTCTCCAGGCACACATCAAAATTAAGGCCATTGGAGGCTATTTCAGCTAGTGTAGTAGAGAGTGACTATTTTAAATCTTACCTGGCMGATAAAGATGGTAATGAAAATGGAGCTGTACATGGAAAATGAGAGTTCTGGAACAAACATAAAAATCTACTAACATAATTCTAAAATGGATACTGAARAGTACCAAGACTGCTTGCAGGTTTGTCTGTGAAGATGCAATATGTAGAAGACCATGATTACAGAATTCATGTAGGACAAACTTACCCTTCCAAATCCCTTACTTGCCACCAGTCAGAATTTTCTTCTTTCAATATATAATATTTTTTGCTTTTAACAAGCCGAATAGTTGATTTTCCTGTGGGTTCATAGTTGTACTGAGCCAAAGCCACATTCAGGACTGACTTGTCTGGTGATAGCACCCGGGGTAGGCTTCTACGCTTCTGCTTTTTGAAATAAAATGAAATGGAGATGCAGCACAATGTATACAAGAAATAACATGTGACATGCACACAACCATTTGTACCTTTAATGTGCATAATGATTTTAARCAAATTAAGCTAAGCTAAGAAGGTGTACATAGCCAAGCACCTTTTCCTCCATCCATTTAGAAACACATTCCTGAAACTGTTGTCCACCTTTTGAGTCAGATGAGAACAGAACCAAGTCYCACCATTTACAATGACACCAGAGTGGAGGCTGACACTGCTGTAATAGCAAGCTTTCAGTACCAGGATTAGGCAGTAAATATGACTCATATCAAAAGCTTATCACTTATCTGAAGGTCATACTATTTAATGGATTGTTAAAATTCATGTGCTTTAGACATCACATGACTAAACTGTGTTTTATTATAACTAAGTGTRATGACATCCTGTTGTATCAAAAGATCCTATCACAGTATTTTAAAACAACTCCTTCTGWTTTTTATTTTTATTTTATTAATAGTAATGTTACCAATAARCAAAACAAACTTTACCTAACTGTTTCTGAACTGTTGCTCTGAAAGCAAAAAGCTACACTGATTGTAAATTGTTCTCTTTCTTTAGTTTGGCTAAAATGGCAAGCATATCAAGAAGCCCATTCCTTGATGCCAAATTTTCCCTCTGCAAGGTTAAACAAGTGCAGGTATGTAGCTAGGCCGTTCATCTTACCTACCTTTGACCCTGGTCTTCAGGTGAGATATGTAATCCTGCAAAAATGCCTATCTCTTATCACTGACTCTTGAGAAAGCCTACACAACTAACTTAAACTGGATGCCTAGCATTAAAGTTAGGTGACATCAATCTATCCAAAGGTAAAAGATCAGCYAACATTAAGGCACTGAAATGCACTCAGAAACTGAGAAAAGATCATCTCTGAGGAAATTCAAATATCACAATGTTTTAAGTACAATGAAAGCTACATATGAAATACTGACAGCAAAGGATGGTGGAAAATAGACARTACTTAAAAGGGACTCTAAATGGCAAGTATTTGTAACTGAAAAGCCCTACAGAGTGACAGCAATGCCAGGGAAGAATGACAAATATCAKCAAGCAGGCTCTGAAGTCCAAGCAACCCTGGCATCGTATGTTTGCTTTTTCATTTTTATGGGCATTATCTACTTAATTTAAACAAGGAAAAACTAAAGAGCCAAGTGAATGCCTGAGCCTACAGAGCCAGAAGACACTCAAAATCTCTTCTTGTAAGCATGCGATTTCTGAATGTGATCTTACCAAGTTCTAGTGGAGAAACTCATTGTTTAAAGCCATATCACAACAGAATCCTCCACATTTGTCTGGTCTTAGATCTGTTTCTCATGAAGTATTATTACTCGAACTCAATTAGGCTAGTTACTGTTGGTCATATCTTAGTTCAGTGGAAGGTCTGTGCAAAGTGAGCTAATAGCTTATGGCCTGTATTATGCACAACTCAACTCTTAGGCTACCTGTTTGTTTTGTGGAATAATGACAGAACTAGATTGCCTGCATCTAGCAGGAAGATGGAGAAAATCATAATGTGGAGAAAAAAATCTTTTTCTTAAAAGCATCTAGTGGCATCACAGCAAGCTGAGATTCAGTAAACAATGTGCTTCTGAGGCACCTGTGCACCTCTGAGATATGGCATTGGCAATTTTTGATATGAAACTGTTCTTTCTTAATTTTCTATGTTTTGCTTATGGAATGATCAATGTCGTATACCGATGGAGCTTTAATCTTTTTGTGTTAAGAGAAGAAAGGGCAAAGCACTGGTCAAAGTAGACAGTAGAATGAATTCTGATCAAAGAAATGAGGTTTGCTCTGTCTAACCTGCCAGGTGAAAGAACCAGCCAAAGATGAGCACATCAGATTTGCTTGCCTTTGAGATTTACTGCTAGATGAGTATTTGCCTGTTCCAATATTTCAGACAGACTCCACTCATAACCTGCTACAGCTTAATGTCCTGATTCATGTGCACATATAGAGCTTTCTATTTCCAATGCTGGCTGAAAGCCCCAGTTCTCATACCTTCCTAATAACTGAGGGGAGCTTGCTACTTCCTTTACTCTGGCAGTGATATTATCTTGGTTTTCATACTAATGACTGTGCCACTGTACGTGACAGTTTGAGATCCAAGTGTGATGTGGATAGAGGGAACAGCCACTATCTGCATAACTGCTTTCCCACTGTATGACTGGAAGCATGTGCTGGATCACTTCAGCTTCTATTAACCTTGTCTAATATATCAGCATGAGAAGATATGTAAGATATGTGTGAGTACATGGTGGACTTCTATCTGATCTACTAAAGCATTGCTCTAATTTACACAAACTATTTGTGATTGCAAAGAGAGCTGTGGCCAGGTACCAGCAGAGGTGAAAGTGCTTCTGTGACTGAAAGCACTTACTGCTACCACAGCGTAGGAGAAATGCCCATTGATTCCTATATGCACATTTGTGACCATTATTCTTTGAAATGGTATCACACTTTAGGAACTAGTTCTCCTGGGTCTAGAGACCTAGAGATGTAATGCTGAGCTGAGGAGAGGAACAGAGACATCAAAGGTGCCATATGTGAAGAGAAAGCAAATGTCAGTAGTAATTTGAGGAGACAGATAGAGAACAAAACTTGCAGAGGCTGGGAAGGTGAAGGACTTGAACTGAGAGGCAGGTGGAAGGAAGGCTGCGGAGCTCAGTGGTATTTCTGACCAACCTGAGCAGATGAAAGAGGTAAAGTAAAAATGTGTTGAGAGCTTATAGCTGTAGCTGTAGAAGTACATGTGGACTGTTCCTTATCATGAAAAGTCAGTATTAGCTTTCATAACCTAATCTGTATTATACGGCTTGGAGAAATGAAGTCAAGCTGTTCTGACCAGATCTGGTAGTTATTATATTTCCATTTATGGAATCTGTTCATGTCTCTGCTTTTCAAATTTCCCTTTCAAAATACTTTCTCAGAATTCAAGTAGATAATCAAAATAAATCATAAAGGCCTTGCAGAAGCTAGTTTGTGCAGCAGCATATTTGCATAGCTGATAATCTCTCCAGACAGACAAAGCATCTCTTGATGGGAGTCAGACAAGACAGACCATAGTATTCAAAGCAAGTTACACTGCTATGTGCCCACAATGTTGTTATTTTGAAATCTCAATGGCAGAAAAAAAATGTCAGAAGTGTTGTATCACAATCATAGCCTGTAATCTTAGCCTTTTTCCAAGGCCTTATTATTATTTTTTAAAGCTCCATTTTACATCTCTTGTGATTTTATCTTCTGTTTCTTGACAGTCTGTGTGTTTCTTAGAGCCCTGGCAGTTCATGTCAATTGTTCATTTTAGAATCCCAGCTTTCTTTCTTCTCTTTTTTTTTWAAGTTACTTTGTGATTAAGAGAGAGAAGCTAGGAGATGTGTCCAGAATGTATCCTAAAAATACACAGAACAGAAGGCAAATAAAAAGAAAGCAGGAATTAGAGTTTTTAAAGTCTCATATATTTAAAGCCAGTCTGGTTTATTTTTGGAGGAAGCTGGAGTAATGATTTCTGTATACATAGGACAAACCATACTGTTAGTCCTGTTTTAAATACATAAAACATTATAACTTAAGCCACTTTGTTGTCTTTTATTCTCTTGTCATTGTTATCTTCTCTCCATCTATGTATCTCAATAACCAAGTTGGGCGGTTGCTGCCCTCATATTTCTACAGGAAGGCATGGACAACATAGCAGCAGGTCTTCCAGTCTTGCTTTTATCTCTCTCTCTGCCARCTACTGCCCTTCTTCATCCAAAACCTTTGTGCAGTGGCTGAATTGGGTGTAAGCAATGTTTTTTTCACATCCTGGTGTTTGGTTTGTCTTTTCAGGTCTACATCCCTATCTTTGTCAGAAGGACACAAAGGCCCAGTGGGTGCTGGAGAAACACCACACTCCTAGRTTTCTGTCTGATACAGGGTCAAGCTATAGCCAGGAGTGTGTAAAGAGCTCAGCCACACTTCCCAGTTCGTTAATATAAAGGCAGTCTCTGTGGAGTTTGGCTAAACAGACATTCCCTAAGCAGGTCTCCGTTCTCTGTACTCAACCCCAGTACAGCGTATTTTAGGAGCTGCCTGAAATAAGTGCAGTTCATCCACCTTTTCTCACTCTTAGCAAGCAAGCATGATATTTGTTCACATCTTCAGTTACCACATCTTTTCTAAGTACTTTGAGCACTATTTGCACTGGGGGGGAGGATGGAGGGGGGCTGAAGGTGCTTTTTGGCATCTCTAAGAGTGAGGAGTTCCTAAGCACCAGAGAGCTAATTTTGATTGCATTTCCCTGACTCCACTGGAAATAGGTTAGTAAAATAAAAGATGTCACTACAAGGTCTGTAGCCGGTATTGGCACCAGCATGTTAGTGAGTTGAAAGTGATTGAGACTTTCCCAGTTTTCCACTTACAGAACGCTGAAGAGGGAGCTATATCCTTCCTCATTCTGGTGGACACAAGGATGCTGAAGCTGCAGCACAGATTAGCACAGACAGGTTTAGATCAGCTTCTAGTGAGTGGCTGTCTGCAGTTCTCCATCCCTCCCCACCGCACTCCCTACCACCTGGATCCTGGGGGTTTTTCTCTGTAGAGAGACATCAAAAACTTCCCACCTACCAGTGTCTGAGGGACTGGAGGCAGTGGTTTCACAGACTTGGTTACACAATGTAGACCCACATCTAGCAGAGGGGAAGAAATAAAAAAGAAAATATGAACTTAATAAGGCTTTGCCTCTCAAGATCGTCTCACAAATCTACAGTGTCAGCAACAACATTAATACATGAAGCATCGTGACAATTGACATTTCACCTTCCTGTTGCACAGAGACATTTTAGTTTTGTATTTTCCAACCCTTTTGTAATTCAAGCACCATCTCCATGTCTTTTTAAATCCCATCTACCGTAACTTTCATCTACACCAAAGTAAAAATTAGGGGAACTTCAGGGAGGATTTAGCTCTATGGTTTTCCCACTTGCGTTATCTTACTTGACTGTATACAGTGGAGAATATTGGAATGCTTCATTTTTATTTTAGCTTTTGTGATAGTTTCATGGACACTTGTAGTCCACGGAGCAGAGATTAAGATATACTGCTTTCAGTTACCCAGAAGTTAAAAGACTGAGGCTGTCTGGAGTCTTCCTCGCACAAACAGTCTCCCTGTGCGCCCTGCCCCTCTGTTAGCAACCTCAGGAACTCAGGAACAGTTTACAATAGACCCAACACAACATGCCCCATGCATTAATATCTCAAACAGAAGGGAAGTRCTCAATATACAAAAATTCTCCTTTTAATTGTTGCCTTGCCTAACATTATAGGTGACAAGGAGACATTTCCTTGTCCTTGCAACAGACTGGGGGTTTCATGGCCTTATTTGCACATACAACAAGTGGTATTGAAGCTGTGTGAGCCTATTCAAATTACTGTTACAAATCAGCTGACAAACTCTCCACATTATTTAGTGCTCTATATTCATGGAACCTATATGAACAGTAGATAAGCCTGTATCATTAATTTCAAATTTCAAAAGCAAATGCTACATTATGACAGGCAATCTTAAAGAAATAAATCAGGTTCCTAACTGTTCACACCTGCATTCTTGAATGTGTCCTTTATTTTGAGTTACACCACATGTTTGATGGTGACTGTAAATGCTCAAGACCAAGTTTCAATCATAACTGAAATCAGTGGATCAATTAGTGCTCTACAGCTCTAAATAATCAAGCTTTAAAAGACTGAAGCCCAAATACTAAGCAACTGTTGTTCCCTTTTATAAATATGGGCTTTTACTGTTAAGTGTGCATGCTGACACAAGGAAATTCACTTCTGAAAATGCAAAACGTGGGAGGATACCATTTTACAAATGTTCCCCTCTCAGTCTTTACAGTAAAAACTAAAGATCTTAAATAATTGTGACTAAGCACTATAAAATGCTTTAGAAATGTATATTCAAAAGAAGAAGAAAAATCATGTATGCTGAAGGCTACCTTTGATTCAACAGAATAAAAGAAAAGCAAGAAAAAGTAAATAGAAAAATTAAAAGTTAAAAAGGAAGCTCTATTTTATGCTATCATCTTAGCAGACTCCTGGAGTCTGCATTCTCAGTGTTCCTTTCCAGACTGCTGGGGATGTAACTTGTATTCATTTACGGTTCTCATTTCCATTCTTTGTTTTACCATGTTTTTTCCCCCTAATATTGCATTGGCAGGAAATGCACAGAGATTGTTATTTAGAGCTAAAGCTGAGCTTGGTACTTCCTAAACATTTGCTTCCTAGGACTATCCATTGTAAGGAAAAATCTAATTTACAATTTTCTTCAGCTAAACTTATTTCCCAGCAGTGTTCAGTTAATAAAGCTAAAATTAWTTTTTAGCTACCCTCCTGAGTCAGCTGTTCCTATTGTAACTTACTTCCTCTCACTGCAAAATTCCAGAATGTATCCAAAAAAATCTTCTGAGGAAAAAAACAGCACATGGTTTAGAAAAACATCCCTCACGTGAATATAATCATATATGAATAAAATACATCTACTTCTATTTAGTTGTAAAACTGCATTGTTTTATGCTGATTCATTCACGTTCTTGTGCTGAATTTCAGTTGTTTCTATCTGTCAGGTTAATTGGACTTTACCATCAGAAGTGTCTTAAAGCATAATGCTACAATTTAGCCAGAAATCTTAAAAATTAGGAGAAAAATATATCCACTGTTTCATTTTGTGGGTAAAAGTGTCACTAACTTTGTGATCAAACACAGTAGATATAATTTATTTCACTATTTCCCCCAGCTGTACTATAAACTACAATGTACAGCTGCTGTGATGTTAATGTTCTTTAACACATACATCAAAAGACAGTGGTAGATCAGCTTTTACATTCATATAACTTAAATATCCACRTGGAATTGGCAATATTGTGAAAAGCATCACTGAGACTAAAAAAGAAGAAATAAAAGCATATTACATTTCTCCCAAATCGTACATCCAGGGGCTGCTTTACACGTCTGGTTGCAACAGAGAAACTTCCCATTGGTGAAGAATCCTTTGTGATACTT
Source organism: Rhea americana (assembly GCF_003343005.1). NCBI lineage: Eukaryota > Metazoa > Chordata > Aves > Rheiformes > Rheidae > Rhea > Rhea americana. The sequence continues at coordinate 1,142,750 of NW_028187001.1, read as the reverse complement.
GTTTAGTAAATCGGAATTGTCTTTAATTTCTGGAAACCACAAAGAAAGCAAAGAGAACATGAAAGGCTGCACAACTGGAATGCTCCTTATGATTAATAGAGGCTGCCACACTAAACCTTGGGGCCCAGGAGCACTTATCGATTCATGACTCTAGACACACATCCAGGGCACATTTTTTCCTCTATGCAAGGAAGAAACCTAGGTCTGAAATCCATATCTACCATAGCTTTCTGTGAGAAAGAAGCCTGGGGAGTCAGGAATGAGGTACAGTATAGTCCAGTCAGTAACCCAACAGCCTAAGAAGGTTCCAAAAGCTATGATTCAAAATCACGGATCTTTTAAAGATTTCACTAGTGATAATAAAATAAAYGAAAAGAAAACATTTTCATATCCGGAAATATGCAGACTACTTTCCTAGGGCTATCCATTGTAAGAAAATGATATTCAGYGACACTCAGTATCAGAATAAATAGTATCCCATTTACAAACACAAAGTAATGTTTGTACATTTATTTTTAAGCGTACCAAAAGGGAACATCACTTCACATAAACATTCATTTTATATTAAAACCACTTCTTTGCTCTAGAGAAATGGCCCAGTACTGCTATCACTGGGCTAGTGATATAATAGATCTGCAAGCCATAAGAGATGTTTTGGTTTCAGAGGATAACAAAAAGAAACATAGAATGTGTAGAGTGAGACTTTGAAACCCGAGTGCTTTYAGCTCTGCTGCAGTGAACCCTTCTAAACACAAGTTTTCTGAACATGCGCGACAGCAGCTCAAGGACTGGTGCAACCCTTGGCCACAAGCGCTGGTTACACACTTTCTAAGAGGCCTGCAGGCAGTTAGACTGTTTGTGCTGTCATGCACTTCATGAGCATTACAAAAATATATCAYGTAATTTTATTTTTCACCAATTCATTTTGAAAAATTTTACTGCCGTGCCAAACATTCCTTCAAAGATTTCTTCAAGAAATCTCCTTGCTTTCTAGAAGGATCAGTGTGACTAGCTTGCTGAATGCTTCCAGTTCTGCTTTCTGGTCCACACTAATTATGCTAAATTAATGGAYGCACTCTCACTTCTGTGCAGGCAAAGGGAGAGTCACAAACAGACAGGTAGCTCATACATAAGCTTACAGGTGAAATTTGAGAGGATATTTATTCACAGCCTACTGCCAAGTCCAATGAAATAAATGGAAAGAACTTTGGCAGGTTTTCTACAGGTTGTATATTCTTGTTTCTACAATGGACAGGATGTGTAGGGCTCTGTTTTATTAAATGTGAGGTTTCTGCCTTTACTGGAGTTATGCAAGGATGCAGTATTTGCCTACAGCTTATGCTCGGCAAGATTGTGATTTTGTTCCACCTAAAACAAAAGAGATTTCCTTGGGAAAAAAAAGGAAGAAAATACAATGGAAAAAGCACTGGCATTATGGTTTATCAAAATGGCATTTATACAGGTAAGTGCTATACTAACCAAATTAGAAATGGTTGTGCTCTATTAATCTGCATTGGTAAAGACAATTCTGGAGAAATACAAAAATAAGCTTTATTTTGGCTCATCTCTCACTGAAATTTTTAATCTCTAAAATTTCTAATCAATTCTTGAAAATACTGAAGTATTTCAACTGAAGTAGAAATGAAACTAAAAACAGATGACAAAGTATTGCAGTAAAATGGGGGAGCAGGAGCATTTTCCTATCTCTCCTAATATAATTTGAATTTTTACACAGAGGAATAACACAGAGGAATAACATTACCTTTATGCAAAGCTGCCAGCCATTGGTTACGACTCTCTTCACTAGCTGCATAAACGTACAGYAGTCCATCCTTGTACACAATCTAGAAGAGGTGGGGAAAGCCAGCATGGTGAGAGCGCACTGCCCAAAAGCTTGATACGGTGTAGGAGGGGAAAGCACTAGGGGATGGGAACCAAAGAAGCAGGGTTTGCAGGTTCCATCGACATGAAATGCACACAACTTAGCAAGGTTTCTCAGAGACCAGTTACTGTACTGCCACTTCATATAAATACAAACTTTATATGCACTAGCTCAACCAAAGCGGTCTGTGTCCTTGAAAACTGCAGAAACAAAGAACAGTATGGTATATATTTCTATATACCTGTCTCATATGCACAAAGACCTGACAGCCCCCATATAAACTCTTTCCTCTTGCAATTTCTCTTGATTCRAATTCCAGCCTCTTGCTTTTGTTAACATAGGGCAAGACTAAATGCTCATCCAGGCTAGGATCCTGTCCCTGACAGAGCCAATAACAGACGCTGAGGCAGAGTATAAGTGCAGAGCATCTGTATAGTGATCAGGGAATCCTAATCAAGAAATTATGCATTCATACTTAATAGCCCATGACAGATTTTTCCTATGAATTAGTTCAATTGCCTTTTAAATTAAATAATTWGTATCTACACCATCTTGCACAAATCCGTCCTAGAGCTTAGCTACACATTAGGAACAACAAGCTTCTTTTGTTTGTTTTGAACCTATCTTCTACCAGCTCCCTTTAATGCCCAACCTAGTAATTATTAACATCTGCTTTGTTTTTTTAATCACTGCTTAGCACTGGGGTGATTTTTTTCAGTGAACTATCTCTTATAACCRAGTTTCTCATCCTGACTGGTAACAAGTTCAGAAACTATTTTATACATATATATATGTGYRTGTGTGTTATATGTATACGTTATATATGTTATGTGCATATGTGTGTGTTTATGTTAAATTGGGGTAGCATTTCCCTCGGGGCACTGCTTTTCAGTCATTTGAACTGAATTTCAAATGCCGTTTTTTTTGCTTTTGTTTGTTACTCTGAAGAGGCCTCATAGTTAAACGTGTACTCCCACTGTAAATACACATGACCAGTCTGCCTCCTGTCTCTTTATTTAGCTGGATGGACAGAGCTCTGTGAGCTTTTCATTTTAAGTCGTTTCCAACCTATTAGTCATTCTCAAGGCTCTCCTCTGACCTCTCTTCAGTTTACAACATCTTTCTTGAGTTACAGTCACCAGAACTAGACACAATATTCTCCTGATGGTCCCAGCAGYGTCAAAACAAAGGCAACATAGTCTTCCTGATTTTACTCGGTACGTGCCTGCTTCCATGTCCGAGGATACCATCAGCCCTTTTGGCTGCAGCATCACACTGGGAATTTATGTTCGGCTGTTACGATCCTGAAGTCCGTTTTAGAGACGCTGTTCCCCAGACTAGACTCCCCCACCCTTTAACTACAGTACACATCCTTTTTCCCATTTAAATGAATTACATGCTCCCAAGAGAAATACACTAATTCAATATACACATGCCATTTAATGCCACAAACCAGGGGGAGGGAGAAGGCAAAGGAAGACAAGAATGACGCGTAGGATTAGGCAGGCAGTGGAATACTAAGCCTCTCTCTTGAGGTTGCTCTTGGGCATGGTAATTATTGCAGGGCCATGAACTAACATATCATTCAGCAGCCACGTTAATCACTTCTCCCGGCAGCCTGCTGCACGCTTGCACTTCCACTGTTTGGCAGCAGCGCTCCGAAAGCACAGCCGTAGCCACTTTTCACATCTGCATGTCCCACCACTCGTGGAACTGGAACTGATGGAGGCTCTGGGAGGAACCCGAGCTGGGGAACTGAAACAGATGGCAGGCAGCAAACTTGAAGTTAYGGTTTTCTCAGCACATTTGATTCTTGAACGCGTAGTGCTTTATGCAGCTGCATCTTCTGATATGTGCACAAGTTACTGTATATGTGCAATTGCTGAAGGCATAGCTTTGGATTTCCTGACTGTGGCACATTTGAATAGTAATCAGTTGGTTAGAAGTCAAATCCTGCACTTTTTACTGAGGCATAACMACCAAAGTGGAAAGAGACAGTGAGAATTAAAATAAGAATTTTTAAGTGCTTAATACTGCCTTTAAGATAAGGTATAGAGATATATTCAATATATTTCAGATCATACTAAAGCAAACCAATGATGTAACTATGTACATAAAAGAAACAAGACTTCATCTAAACCCTACTGCAGGCAAGTGAAAACATTTCTGCAAAATCACAACTTCAGTAACAGGGACTGATTTTTCTATCTGCTATAAATATCTACAGCACTCGGCATTAGCAAGCATCATCACCCAGGAGAGTAAGGATCAGTGTAATCAGTAGAGGCTTTACGGTGAGTGGAATATTTCACAAGAAATGTGCATGTAATGGATTTCATGGCTAACCTGAAATGGATATTGTCTCGCAGGAGGTGTTGATTCCTCAAGATTCACTGTTTCAACACATCGGATGTTCTTAATATCAATTGACCCCTTTTTCCTTCCTCTTTTCTAAGGGGGGAAAAAAACAGCAAAGTGTAACCTAAGATTAAGAATCATTTCGAACACAATCTAAAGTATTTCAGATTCATTACTCTGTGCAATTTGATGTTTCAAGCTGCATAAGCCAGAGTTTCAGACCTGTTAAACTTCATGAGAAAGGTATGAAGAAACCTCTCTGGTGCCTCACCTGCATCCAGTATATGGCTCAAGTACCTTTTAAAGTCAGGTACAAGAATCACAGGATGCAGCCCTACATGTGAGAAAAGATCTGCTGCAACTACAGGATTACAAGCCAGAAGGGGGACTAGTAGCAAAAGGATAAAGAGGAAGTAAAGAGGAAAACACCTTAAGTGCAAAATAGGAGCCTGGTTGTTGTATTCATAATTTTGTTAAGGTAACGGAGCTTATTCTCACAAGGTTTCCATGCAAATTCCTAAAGGAATGTAGCTCACAGGAGGAGTCCAAACACATTAAAAGGAGCAAAAACTTTAAAGCAAGTTGCCTGGGACATATATTTGCATGTCTGGAGATCTTCTGAGTGAAAAGCTATCCTTCTGTGATATACAGTCAGTTTTTAGGAAACAACGATAGTTTAACCATCTGCTTTGTGCAGCTGCGGGATAAAATTCTGAACTAATCATGCCTGTCAAAAGTAACTGCTGAAGCTGGTTATTTTCATCAGTGCAGACAGAGGTATGAATAGGGAAGGCATCCCTATTCAAAACAGTGCTTAAACATACGCCTAACGTTAATTACCTGCCTAAGTTTTGCTGTCTGTGGAGGGACTCAGACAGATGCTCAATGTTTCAGCTTAATGGTGAGAGCTGTCCCTAACACCGACGCTCCTAAGCCCGAGGCTAAGTGCTCTCCTGAACTGAAACTGGGATTTGGCACCCTGCAATTTTTTAATTCTGCTTGAAATAAAGTACACCTGCTGTTCTAATACATAGTATCTAATCAAGTCTCACAGAAAAAAAAAAAAAAAAAAAACAGAGGAATTAGGTGATTTTGGAAAACCTTAGAACAGTGTACTTAAGAAAATGATTTCTTACCTCTTTGTCATATTCATAATAAGAAAGAGTTGCTTTTGTCAGAACAAACAATCGTTCCTTGTAATTAATTGGTGAAATCTTTTTCTTCTGTTGTGACTTCTTTAAAAGAAGCTCTTCGAGAATTGATTTGTTGTCCATTATATTTCCCTAAAAGAATATCACAGATACTTTATTATTATTACTAAAAATAACAAAAACAATTACAGCAACTGCAATACTGTATATATTAAGAGCTGTCGTACATAAGAGCAATATGTACTATAAATATTTATAGTAATATATAGTTACAAAGCATGTGTTTAATGATGCTTAAACAAATAAGATCGATCAGCTGATTCACTCAATAAAGCCAGTCATCATATAGGAAAAGTAAGYTAAAATATGCTGCAATTCTAAATAAGGCATCTCTGTTATTTTATTGTCTGAGTATTTCTCCTTTTAAAGCCATGCGCTCTTTCTGGCAAAGAGCACAATCTACTTCAAGCATAAATGTATTAYATCTGCAGCATAATATGGAAGTCATTAAAAGCAGCAAAGACAACACAAAAAGAAAAGAAAGTCCTTCTATTTGCAGACCACAAAAGCATATCTAGTGTTGATGAATGGGTTTTCTGAACTGGAAATTTCCCATTTCTTTCTTTCAACTGAAACAAATGCATGTTTACGGAACAATGACATGTAAAAAGATCAAAAATTAAAAATGCTCTTGCACCAACACATGCACATATATATTTTTTTCTTAGTCTTGCTAATCATACAGCAGCAAGTGCTAAGCAGGTTGAGAGCCTTCATATTTCTGTAAGATGAGTATGGTTTCAGATTATCTTACCCAAATATGAAGACAGTATGTCCTTTGCCCTGTACGCCCTGGAGCTCCGAGGGAGCGTGTTCTGCTAAGCTACACGCTTCGTTGTGTCCCTGTTCACTACAGACAGCCTCGCAGAAAGACRGTATTTGCATGACACTCATCACACCCCTTTCATATGTCCACTGAATCTAATCTGCAGCTAGAAATGAACAAATACCTAGCAGGAACAGTCTGAGGACAGGCAGGTGGACGTGACTGAACGCTACTTCGTCATGGATGTTGGGGTAGGGGAAGACTGCAAACGCCTTCCACCAAGTCCCTTTTGGACAAGTCAGCGCATGTTAGCGCTACTGGTCGGTCAGTTTTAAGGTAATCTTCTCAAGTCATGTAACATCTGAAGGAGACACAAGTTTCGGGCAGATAAAGGAAGAAGTGGGGATATAAACTTGCAATTGAAACAGCTGTTTTGATGTATGGGAAAGGAGTATCCACTTTAGGAGTTTTTTCAGACACTACAGGGTAGGACTTGTCCTGACTGAGTAACTAGTGCACAGTTAGGAGTTAGTTCAGTGTAGCTTAGAGAATCTGTTCTTGCAATTAAAATATTGGGTCTGATAGAAGACCTAAAAATGCTGTTATTCTCACAGTGGTGCAGTAAGAACTGTTTTTGCAASAGCACCTGACTTTGTTTCCTTATACTGGGAAATGTCTAATCTTCAGCTCCAATCTATTCAAATCCATGGAGCTCCTAGGGATTCTGAAGGCCAGAAAAAGGTGGATGAGATGGAATTTCAGCTACTTCATTTTAAAGTAGCTGTGTTATTTGCAGGCCCTTCTTTTGGGATTGTCACTATAGGATCTTTACAAAATTTTGTAAATATCTGTTGCTTGAATTAATCTGAAATATTACCAGAACTCCCAGGACTGATAACGCTGGATTCTAATCTACATTGGCCCTAACACTATGACAACTGAGAGCACAGAGAATCTGCTAAAGCCTCATCAAGTGACTACAATCTAAACTTTGTGTGCTTTAGAAAAAAGCCCAAGTGCTTCCATTACTATTTGTGGAAACACTCACAAAACTAGCTCTGGTTTTGAAAACGTTGTGCCATGACTGTGTGCCAAGGTATGAACAGAAAAKAAAGGATTTGCCACAATATGTAATTTCATTTAATAATAGTACCTCATATGTTTTACTTTGTACCTTGCTACTTCTATTTGTAAATAAACAATATAAAAATATAATAAAATGTTTTAAATATAAATTATTAAACAAATAGTAAACTCTTAAAGATAAAGGTGCATTAAAATATTTATTAAATTAAAATAATAAGTATTTATAACTTTAAAAGATTTATTTTCTTAATACAGAAAAAACACATTCCTTTCCTATAGTAATTAGCTGAAGATAACATTCTGTTAAATTTAGGAACTCAATGGCTCTGTATATTCCTTGCATAGTAAATGATATATTGGATCACCTGGTGATCTAATAGCTTGAATTCTACCTTGTTTTCTGTGGACCTGTAGTAAGCACATGATTTACTCTTGAAGATGTAATAAAAGGTATAAGCTAAGAAAAACACTTTTAAAACTGGTTACATCCCTTGGTTCCTCTAAGCCAGAAGACTGTTTATTTGCTTTTGATGAAGCAGCTGTTTACACCGCAGCATATATGTTACTCCATTACTGGAGTGTCTGGCTCTGTTTCAAAAAAAATGTTTTCCAGATTTTGATTTCTCATTATGATTTGAGATAGAAAACAATTTCAAGCTGTTAAAAAAATCTTGACAGCTAAACTATTTCCTGTACAGCTCGATCAGACAGCACTATTCTCTTCTTCGTTGAAGAAATTACAAAAGCTGAAGCTGTGCCAAAAGAAATGTTCCTTTTTTTCTAGCAAGATTATAGTTGCAGGAATAAAATGTACTTGTGTTGCAGCAGGACTCCAGTTGTCTGTAGTAATACCAGCGTCAAGTGACTCACTTGGCAAACCTGAAAAATGTTGGTGTTTTGATGAAAATAAATTTTTTATTTCTGCTATGTACAATTTGAATTGATCCCCAGTTTCCCTGAAATAAGAAAAATGAACTTTTGCAGAAGGTGTTACTTACTGAAAATAGCTGTTTCCTTTTTTCTTGTTGCTGGTGTGTAAGATCATTAAGTAATCCCCTCCTACACATGGTTGTTGTATTGAATGTGATATTAACATTTATTTGTTATCAAATATAAAAGGTAATATGGAAAAACACAAAAGGTGAACAGTCTGCTGCTTCTCATCTTCATATGTAGCTCCAGTAGCTCCAGTTTACTTCATACAAGATACCTATTATTGTGTTCCTCAACCTTCCCAGGCTGCTGCTGCCSTCTACAAAACCAGAAGACTCTGGTTCCTTCTATTTAATGCACAGGAATGAATCCACAAGGCTGAAAGCCCACATTCGTAGGCCTATAGGACTGGTATGTTCTGGTGGTAGATGCTTTGGGGGTTGACAGGAAACGCTTGACCTTGAGGCACAGGTGCCAAGGGGAGTGAGGTTTGTCTCAGCTGTAGATCTAAGGGCATTCTGGAGCTCTCAGGACAGCCCGTCAGTCCTCACCTCCGACATGAAGCCATCACAGACCAACAGCTTTAAGTATCTTTTTCTYTTCTTGTCCGTATTTGATCTATTACTACCTCCTGCACGCACTGACACTCGTAATACTCAAGCTCACCCCCGGCCTGTGTTTTGCCTGTGGTGCAATTCCTCACCCCCCAGACCAGAGGGAGGGGTGTGCACGCGCGYGTGTGTGTAGWAAAGGAGAGGCTGCCTTTCCTCCCGCCGAGCCAGCCCCGTCCCCCGTGTTCGGCGAGGTAAGCTGGCAGAGTTCAGGCCAGCCTCCCCCGGCAGGATAGTACCACCCAGTCRGTGGTAACATCGCAAGGGTGTGCTTGCAAATGCACCTTTGCTGCTAGTGCTGCGCGCTGGGGTGCGTGTGTGTGAGAGATACGTAACCATTATCCCAGCAGGCAGCTGCTGCTCTGGGCACTTAATGGTATGTTTGTAATTGGGTGTTGCACGTCTCACGCCATCTCTCCCCTGCTCCAGTAATCTCCCTCTTAATGCAGTGTAGTCAACCCTTCTTTGATTGTCACTGCCTTTGTGTTGCCCTGACTGCCCTTCTTCTATGAGCAGGCACTTGTGCTGACTTAATGCCTGCTTGCATGAACCAGCACAAATACCCTCAGTCATGCTGAAGGGATGGTGCTTTGGTGTACAAAGTYATCTGTGCTGAGTACAAATTTCTACCTACTTTGAGAAATGCAAGGTAAGCTGCCCTTTCTCTTTGGTGGAAGAAACTCAAACCCTTCAACTGTGAAATGTAATTTCTCTCTGGAAGCAAAAGAAAAAAGCGGTATGGAATTAGCTATCGGCATTTGTTCTGTGTGATTTGAAGAGATGTGAAAGCTGTAGAGCACTTCGATTAATTTTCCATGCTTGAAATACGTTTGTTGTTCCTAATGGTCGTGCTTGTGCGTGGGGATAGTTGCATCTTCTTTGCTTCCTGTAACACAGTGACAAAATGTAAAAAGTTTGTCTGTTCCCTCAGCTGGTTTCTAAAGTCTTAAAAACCACATGCTTTTTCAGAAAGAAGGCTGTTTGGATGCAGATTATCAAAACTGTACTCAGCAGGAGCAGGTAGAGGGGGCTAGGATATCCTGGAGACTGGAAATCTGTTTTCTAGTATTAGCTATATTTGCTCCTTCCTTCTCTGGCAAAATGGTKTGGATATGATAGTCACTGATCAGAATTTCCTAATGATAGGTTTTAATTTAGCATGCAGGCTATAAGGTACTCTGGCCCAGTCACTGACACTGTTCTTTCCCTCCTGGTATCCTGTATCTTCAGAAGGGAAGACTGAGCCTTTCACCAGAGGAAAAGCATGAGGGGAGGAATTTGAGATCTTCGGTTAAAAMAAACAAACAAACAAACAAAAAACCCCCATGCTATTTGCAAGGAGGTTAAGGGGTAGTTTTGCTCATTTTCTGCAATGCTGATGTTTAGTTCACATAAAGCTGCTGGGTCCTCATGCTGCTGCCAGGTGAATGCAATGGCCATGACGCAGCCGCCTGCTCCGAGCAGCCCCTGCCATCGCCATCTCTCCCTGCAATGACGTGGGCGAGCGGCGGCCGGGGGCTTCTGCTGGGCTGGGGGCCAGTGAGCTGGGACCACTCTGCCCATGTGCCAGCTGCCAGAGTGGCACGAGGGGAAAGTGGAAGCGTGGGCAACTGGGGTACGGGGGAGCAGGCTAAGGGGAACTGGCAAATGGGGCAGGGAGCGGGCTGCTGGTGGAGCAGCAGGCGAGGGCCAGCTGGCTGGGTGGCCAGGAAACACGGCTTTGGTAGCAGCAGACAGGGCTGCGGGGGCAGAACGGGGTTGCATTAGCTTTGCACGCTGGTGTCTCTGACTCACCTCTGTCATCTCCAATTGATAGGCTCAGGTAATAGCCAAAAAAAAAAAAAAATCAATAATAATTTCATAAGAACATTATACRTTGTAACACCTTGTTTTAGTCTATTCTTGTCTGTAAAACTATTTCCTCCCCTGCCATCCTCCTCTACCTCATGGTCTTTTTCAGTGGAAACACGCTACAGCTTTCTGTCATCCAGAAATTTCATAAGCGCATGCCTGACTCTTAGGAACAGCGTTATTTGCTCCGATGGAAMGTCCATTCAGCTGAGTGTCATGGCTGTGAGAGTAGCCAGGAGCAAGAGAGCGCAGGAGGAGAGAATACTTTCCTGAACCTGAACTGTCTGAGGCTCAGGAACTTATATTCTTAAAAGTTGCATAAGCTCTGCACAAATACTGAAACTTAGGGCATGTAATAAGAATTGGCTCCAGGTTGGTTCCTGGGAACCTCACTCAGCAAATGACTCTGCGGGATAAACCAGTATACTGTCCCCTGTATCCAGTTCTGTATCCAGTCCATACTGCTTGCTTTAGTACTCATTATTCCATAAGATATTTCTATGGGATGCTATATGTTACTCTACTTAACCTAAATAGGTTACATCTATGGCATTATTCTTGCTTTTAGTACTTTTTTGTAATAAAAAAATTCAGTACATTTTTTTTTCATGTAGTGCAGCATGGTTGTATTATACTTCTATTTAGCTCCACATTTTGATCATTTCTCAAGACTTCTCATAATATTAAGGTCAAATTGCAGTTGCATGCTTCAACTCTTTAATCTTCTTTGTATCCAAAGCTCARCTTTTCCTTTTATAAATACAAGTTTTCAGCTATAGGATACCAAACCTCAGCATTATTAATAGCAGATGAAAAAGATGGATGCCAGTAGAGGGACTGGCTTTTATTTAATGTGTTTCAGGAGAAGCCTAAGGTATTCTGGTGCCACTATTAGATGCCTAGAGCTAGATTCCCCCTATTCTGCCCTCTGTAAAATGGACAGCCTTTGAGGTCAGGCCCTGTTGTCGATGTCCATCCCTGTCCCCAGAGGAGGGATACCTGTTAGCATGAGGGCAGCTTGTTTAGTGACTTTCTCTCAGATCAAAGGGGAGAGACTAATTTTGACATTGTCTCCAAATTCTGTTAGAGAACAAAACCACAGCCCAACCAAGATTCTGGAAAGGATTTTGTTTTGTAATGTTATGTCTGGGGTTTCATGGGTTTGGAAAATGTTACTTCACTAGGTGAAGGCAATTTAGAGTAGAGAGAAGCCAGGTCAGCAGTACAGTCTGTTGTACTTTCTGGTGGAGAGCCGTTAAAGTATAACATGTGTCATCATGCTGGCACAAATTGTAACTTAGACTTAGGRTTTCCATATAGATTTAAAAATTTAGGAAGGATGCACGATGTCCTGTCTTTCAAGTGAAGTCATCCAATACCAGATTCTTGGCTGATGGAAACTAGCAATGCTCTACTTGCTAAGAAACCTTGAGTTGATTCATACTGGTTGATTATCTGAACAGCTTTTTACAAATGTGTCTTATGGGTGTCACCAGAAAACTGCTGCTCTGTTTCTCTTGACATGCACAGTTACCTGTTAAATATTGTTTAGTATGGATGAAAGCATTCTTCCTCTCTTGTTTTCTCTCTCTCTCTCTCTCTCTCTCTCTCTCTCTCTCTTACTCCATACTGGAGCTGGTTGCCCAGAGAGGTTGTGGAGTCTCCTTCTCTGGAGATCTTCAAGGCCCACCTGGATGCAACCCTATCTAACATGCTCTAGGTGACCCTGCCTGAGAAGCGGGGTTGGACTAGATGATCTCCAGAGGTCCCTTCCAACCTTACCCGTTCTGTGATTCTGTTAGTTTTTCACCTGTTGCCCCACCACGGCCTTTACCTATTGTTTTATTCTTTCCCATAAGCCTGCCCTCATTTGAAAGCTTAACAGTCAAGTAGTTGTGTAGTTTTCCCAGGCTGTGGTTTGTAACTGAACAGGATCCCCTGCCGCGTGGGATGTTCCCAGAGAACAGCAGGTGGGCAGYGACTCAGGCAGCCAGTGTCCACACGTTAGCATTTTTCATGCCACCACATCTCAGCCCCAGCTGCCCAGCGGGAGCTCTGTTGGTGCTCACTTAGCGAAGGATGGCCAAACACCACTTCATTTTGTGGAAATACTGAACCTTTTACAAGCTGGCTCTCTTGCAGGTTCTAAGGGAGTTGTTTCTGTTAACTGTTTCAGCTCAGTAGGCTCTGAAACAACCCAGGTTTTGGAAGAAGAAGAAATGCATTTTCTTCCAAATAAAGTAGATGTAGAGAGTGAGAACTATTAATTCTGAAACTTCCAAGGTGTGGGAAGACTAGCAGAAACAATCATCTCTATTAGTTACTTGCAAATAATATTAACCTTGCTTAATGAACCATAGAACTTGTGATATTGAATGTTTTGATAAACTATCCTTTATCTAATCTACCACATTTGAAGTAAATTTATTTAGTTAATTAAACCACTTTATAAGCACTACCCTGGTATTTACAATTGATGATTAAGGTGAGTCTAACACAAACACTGAAGAAAAAGCCATCATCTGAAATGGACAATCAATCTATTTTTAATATGATAAAAATGTAAATATGAATAATCTGAACACATTTCTGTTAAGCCAGGTGGTATTTAAATACAGGTATTTATGATGCATCCTCTCGGTATTCATTTTAGCATGTCATATTTAGACTAAGGGATGGAACTATTTCCTGATCCTGGGATAATGAAAATCACTGAAGGAGAACAATTCAAGTACATGGGAAAAATAACCATATTTAACGTAAACTTTTCTGTCTTCTAATTTTAAAATTAAAATGGTGATTTAAACTACTATGTATTTTAGCCCTCATTTTCCAAGGAGAATGAACTGTAAGGTCTTGTGTATTCTACCTCACATTATAGGGCATATGAAGTATTTGCCATATTCTATATATTGCATTTATTCTTTTGTATGTAAGGTGGCAGTCTGATTTTGCTACATACAGCTATCCATCTTTCCCCCCAGAAGCCCTCTTGTTCCCTTGATGTTCTTGCTGCGCAGTTCTGGCACTGAAAACTACAGAGAGTCAGAACTGCTTGTTTGGACAGTATAAAAACAAAGCTACTTTTTGGAGGTGTACCACAATCACATATTATTTATAAAATGGACATTAGTGGTGTATAACCTCAGGTCCCTTAAAATATGATCACTTGTGTATCTAAATGTATGCATTATGCTTACTCTGGTTTAGGATTAGTCATTTATTTAAAATGCATCAGCCGACTTTTATTTAAAATGGTGTGCTATTCCAAAGGGTGACAGACAGCATTTTTATTTGTTCATGTTAGATATGAAGTTGTCATATTCATGTTAGATATGGAGCTGTCACAGCTGACTCCTGCTTTGAGCAGGAGGTTGAATTAGTTTACTTCCTGAGGTCCCTTTCAAACTAGATTATTTTACATGTCTGCTTATGGCAGTCCCATATGCTATGAGTAGTCCCTTTCGATCGTTGTTGCAAAGAGCACTAGCAGTACACCTCACAGGAATAGGCACAAACCTCCTTTCTTGTTCAAAGATCTCATAAACCATATGGAGGCATGAGAGTTTCACAGATTTCAGAGTACCATTAGCACGATGCTATAGCTGAGGGCCAAACTTGGCTTCCAGAACCCTTAGTAGTACTACATCACTTGAAAGGAAGTAGTCTAGTAATCTCATGTTGTATGAACATACATTACTACTTCCTGACCTGAGCTTGTTCTGGAAGTGACACAGACCTGTACATAAAAGGACGACCTGTCAGCCTGATGCAGTGTTCTGTGAGCAGTGACCACAAGTAAAGCTAACGATATCAATTTTGTGTGTGTGTATATGTACACACATACATATAATACCTATAATAGATATAGATATGAAATAATATAGCTCTTTTCACTGTCAAACAGTCAGAAGTTAATTAGTTACCAAATGATCCTGAGTTTTAAAATAATTTTGAATTCTTCCTTGTTCATCTTCAAGTCACTTTTTAAAGCTTTTCTCCACAGCCTTGGAAGTTGGTTTTATCTTAAATGAGAACCAATATTCTCATGTAGAAGTTTGATTTCAGRACCTGAAGATTTAAGTAAAGTACCAAATATTTTCACGTTGTGCTACACAGGTTTTAAAAGTACCTTGTTTATGGCAGACCTATTTACATTTGTAGTCACCAGCACAGGCTCTGTGCCAAAAAGGAATTCTGCTGATAGTAGAGTGAAATCAAATTAAGGACTGTCTGTACCAATTGTGTGTGTGTGTGTATGTATATGTATATGCATGTTTGGGAATTAATGGGATGCATTCAAGGGTGCTAAGAGAGTTTTCTGACCTCATTGAAAAGCCTCTCTAACAGTTTTGAAAGGTCACAAGGAGAGAGAGTCACAGACAACTGTAAAAGGACAAGTACTGTGCCCATCTACAGAAAAGAAAATCTAGGAAATTGCAGAATGCTCAACCTCACTTCAGTCCCAGGGAAAATTATGTAGCATCTTCATGGAAGTTATTTTTGTACACATGAAGGACATGAGGGTGGTTGGGACAGGGCAAGACATATTTACCAAGGATAAAGAGTCCTTGGCCAACCTCCTTGCCTTCTATGATGAAACAACTCAAAGTTGAAGTGACAGAGACAATGGGGAGTAGAGTTCCTCAAGGGAGCTGAGACTGATAGCATTCATGTTGTATATATTAATATAAACAATCTGGATGATGAGATGCCTCACCAAGTTTGTGGATTACACCAAACTAGGAGAAGCAGATACATAGAAAGGAAGAACCACCTACAAAAAGACCTTGATAGACCTTAGGCCAACGAGAATTACTTGAGGTTTAATGAAGATAAATGTAAAGTGCAGGACCTGGGATGAAGTAAGCACAAGCAGTGATATAGGCTGAGACCCGATGGGCTGGAGAGCAGCTTTGCAATCAAAGTCCTTGGGGGGGGGGGGCGTTTCCAGTGGGCAGCAATGAACACGACCAAGCAGTGGATCATGGCAGCAAAGATAGCCAACAGCATCCTGGTCTTCATCAGCAAGAGCAGATGAAGGAATATGCTTATGCTATTCTATTCGGCACTCATTAGGCTATACCTGGAAGAGTAAAGCTAGCAGATCAAGGAATGCGATCACRCCACTCTATTCAGCACTTGCTAGACTATACCTGGATTAATGTGCTTAGTTTTTATTCCTCACTTTGAGAGACATAGAAAGGTTGAAAAAGACTGTTATGGTGGTTAGAGGACTAGAGAACTTGACAAACAAAGATATACTGAAGGAACTGGGTTTGCTGAGCCTAGAGAAGAAAAGAGAAGGCTGGATAGTGATGGGGGGACAGAACTAGTTACAGTCTTCAGATACCTAAAAGATATTTCTAGAGAAGATGAAGGCACACTCTTCACAAGGATGCAAAATAACAAGGCAAGAGGCAACAGGGACAAGTTGCTCCAGTGGAAATTTTATCTGAATGTAAGAAAAAAAATCCTTCATTGTGAAAAACTGCTAAATATTGAATTAAGCAGCCCAGAGTCATGGTGGAATCTCTGTCGCAGGAATTATTCAGGACTTAATATAACCAGGGCCCTGAATAACCTAATTTGAGGCCCTGCTTTACCACTGGAGCCTTGACCACATGATTTCCGGAGTTCCCGTCTGAGCTAGGCCATTCTGTGATTTTTGAGCTCTCACCGAATGTAAGTCGTCTTTCTCACAAGAGCCAGCAGATGGCAGTGTTCAACAGCGGTAGAAGCCAGCTAGAGGTGGTAAGATCTTTCTGTGTTCAATACTGGGATAAACACTTATTAAAAACTAATATYATTTTAGGGAAAAGCTTGTAATTAGAACCACTCCTACTTCAGAGAGGTGTCTTGAACAGAATGTAAAAGTTCCTTCCAGAATCRGTTTTGTATAAAAGGTGTATTATGTGTTTAGGACCTGTGTGTACGCCCAAACACTACAGTCTTTTGACCCGCTTGCCTTGCACAGTCAGCCCCATAGACTAATGATGCCCTCCTCCTGCCCCCTCTTCTTCCGAGGAAGACCACTGACCTCCTGAGGCACGTGTGAGCCCCCTTATAACTTGCACATGGGCAAACTCTTGACAAAGCCTTTGCTCTTGGGCTTGTCAAATGATTGAGCAGACATGGACCCTCAATGTGCAAGAGRCA
The DNA here is from genome assembly GCF_003343005.1 of Rhea americana. Lineage (NCBI taxonomy): Eukaryota > Metazoa > Chordata > Aves > Rheiformes > Rheidae > Rhea > Rhea americana. The sequence continues at coordinate 1,125,893 of NW_028187001.1, read as the reverse complement.
TTACAGTTTTGTCCCCAGAGAGGTGCATCACCAGTCAGCAACAGGACCAGAGCATCAGACTCCAGGAACAGCCATCTGGGAAGAGCCTTTCCCTACTTAGCTTATAGCTCATTCCTAAGCTCATTTCTAAGGTGCCCTTAGGAAATGTGGCAGGGAACAGGTTACAGTGTGAAATAATTGTCTTCCTGGGCACAGAAACAGTTGTTTTAGATGACTAGGCTCTATATAACTTCACTGTGGATGTATTATGCTGTTGGTGTTAGCATACTCAAATATAATCCATAAATATATCAAAATGTTATTTCTATTGATGCAAAACACTTCTGTTTAAGCACTATTTGCATAGGTAAAAAGGAAATGAATGAAAAACTGAGTAATTACAATGTGCCATGCCCAATTGTATCCAGTACAAATGAATGTTGCAGCTGGAAGGTTTTCCTTAATTCTTGTCACCTTGTATGTATGCACTACCTTAATCTCAAGGAAGACCTCAAGGAAATGAGCACAGATACAGAATATAAAAGTTAATAACTCTACTTGCAAATGAAAGCATAGATTTCAGCTTAGAAATGTTAGCTGAGGGAGGATTGGAGTAACCATTTATTTACCTTTTGGTATTGTTGATCTTAGTTTAAAAATGAAATTTCTCTGCTAATTATAGGACAGAGATGCAGGTCCAAACTTTTAAAACAATTTGAGGATGCTTAATATGATGAAGTAGTAGTATTTTTATATGAATGTTTGGGGAGACAAGTTATTGGAAATGAGCATTTGATTGACTGTGACAGTAGACTGAATTAGATGAATTGTTTAAAAAAGGTTTGCAAACTATTTTCAAAGGATTTAATGCTTCCCTCATAACAGAGCAGTCAGTGTATTCATTTTGCAGGAGACAGGGAGGACACATTTTCCTCAAGTAGTTTCTTTGCCTGATTTGGGAGAGGAATTTGATTCAYGGTCTTTTGTTTTCTATGCGACTTGTTTTGCTGTAGGCTATAGGGGATTCAGAGTGGTTTCTTCTGCTCATTGAAACWGCACTTCTGAAATATTTACTGGATTAAGGACTGAAACCAAAACCTCTCCAAAGAATTCCTTGATCACTATGGCACCATTCATCTTTCTTCTCTGTCCCTCAGTAATTGTCTAGGTATTTATTGGTATTGGTATTGGTCATAAAGGCTCAACTTAATGGATCCCCACCTTTGCTTACAGGGAGGACCAAATACTTTAGTTCAAACTTATACCCATAGTGTGGCAGAGAAGGGAAGTGAACTGCACTCTCACTGCAAGTGTGCTAATACTATGCTGCAGAGGACAGAAGAGGGATTGTGGGACTGTTTCCCTGAGTTTACAACTTCAGCCTTGTATATTGTAAAAAGTGCMCACAATGACCAACTTAAATGGATTGCTTTCTCTTGAATATCATTTTTGCCAAAAATTACCACATTTTAAAGCTTTTTATTTACACAAATGATTTTTTATTTTGGTTCAGCCACAAAAAAGGGTTCTTGAGACCTGGAAACACTGTAACTGCATTGGTGTGGTGCTTCTGAGCAAGACTAATTAGCCCCAAAGCAGTGTGGTGCTGATGTTACACTGCTGCTGCTCTGGAGCTAATTTCTTGCATGATAATTTGGGTATTTCTATGTTGTACTCTATTGCACAGTGTAAGGGTGCCCTCAGTTCTCTTAATCTCTTTTGTCTCACCTACTCTTTCACCTTGAAAGACCGCCTTTCCTCTTGATGTTTGACACTGAACTGAAGTTAGAAGACAAGGTGGGGATTCAAAATGGAGGTAGTTAAATGTGTTGTTGGAAATCTGCAGAAGCAGAGGTTGTGTAATGGCCAGAAATGAAGGCCAGAAGGAGAAGGACAGAACATTTCAATAGAGCTTCATYAGGCGGGAAGAGTCTGTCACTTGCACACATATCCTGGACTCAGGAACTCTTTGCCCTAAGGGTGTTGGAATTTCGGGAGATGTATTTGTTGCCAATCTGTTAATGAACAGCACTGAGACTCAGTCATAGCAGAGTCATGTGGAATCCCATATGGTTATTTTCAGTCTAAATTCCCTTTAATATAAAAATAAAACAAGTCTCAGAGTGAGGACAGAAGGGAAGAAGGAGGGAAAATAGTCTACATCCTCAGAAACATGATGCAGTACACAGGAAACAAGCTCACTGTAGCTACGTAGCCACAGAGACCACAAGAAGAGTGTATCCTTCCATCCTTCCGTAAGGATGGGAGAGCAGAGGTACACAACAGCAGCACTTGCTTGGGGAATAGCAAAGAACTTGATTTCCTCTTCCACTTAGCTATACATTTTTATCTTTAAAATGTGTGAAATGACAAATTAATTCCAAGTGCTTGGATATGCTCCCTGCTTACTTGAACCTTTAGATCTGAGTTTCATGAGGTCAGGATATTGGTACTACTTTTATAAATGATGGAATACTGGCACTTCCTAAATTAAAAAATGCCAAAGATCTCTGAATTGGGATCATGGTGTCTTAGTGCTAAGCAAGCAATAATCACAGAGGTAAGCAGACAGAGCACTTCCTCCTAAAACTGCCATCAATTCTGTACCATTTAAAGAATTCCTATTATTGTCCAGCAAAACATGTTGTCTTGTTACTTGAGTGATTCTACTATTTTTGCAATACTCCTTTATGAAACACCATTTGAAGAGTTTTTTTTAAAGCTTGGATTTCAAGTTTATGGTATTCATGTTTTTCTGGATTTTCTGCACATGTTACCAATCATCTTTTATCATTTTTGTTGACTGACTCTGGACTATGTCAATGTCCTTTCTCTAAAAGGCTGCCAAATATGTAGCAGAGGATTACAGATGTTTAAAAGAACTGGATTTACTTCTGCCTTCTTGTTTATTTGTAGCCATTTGTTGTCACTGATGGTTTCATGGATCTGTCTCACACCCAGATCCTCAGTACCTGTTTGTGTAATACATGGGGCTCAATTTTAATAGCCTGTGCGGTCAATTTAGGAAACAATTCTGGAGTTAGGTTTAAGCTCCAAATGAGACTCGTTAGGTACAAACCCATACAAAGCAGAGACAAGAAAACTTGCTGAGTATTGTGCAAATGACACAGTCACAGGGTGCTGCATGTTGTTGTTTATGAAGTTTAAAAGAAAGTGCAGCCTCCCACTAGCTGGATTATTTGCACTTGAATTTTGTTTGTGAATTGAGACTGTTACATAATGGCTTTGCCAAACCAAAAGTATGTTTGCATTGGTATAAAATCATCCTCTGAAGGGACTCATGGCATATTCTGTATTGCAGATGTTCCAACCAATGCATGCAGTTAGTGCTTAAGATGATAAAGACCTTTATGACAGATTCTGGGCCAAATCTGAACCTTGAGGAGTCAAAGTAGTGAAACTATGAGCAGATATACTGACAAGGGGCCAACCACTAATGTTTCAAACTTTATGTTTCAAACTGTTTTTAATGTTTCAAACTGTTTTCAAACTCTGTATGTGAGAGAAGTTTTGTTGTGTAGATATATCAACTTTATGTGAAGATTTGCAGTAAAGAAAAATATTAAATGGTAAATATCAAGATTTGGAGATAAAAGCAAGAAAAAAATCTAGGAAGAGTTCTTTGGGTTTATTTTCAATTAGCAGAATTTGTATTTGACTCGTGCTTTCTTTTCTTCAGAAAGACAACTTGATGCATGCTTGAGTTTCCAAATTGTAATTCTTATAGAACAAAAATGCTAGCTCTTTGATACCTTCATATCTGAACTTTACAGATTTCACTTAAGAGGAAATTTTTCAGTTAGGGAACAAAACCAGGAGTCTGTGGAGAGAGAAGCTTTCATTATTGTCTGATCTATACGCTTCTTAATACATAYGCCTTCTGCGAATGTGCAACATTTAGAAGGAGGGAATAGCCTTGGCTATAGCTACCATGGACTTTGGTGATAATTCCTAAAGTCTGAAAGGTTTTGTGATTTGCAGGAAACAGTTGTTTCAAACAATGATTTTCTTAGTGCATCAGGCTTCCAGTTTAAGCCAGGGACCTTGTGGAAGATACAGAATGAAGGGTCGGAAGATGATTTTGATTCTTCTCCTATACCTATTCCATCTCCAAAAATCTGAACTCTAGTTTAAATCTATCTTTATAAAGCTCTAGTTTTGGAGGCAACACATGTCAGAGATCTTGGTAACATCTAAGCAAAATGTGCTTGCATTTGGAATCTAGATCAAGGCCTGGAATTTAAGTTCTCTGGGAGTGCTGAGCTGCTTCTCAATCTCCTGTATCCTGAAGCAATGTCTTGCTTAAACTTCTTGCATGTTTGCACAGTGCAGAAGTAGCTCTGTGTTGGAGGCATTACAGCCGCCTGTGTTGAGGTTGATGTGCCTCCTCAGCACACTGCAATGCAGTACTCGCTAGGGCCTTGTGTACTGGAGTAGTTTACTGCTAGTCATGGACAGTGGGCATGCTGTGAGGGAGGCAGCACTTACCTTCTTCCRCTATCCTACAATTACACATGTAACTGTTTTCTAACTACAGGACAGTGCAAAATTTAGGAAAAAAAAAACAAGTCAAAAACAAGCCAAAAGAAAGCTGGATGAAGTTCACGAATATTCAAAAAGATCAACCATTTCTAATGACATTTCTTTTTCTGCATGAGCTTCATTTAAAAATGGAAAGCTGCAAGATACTCCAGTTGCTTTATCCTTGGCAGAGGCAGTCAGTGGCTCACTTCTCCCCACTGCTATCCCCCCGGCCCTGTGTCAGCTGGTTCTCACGGGACCACCTGCTGAGCTGATTTGACTCACTAAACAGCAGAAATGTCTTCRCTTTCTTGCCAGAGTGTTTCCGTGTGTTGTGGGAGATACCCCAGCTTATGGAGAAATCTGATAAAGAATGTTAAAGCTGGGACAACCAAAGCAAGAGGGAACTTTTACACTAGTTCATCATTTCTCACAAAACCGCGTCCTTGGAAGTGCTAGTGACAGAGTATGGAAAAGAATAGCTGACGTTCTCAAACTTCWTTTATATGACTGTCACCACTAGTGGCAACAGACCACACAGATAGTTTTGTGGCTCTAAATCCTAATTAGCAAGATCCCAGCTTTGTTGTTCTGAGAAGAACAAAACGGCTTCACCGTAGTTCACCTACTTCAGCTTCCTGAATGCTTAAACTAAATGCATGCTCAGCTATGCCTCTGGTTAGACCAACTGGCAGAAGTAAATGAAGAGCAAACAAATACTGTATTTTTTTATTCTAAAGACTGATATATTATTAACAARTGTTTAAAGGGTAATTAGATATCTGCAAAAAGCCTAAACTTCAAATTATGATTTGGGTGTTATTTTTTTTTAAAGTAAACAGTTCCACAGTTTGACTGTTTATTTCATGCGGGAAGCCAGTGACTTCTGTCTTTAATGGGTGTATATACATATAACATCTGTGTAAAKTGTGTTTATACATAGAGAAAAGCACTTCCATTTTGAGTTACGTTCWCATTATACCGACTTAAGGAGATTGATCTAGTAGAAAGAAATGAAGCACAAACTGAGGGATAGCAACCCTGTGTTTTACCTAGTCAAATGCAGATGCAGGTGCTGCTGCTGTTGAACTTTGTATGATCATGAATCAGTCCAAGAAGTCAAGAAGGCATTAACAGATTAGTAATTTCATGCAACTTTTTTCCTTCTAKATAAGTTGAGTCATCAGGGTTCATATTACATCTTTCAAATAACAATCACTATTTTTTTAATGTGAAATTCTCTTGATTCCAGGGCAGGACTACTGGAAAACAACTAGTATTGTGAAATTCACATTACTATGGCAAAAGCTGTTGAAGCTCAGAAGGAGCGGATGTCCAGGGCCAAGGTTTTGATGGCTGTTGTGATCCGAGGATGAGCTCTGGAGAGCCAGAAGCCTGGCTGAAGCTGGCTGAGCTCTCAGGAGGGAGTTCTGCTCTGTGTTTTCTTTGGAGACAAGAAGTTCTTGCCTTTTCCATTTTCCTAGCTGCACTTTCCTATTGCTGCAACCCTCTCAATTGTATTAACATAATTGTTTGTGGTCTGTGCTATAAACTTGTGCTTACGAGCTAAAAAAAAAAAGTGCATTTTTCATGAGGAGGAAGGAAATTGTAATGTGGGTCAGGAATAAGGAATTGAGGACTCAGGAGGAGATGGGAATGAGATGGGTCTTTCAGAGGTTAGGATTGCCACTAAGGAAAGCAAATAATGCAACCACACCTACGAAAGATTTAGGAAAATCRTGATCTGATGGAACTTTGAAACAGATTTTTTTTAGGTAGTTGCTGTCTGCCTGCTTCCTCCTTTTCATTGTTTTTTTTGGAGGAAGCACAGGGACTGAACATCTGGGGAAGCTGGGAGCTGAGATACTGGCCTGGTAGAAAACCACCTCAGCCAGCTGCTCTTTACCTCATTGCCTTGTTTCAATTCCTGGCTGAACCCACTCTTCTCAGTGGAAGTTTTGTTTAGTTTTAATCAACAATTTCTGTTACTAAAATATCCCTTTGAAAGCATTTATTCTAGTAAATCTTTTTTAGGTGATCATGATGTCCTCTTTTTCCTCCTTGAACCTCATCCTTAAGCAGAGGGGCCTTCCTGCTTCCACCCTTTGCCTGCTAGCTCTTTCCCGTCAGTGAGGTCTCCCTWATCCTTCTGGCTTCTGCTCTTTGCCTCCACCTCCCAGCCAGGCTTTCTGGAAGGAAAATGATGTCAAAGGAGTATTAGCGTTAGACACATTTGCTATATTCCCTTCCATAAAAAGAAATCTAACAAACTAATCTCATTTCGTTTGTATTCTGAGCCTTGTGATGTTGCAGTGGAGTAGCAGTGGGGGTCTGTAGGAGGACRAGCGTAATGGCAGCAACCTGTTGCTGAAAATGTTGCTGTGTGCAATGAAGAATGAAGATTGTTGGCTTCAGCACAACAGCTTTTTTTCCWTCCTCTTTCAATCCCTCTGAGATGAATCTGGTTTCAAATTATCTTAAAAGACTGAGGCTTTTTTTCACTTGACACTGCCCCAAACAATTATGTTCCACTGGCAAAAGTACTCTTCATTCTTTAGCTACAAGTAAAGTGGTTTTTGCTCCCCCTTCTCCCTCTTTTTCAGTCTGGCAGAATCTCTCAGACTAAAAATGATGATCTGGTTGAAAATACAAATGTGTGGGTAAAACAYAGCGTGTCTGAGTTACTGCAGACGCAGTTATCCTATTTGTGTCAGATTTGGTATCATGGAACAGAATTTGCACGTAAACCCTTCAGCTATTTCATGAATGTCTCTCTTGCGAGATTAAACTGCCATTCACTGCAGAGAATGCTACTTTAAAAAATAATACTTTTTATGATGAAGAATTGGCTCTGTGTGATGAACTTTATATAGCGCTTTCCTTAGCACAAAGTTGGGAACTGTTTCATAGGTCTTTTACTAACAAGGCTAAATTGTGATTAATTCATTTGTAAATTTTTTTAGTTACACATTGCATTTTAAATTGTATGAACATAGCCAGCGGTAACAACACTGCAGAGTTAATAGCTGGGGAGGATCAATGGGTGCTTGGTGTCTTCYTTCACAGAAAATAGTGTTGAGAGTCTCTCTCTGCCAAGGCCGAGATAATACTCGTGTCTTACTGTTGGATCTCTTCACCACTGTTTTAACCCAGCGGTATTTCTGCAGGAGGTTCAGAATCTCCAGTACAGAGGCTTGATACCTTTGCTCTTTTCCTGGGCTTGTGGTAGCTTTCGTCCTTGGATGGGCAGTCTCTCCGCCAGTGGCAGCTCTTTGAGATTCACCTTAAAGAGGGGATCCAAGCGTGCGTTACATGTTCCCCTAACTCAGACTCCTGGGAGTTGCTTTCTGTTGAGCTTACATACATTACCTGCAGGCTGATAGAAAACCCAGGCTAGGTCTTTAAAAAGAAAGACTGCATAAGGAGGGGTTGTAATGAAAAGTCGGAYGCAGGTTTTATTGTACCTTTTCGTAATGTAGCAGAATTAAAGGGTGAAACATAATCTGTTATGGTGCGCTGTGTGTAATCTCTCCAAACAACTTTCCTCTCAGTTTAAGGGCCTGATACAGCATCAGTTTTACAGTGGTGTAACACTGCTGACTTTTTTTCACTGTGAAGTTTCAGTGGCATAAAACTAAAGTACTGTAATGGTAAATTAACCCTTATGTTTAAAGGAAAGCTCTCCCAGTGCCTTGGGGAAATAATGAAATCTAGGTTTTAGGTGACTACTGATTAAGCCATCCAGGGATCAAAGGAAGCTTGTATTAACTAAATGTGTCCATGAATTKAAGGACAGATAATCTTCTTAATGAGAGTAGAAAACTAGTCATTAGGCATTAGGTTAGATCTTATTATAAAATTCTAGAAGTTTAAGGTGAAGGACTGGAGTGTACTAAAAACAGCAGAAGAATGAAGTGGAAATTACCAGACTCTATGTAAAATAATACATCTCCCACAAAGATTGTACTTCATTGGATGTGTAGTATATTACAGACATCATAAACCACAAAAAATTAACTTTAGAGAGCTGAAAATGTTAGCAATATTTCTGTAATTGAGTTATACATTAAGGAAGCTTGTTATATATCCAGGATAAATGTTAGAAATCATTCAATTTGAAGGTCTTTGAAGAGAAAGGGAGAGGGTTTARCTATAACCTCATACATGATTTGAGGAAGAATATTAATGTGAGTATAATTCTGAAGATGGATTTGCTGTCTGTAAAATTTGATTTTCAGCAACCTCTTTATGCAAATGTTCAAACAAAATTGTAACTTTAAAATATTGCCATACAATAGCGTATGAAAAAAATCATGGCTGCACAATAATACAGATATTTTTGTTGAAGTGATAAAAATTTCTGCAGACAGCCTGCAAAATATGCTTTTCCAATAGTCTGTAAGAACTTTTCTTCTTTCCCCGCATCTATAAATATAGTATTTTTAGGAACATGCTCTGTGGGTCAAATTCATCTATAGCATAAGTCAACCTAACAGTACTTCTCTACTCAGTGCAGCTAACCAGTGAGATCTGAAGCTGGTTCACCCAAATTTAATTTGCAGTTCTTWGAAGACCACAGAGTGAATGTTTAGAGCTTGCGGAGGTGGCCAGACCTGTACACTCATCTGCAGACATCTCGGCAGTGCTTGCCTCCACATATCATTGTAGAAAAAACTGACCGTGGCCTGTGCTGTGGTGTTTCTCCTACTGGTTACCTCATCGACTGCAGTCTTAGTGAAATGTTTTTTATTTGTGTTGCCATCACAGCAAAACTTGTGTGTAGGTTTAACGTCTTATTTCTTCTGCTGTTTCTCTCATCCTAGAAACAAAATGGGTGGAAAAAAAAGGAAAGTGCAAAGATGTAAGAATGTAGAAGGCAGAAAAGATGGAAAAGTTCACTAAAAAGGGACAGAAGTGGGATGCAGAGAATAAAAAGGAATTGTAATTTTCACATGGGAACGATACAGATTGACTTTAGCTTTTTGCTGCAGTGGAATGAACTTACTGTTATACCACTGCCTATTTTATTAAAATAATGTGAGCTATTTGGCTTTGTGATTTTTTTAAACTTAGCTACTASTTGTTGCATTAATCTGTATCACTTGTTCTTCAAGGTAACTTACCTAACAGATAGTAGTTTTATGGCCTGTGAGGATTTCTGTGGTCGTATCAGTAAACTGAAGCCATACTATCTACAGGTAAGGTCATCTTCACAGAAAGGAGTAGCTGATATTTTTGAAGCTCCTTCTGCTTTCTGACATGAGTTGATGAAGAGTCTGAAATAACTGCATTGCTTTGTTGCGACCGCTGCTGCATTCGAAGTATTGTACCCTGCCCTTACGACTGTAGCAYGTTTACATTCCAGAGGAGTTCCCAACATGCCATGTTTTACTGAGAATCTTTAGATCTGAGCAGCTTAAATCTCCACCAACAGTAAATAGTCGTGCTTTCTTGATCTGTTCAAGCTGATTAACATTTTAGTGGTATTTTTTCTGTGTAGCTATTCAACACAGAAAATCAACAGATAGAATAGATATGAAGTGATTGTTTACCTAATCTATCTTCGAATCAGATGAAAACTTCAGCCACATCAGTTTGTCCCATACAGTCCCATTCCAATATTTATTTTCCTCCATTCCCATTTCCTCTAACATGCTCCTTCCCGCTGGAAGGGTGCAGATGTTTGTGATGCCTTTAAGACTGTGCTTTCTGTCTGTCTCACACTGTACTTCGTTAGCCTTTTGCTGCAGGCCTTAGCTTTCTTACAYTGGGAAATGTTTGGTGACAACACTTCCCTGCTATGCTCCTGTGGTCCCTTGCATGCTAACATTCGGTGGCTGAGATACGATTTTGTGTAGTCTGTCAGTCTTTCCATCTTTTTTTATTGAATAAGATGGATAGGTTTTTATGCAGAGACATTTTTCTCCGAGGGACCTAGCGCATGGTCTGCAAATCTGAGTCAGCGTGAGGAGCTCGCCGAAGATGGTAGAGCCTCAGTATCACAGGACGAAAATGAAGCAATACCAAGACCCTGTAAGAGTGATGTAATTGCATCCATCATTTCAGGGGAGGCACTGGGGGCAAAGGTAAATTCCTGAGAACACTGAGACAGCTGGTAAACATGTGCAAGTGATTTGTGTCATGTAGAGTTTTATCTATCAGACATTTATAGACAAGTTTAAACATGACTTTTCTCTCAGTTTCCTTATACTTTAAGAGTAGAGATTATCAGAATTTTTAAAAAACATTTTGTGGGTTGCAATTCTGTCATAATTGTTCCCTCTTGTCATTTCTCATTAGCAAGATATATTTCTTGTAATGCCTCATTTTATTACAATTGTTCGCTCATATGATATATTGTAAGTCATGTTTATGACAGTTCTCCACTAAGAAAGAAAAAAATCTTCTGTGCATGTGTTTTTAGGGGAAGAGTTTCATCAATATTTCTTTGTACAGGGCTTGTCTGTACAGCTCTGACTTGCGTGAACAGACTGTTCAATCCACTGGCACTACTTGCTGAGAAGACCTAGTTAATGTCAGATTAGAGATCTGTAACAAATAAGAACCAAATGATGCATTTATAAAAGGCAAGTAATTTTTCTTTGACATAATTCATCCGGTCAGAGGGAGGAAAAGGGATCCAGTCTTGCTGACAGAGGGTCCTGTGGGTGTAGCTGAGCTAAATAGTTCAGAGAGAAGAATAGCGTGAAAAAATTAATCACAGTAGATTGTTTGAAAAGGGCTTTATGCTGCTCCTATTCTCTGAAAACACACGCTGTCTACCCTGTAGTTTAGCTCCTGCAATTTTTGTGCTGTTGGGACTGGGTGTCAGAACAGGTCTACAGAGCTGAACGTTTGCTTGCTCTTGCTGTCCTGGTGCAGTGATGTTCTCCTGGCATGGAGGAGCAGACTGCTGGATACAGGTTACCAGGAAAATGTAGTAAGCAAACTGCAAAAAGAGAGTTCTGCATGACATCATACTTTGTTGTCACTTAAATCCAAGCAAAAGGGCCAGAATGGCAGCCTTTCAGTCCTTTTCCACATGTGAGAGCTGATGGCACAGACCACTGGGAGTCCCAGAGGAAGGTGGTATTAACGGTATCATAATAGCGAAGGTTATAGCCTACTGGCGTAGCTATATTAAGAGAAGCATCACAGCTATTCTCCTTTAAGGCTCATTGCCACTAATCCCCTCAACTTGACAGATGTATTGTCCCTCTGATAGGCAAGCTGTTCCTGTAGCTTGCAAATATGAAACTTGATGATCATGTTTTTGTTTCTTTTTTTTTCTTTTTCTTTTTTTACACTAACCAAAATCCAGATGTATTTGAATTTAYATTTGATAATTCTTGCCTAAAGAGTAGAGCAGTACTTCACCCCTTACAGAACTGTAAAATGGTTAAGATTGTTACTGCTCCAGAGACTGCCAGGTCCACCCCCTCTGCTCAAAGCAGAGTCAGTTAAAGCAGGTTACTCAGGGCCATATCCAGCTGGCTTTCAAATATCTTCAACGATGCAGACTTCACAACTTCTCTGAGTAAGTTGTTCCAGTATTCAGCTTCTTCTTATGTGTAAATGAAATTTCCTGTTTTTCAGTTTGTGCCAGTTGCTGCTTGTCCTGTCACTGGGCACTACTGAGAAGAGTTTGACTCCACCTTCTTTACGCTTTCTCATCAGATATTTATATGCATTGATAAGATTTTCCCCGAGGCTTTTCTTCTCCAGGGGGAACAATTCAAATTCTCTCAGCCTCTTCTTGTATATCAGAAGCTCAAATCCGATAACCATCTTTGTAACCCTTTGCTGACGTTACTTCAGTAGGTCCACCTCTGTCTTGTATTGCAGAGCCCAGACCTGGACCCAGCACTCCAGATGAGTCTCATAGGGGCTGAGTGGAGGGGAAGGATCCCCTCCTTCAACCTGCTGGCAATGCTTTGCCTCATGCAGCTCAGGATGCTGTTGGCCGCCTTTGCCATGAAGGTGGATTGCTGGCTCACATTCAATTTAGTGTGCAGCAGGATCCCTGGGTCCTTGTCTGCAAAGCTGCTCTCCAGGTGGCTGGCCCCCAGTCTGTCCTGGTGCAAGGGGTTATTCCTGCCCAGGTGCAGGACTTGGCCCTTCCCTTTCCTGAACTTTGCAAGGTTCCTCTCTGCCCATTTCTCCAGCCTGTTGAGGCTCCTCTGAATGGCAGTGCAACCCTCAGGAATATCAGAAACTCCTCTCATGCTTGTTTACATGGTTTTGCTTTCCTTAGCAAGCATAAATGCTCTTTATACACAATGTAAAGATACATATTAGTGTTCATAGCAGAGAGTCTACAATATTTTTTCAGATTATAAATGAAATATATTTCAGAAGTATACGTTCCTTTCAGCTGAACCTTATGACAGATTTTCTTTCTTAATGCATCCTTATAGCTCCTACTAATGAATGTTATGCAATCAAAAAGAGCTGTATTATTTGTTTCTTGTTAAAAAATAGAAAACAAACCATTTTTTCCAAATGTCTGTTCAGACAAGAACTGAGCTGGAACCATTTCTATGGGATACTAGTGCAATTTGAAATGACAAAATTGAAATAAAATTTTAAAAACATTAAGTCCACCTGCACATGTAATTTTCCATCCTAGTAATTTTTTTGTAGCTAAGAGTGCACCTTGCTTTGAAAGAATGAAAGAACAATGAAAACTGCTTTTATTTCATATTTTACCTCTTGTTTCAGAACAATTAAGGCAGAGAATAATTCAATCTTCATTATTTATTCATTCATTATTTTTGTGACTTGAAGAGGTTTTGAATGTATATGAGCAGGCTGTTTATTCTTATTCATAACTTTAGTGATAGAAGGCAAATTTTTGTTAGGGTTTTATAGCCTCATGGATTTCACACTGATGGATGTAGGAGTACATGAAAAAAAATCAATAATCTAACATGCAAGGTTTAGATAAGGAGAGGTCATGCCTTTGTGATATACAAGAATGTGTCTTGTCAAGGAAAACTGAGCTTTTGTCTTTACTGTGGACCAGCAGGATCTTTTAATCAGAGACGGTTAGGAAGGAAAAATAAGCAGCACAGCTTGCAAGGCAGGTTCCAGCTGTCCACACAGGGAGCCCCGGAGCCCACCCTCCTGCTCCTAGCTTCAACCCCGACCTCAGCCTCCRCATTCCTCTCCTTCTGCTAAGCTGACGGGCAGCGCTGAAGTAAACCAAGAGCATACAAATGTTTCTGTCAGAAGTRCATGCCTATTTGGCAGTCCTCAGCCTGAGGGGACTTAAGTTCAGGTGTCCATTCAAGGAACAGCTTCAGAGGAGAGAGTCTTTAGGGTTAGGAAAGAGTGTCTGTGCAAAATAGTCAGGTGCATAAGTGATAACTCACCACATTATTCTCTCAATTGAATTCTTCTTTTGCCTCCCTTCTTCCCATTGCATCAAGCTGAAACTTTCTGTGCCTAACTTTTGGAGCCCTAAATAACTGCCTTATCTTACTTTTCTGCCTCTTGTTCAGTGAGGATGAGAGTCAGGTATTAGTCAGACAAATTATGTGCTCAGGATATAAGTTTCTTCCATCAGAAAGAGTGTCAATTTTGTACTTTTCCCTTAAAGCATATAGGGCTCTGTAGAAATTAGTTGAACATCCAGAGTTTCTATGTAATAATTGGAAAAAGTTGCATCCTCCCTCTATTTCAGACATGTTCTTCAAAGAGGATAAATTAACTGTCTAGGTGCTTCTCTTTCTCTACTACTTTTACAGAAAGTCATGCAACAGAAACTTTTACACAAAAGCATAGGCTGGACATTAGATAGCTGACGTTAGGCTGAATAAATCCCACTGTAAATAATGCAGTATTGGAGGAAATAAACTCTATACATACTTAACAGTGCACCTTAATCATCTCTTCTAGTAAGTCTCTACTTACAAAAGAATGCCACAGACAGTCGTGTCTCCACAGCAGGTGCAGACAGAYGTGGGCTTCTCTGCCCATGACAAGTGTGAGTCAGACTGGGTCTGGAGCAGGAGGGATGCACTATATAGCACAGTGCTGTGCTCAGACTCAGATAACCTTTTCTTCACTAAGTGTGTTTGCTGGTATCCATATCTGTGGCCACAAGGCATCTGGTCCATAACTGACTTAATTTGACGTACTTACAGTGGGGGCAGAATTCACTCATAACTATCTGCATTTATTTATTTATTTATTTATTAACTGTTCTTATTTGTTTCTGATAGGCAGATACAAACTGGTATGCTGGGAATTGTGAATCAGAAAGGATTCCATTTTTCTGTTGCAAATAGCTATGCAATTGATTGGTGTACAAAATCTTTTCCTCTCTAGTCCACAAGGCACAGTACAAATGTGCACACAGCAGAAAAAATTCACACTTTTTAATGGACATCAAGAGTATTATGAGTGAAGGGATTTTGGGGGATTGGCTTTAAATAAAATACTAGCAATTCCTTCTGAGGCATTCGTTGTACGAATAAGGTTTTTCTTGGGCCATCTTTCACAAAGTGTTAGTGTATTTATTTATTTATTTGTTTGTTCTGTAGCCCTATTTCTTTTAGCTAATGGATGCTGTCATATTACATGCCTTCACCCTGAAATCCACTTGTTTAGTATCAACTGAACAACATGTAAGTACAGTTATCAAAATCAGTAATTAAAAATTGTAGAGCATTGCTTCAGAGCACAGAGCTCCAGCCATTCATTGGTTCCCAATTGTAGTGAGGCTGAACTTGCTAAAATCAAATACTTAAAAGACGGATGCACATCATTCTGCAGCTAGAAAATATTCAACAAGAAATTCCTCCATATACAAAAGAATTGCTTGATATGTAGGTAATTATCTGTTGTCTGGGAATTACATGCTGATTTACCTGAAGTGCAGGAAATAGATTGTATCTTGCATCCTAAATAAAATATTTACCTGCCTACAGCATATTTAGAAATACTAGGAATAATGAAAATAAATAGCTCTCTGCTGCTCCACATTTGTATCTGGTGCTGCAATACATATGAATTTGCAGTAAGGTTGTGCCATCAGAACAGTAGAAGCCAGAACTTCTCTGTAAAAGATGCAGTATAGGAGTGGATGCTGGATTACTTCTAAGTGAAAAAGTTTGTAAGCTTTTCTGAAAATGTAAGAAAAGAAAAGATAGGCCTGGATTCATTCCAGCTTTAGCCCCTCACTAACTATATTAAGTGATGCCTATGTTCATCACAGGCTTTCTCAATTAAGAAAGATAGGCAACTTCAAGATGCAGTTCAGCCCTGAGAAGTACTTCTTCTTCATTGTCTAGGTAGAGTGATCTTAACTTTAAAACCTCATTTTGGTATGGAACATGAGATGAAGAAGATGCAGTCCTAAAACTCAGACTTGCACATATTCAGGTCATATGAAATGCTGTGACTGAATTTATTGCAAAAATAACACCTTTAGAGCAAGCTAGCTGGAGGAAATACTTGATGTCTTCTGTGTTACTTGTAAGTGATTGATGAGGATTACTTTAACAACAGAAGACTCAAATAACCACAGAAAGACTGAAACATTCTGAAGGAACAATAATTTTTGGAATGAATGATCCCCAAGCACGAACCCGTGTCTATACTTTTTCTGCAAGACAAGTTCTGCAGTTTCTGCTTCATCTTTAAAAATATACATTTGAGGGCAACTTTTCTGAAGCAACAGTTTCAGCAGAGAGAAGAGGTGTTGGATAGAGTGGGCTAATCAGATGGTACAAGGAGATGGTGCTAAGTGAAATGGGTCAGACAAGTGTGGCATATTTTTTAACTGCTGTAATCTGTAGACGTGTTTTAAGTTCAGGTTCATGGTGAAGAAAGGAAAAGAGACTGTTATAAGGTCAACAGAAGAGGGTCTGAGGCTTTTGATTCCTTCACATGCTTTAGGAAAGAAAAGTAGAACTGAGTAAGGGAAGGAAAATTGCAAGGAATGCTCTGGTAGAGCTAGGGGCCTTGGCTGTTTTAACTAGATAGTCATTGCAGCAAACAGTCCTACATGCAGGTGTCTGTGCAGCTGTTGCCTTGTAGAAGATTATGAATCAGAGGGCTGGTCATATTAATGCTCATAAGCACTGGGCTCCAGTGACGGTTTTCAAAAATATAACCAAGCTTTTTATAACAATTTTTATGAAAAAGCTCCTCTCTTTAAAGCAGTAAAATCAACTAGCCAGGCTTAAAATTCAAAGTAGTGAACTGTCTTCTAGCCAAGATGCAGCGAATATGTAAAGATCACCTCATTAGTTGTGGGAATAGACAAATGGTGACTAAAAAGACAAATTGCAGGATCTGGGTCTATTGCTACATTAAGAATGTTGGACAGATATGAGCAGTTGCTTGCCAAAATCTCTGTTTTGACAGAAGAGCAAATCCAGCTGCTGGGAGYTGGATGATCTGGATGATCTATGTTTAGGGAAATAGCCTGGGACAATAAAATCCATTGTATTTAAAGGGTAATTTGATTTATGATGTTTTTTAATTATATTTTCACATTATTTTTAGGAAAGGAATTGCTCGAGTATGTCTTTTGCTTGTTGTTTAGAACCACTGGCTACTTGTAGATCGCATGCTGAATATCTCACTCCATTTCAACAAAATAGAATTAGCAAAAGATTTAATGTAGTCTGGGAATTCTTTGTTTATAAAAGATTAACAAATCATACCCAAAACTATCAGTAGTGGGCAAGATTTTCTTTTTCAGAATAGTGTGTGGTACTTAAATAGGTTGGGAGCAGTGTCTATTCTGATTCTAAGAGATAAGAAGGAATCCTTCAGTGCAGACGAAAAGTTGGCAAATTGCACACTGATAAAAGTAGTGCTTTTTGCACCAAATATGTAGTTTGGCTTTGGAACTCATTGCCATAGGAGCTTACTGATACTGAGAATCTAGCAATATCCATAAAGGATTGGACAGGATTAGGGGGATAATAAAAGCATTTAGAGTTGTGGGGGGTTTTGGTTAAAAAAAACTCAGAAAGGATATTAAACTGCATCCTTCCGGGTTTGAACCAGCCTCTATCAAAAAACAGACAGAATGATACTTAATCTTTTTGAAATGGGATTTCATACTTTTCCTCTGAAGTATCTTGTGCTTGCTGCTGCTTGTAAAAGGTGCTAGCCAGTTGACCTTGGACTGATTCTTTTAATAATTAATTTTCTCTATATTTCTGTGTATTTGTGCCATTTTTGCGTACATTTATTTAAAATGACCCCAAAGACACTTCAAGGCAGGAGATTTGAATCTTTATTCTTCTAGGACATTTATACATGACTATGTAATACCTACYATGTTATGTTCATGTTAGTGTATTGTTGTTTGCCAGACCACTGACACCGTAAACCAAAAAGCAGAGCTCATCCCATATAGAAAGCTTACGGTGCTGTAAAACCCACATGGCTGTCTGGGTTGCTTCAGGGTGATGTTTTTCTCTCTCCCTACTTCTAACAAATTCTTGAAACATAATTGGCTCCCTGTATATAATTGTTCCGTAGATACTCAACCAGTTTCTTTCTTAGTAATGAAAACAGCCATGGAAACATTCCATGTGGAGCATAAAAAGCTATAGTAATTGATTTGATCTCTTTAGATGGGAGGTTTCTGAGAGTCGCCTCAGGTGCAAGTTTGCTCTTTGAGTTGTTCTATATGTTTTTGCAGATTTTAAACTGCAGTCAAGTACAGTGTGGGAAAAGGGATCATGAAGTTGAATAGACTTTGCTTCTATGGACTTTCATTGCCTATCTCTTTCTCTGCTTTTGCTGTATCAGTGGGGTAGTTATTAGCATGCTGCACAAACTGTTATCAATCCTGGCTTATTAAAAATTGAAAGCAAAAGTTATTGCCTGGCTCTTCCTTGTTTTCCAGCTCCTCTTCCTGTCTGTTCCTTAGAGTATTCACTGTGTCTGTCTGGCCAAGCTCTTCTCCTGAATTTCCTCTACACTTCTTTCCCTGCGCTGTCACTTAGGGAAATCCTCCCCCCTCACTGTGAACGCTACAGACTGTTGCTCATTCTCAAATTTCTGTCTTTCTGCAAGTCACTCTGAGACAGTCCGCAGCAGCTCTTTTACTACTGCTGTGTGGTCTTGCAGGGTGCGTTCAGCTTGTGTTCACAGTGGTCTATCCCCTTAGCCTCTGGTTCAAGGTGAAATAGTCTACGTGGAGCAGAGAATCCAGGTCTGCATCCTTTTCTGGAAGAGCTGGATGCCTGATACATCAGGGGCTAGTTGTGGGTGCCTCAGCCTTTCCTTGAAGTGCAGCCTTACTGCATTAAATTCTCACCATAGAGCATGAGCTAAGCAGTATTTCAAGGTACTCTTTGGCTCTTTCTCCTGAGATATAGGAAGGACTTCACCTCTGCCTTTGAGCAACAGCTTTACATTTCAGTCATAAATAGGAACAGCTCTTGACCTATATCTCCCACAAGAACGAGTCTCAAAAGGCTGTGCTAGACCTGTCAGTGCCTAYGAGACTAGTGCCATGTTGCAAGAGGCTAGAGAAGGAAAAGTATTTTGGTTCACCAGGCTGAAGAAGCCAAGTGCTGGAGGATATACCACTTCTATTTGTATGTCTTCGTTGTCAAGGAATTCATACTATTTTGCCTCATTTCTTTTATGATCTCATTCTGTTACTCCCAGTTTCTATATCTGACTTAAGAAAATAAATAACAGTACTACCAGCCCTCAGCATTCAGAAATTCAGAATCAGGTCTTCAAGYATTTTTTTAAGTTAATATATGTTATAGTTTTGCATACATTTGCAAGATTTTCTCCCCAAAAATGCATTGAAAAAAACTTTAAATATATATATATATGCATATATATATATACACACTTTATAACTGTGTAATTTCAGGATCTGGAACATTAAAAAACTGTAAATACCATTCCAGTTTTTAACACTGGAAATTGGAGGCCAAGAACTGAGGATGGACAGCAGCAGTGGCAGAAAGATGTGAATARCTGGGGCATAAAGCCATGTTGCTGGTTCCTCGTCCAGTGACAGAACATGTGCATGATATCGTTGGTGATGATGGATGTGGAGAGACAGGAAACTGGAGAAATCACAATCTCCTTAGCTTGCTTCCCTCTCCCTGCCACTGAGTGCCCCTGCAGTACCCAGTAAGTCCATGGTGGGGCAAGGAAGGAGCAGGGTGTTYTCACTAGGTGATCTCTGCATGTGGAGGTCCAGAATGCATTTGTCCATCTTAGGCACCACATTATGCTATGAAGATCTCTCTAATYTGCTGTTTCTTACTACCCATTTGTGTCATTCACTGTTACCCTGTTGTAAGGATCAGCTTTTAGGATTAATCTGTTTYCCCAAATGTGTAATTCTCCCAGACGTAGTTTCACCAAGCTCCCCCTGCCTCTGCTTTTGATCGAAGCTGCTTTGTATAATTTCTCCCTTCTGAATGGTTGTTGACATTCCTCCCAGTCTGGTAACATCTAAAAATTACATTRATGTGGTATCTCCTTATTTCTTCTGATACTAAATACATATTTTAAATAAAACCAGATTTACCACTGATCCCTAAATCCTCTGTTAGCTGTCTCCCCTGACCTTTGTACATAGCTATTTTGTCGTTAGCCTCTGTTTATGYTCGTGGAGTTTTTCAGTCCACATGACTGTTTTAATGCTAGCCAATCCATATCAATTTTGCAAGTGACATTTTGTAAGACAGAGTATGAATGGTTTGCTATAATTCAAGTGTGGTATTTGCTGCATTCTCTTGGTCCACTATGTCTTCTACTTCTGACAAAAAGCAGTCATGAAGAAACAATGAATGTAGTGCAGAAAGACAGAAAGTGCAGCTGAGTTTAAGATGTGCATAATCAGGAACTCACTGAGTAATACAGTAGAAACACTGTTCATAGCTGAGGCTTCCACTTAATGCATACATAAGGGTTTTCCTTCTGCTATTTGTATAAATGTACTCCATCTGTGTGAACTACTGCAAATATTCCAAAATAGTGAGTACTCTGGGGAGATTTATGGTTCCCCTTACCAGATGGAGCAAGTATATGTTTACAGAAAGGGGAAGAAAATAGTGTAACTGAAGTTCCAAAGATCACAGATGGATGTTGACTAGAAGAACTTTAGGCTTGATGCTGTATGACAGTTTTCTGAAAACACTGAAAGTTGAATTATTTCACCTGACTTTAAAGGTCTTAGCTATCACTGAGAGARTAAGGGTTTTTCTTTTGAATTTTAGATTTCTACGTTAGCTTAAGCTGAATCAGGCCTATTGACCTCAGGAAGTAGCTCAGATGCAGATGTGTTTGTTTTATTACAACTGCTTTTGATCAAATGAAGCTGCTTCCTAATGCTATTAGAGAGAAGGAATCTTAGTTGATCATTTTGCCCTGTGCCATGCCAGAGCAGAGAGAACAGGAAGGCTCTCAGTTCTTGTGCTCCAAACATTGCTTTCAAAAGGTCACTTTCCTCATTAGGTGTATCTGTTGGTAGTATTACCCCAGTTGYTTCAAAGTGCTAGTCAAACCAATTCAGCCTGTCACATTTTATGCAAGAGATGAGTAGCAGTCAAATGCCTCTTCCTATGCTAATGAGTGATGCATGGTGTGGAGGGGTTGTTGTTACCACTTCTACCTCYTCCTTCACAGAAAGCTCTGAGATAAGGCTGGAAACCTGTTTCCCCTCATGCTTGTGCAGGACTTGAGACAGATCTGGAGCTGCTGTTGCCACTGCTGAAAACATAGTTAAAACATTTCCCATGATGATGGCACATAAGCAGGTGAACCAAGCCTGGGAACTCTGTTCTTCATGGCTTTGGTGGATGCCATTAAAATGAGCTTAAATTAGTGGTAAAGAATATTGCCTTCTCCAGCTCCATCTCTTCTGGAAGACAGTGTTAGTAGGTATGGCAGGGTTAATGTGAGGGTGTGGAAAACTGATTTTTGTTTTAAAGCCAAACTTCTGATGCTATTTTATCCATCTGAAACAAAACCTTATTGCTTTCTATCATCTGCTTTGCCAGTTTCTTTAGGCCATAGAAGTGTCCTCCTGCAGCTTATAACAAATCAAATTGGCTTAAGCAAATCAAAATGATAGTTCTTGCAACTGCATGTTTCCAACAAAACTTAGCCTTTTTTTTTCAGTGCAAGTGCTATAGGAGACTTTTTTGCCAGAAGATAGTTGTTGTTTCGACTCTGTTTATAAAAGTGCACATGGCACTTTGCATTTCTTATAGTTGATAAGGCCATTGCAAATTGTGGTTCACATTTTGACTGTTGTCTGAATGGAAGGACTGAATTAATGTTTATTAACTCAGTCCTTCTGACCAGTCATCACTGGTTAATATCTCTGAAAATGAGCATCACATTACCTCTGACATTAACTTATTCCAGGCACCCTTGTTGTATGACATAAGGCAGCCACATATAGCTCTTGCATTTTTAACCCCATTTATCTATTTTGCAGAGATACACAGTTCTGTGGCTTTATTATCTGTATTAAAAATAACCTCTACAGGAGAAAGAGAAAATAAATGCACATTGAAATAATATTTCCTTGCCTATTACTAACATTATAATCAAATACTTTTCATTTTTTAATAGAATTCTCCTAAATGTAATTGTTAAACACTGGCTTATCTTTCTTACTCTGCCACTGTGACACTACCCTTACCTATGAGGAAAGCACAAAGCACCTAAGGTATGGGAACAGCTCAGTCCTCACGATCTTGTTGTTCGGGCTGACAGCAGATTTCCAGTTCTAGTGGCTGAGTGATGCAGATGTTTTTCCCACTGTGACTGAGACTTCTATTTACCCCAAATATTCTATTTTGTAAGCTACTTGATACATTTTTTGATCAGAGTACTGGGTCATTGACAGTTATTCACTATTATTTTTTTATTGGATTTTTGCATAGAGAACTCAATCAGATGGTGGTGGTCATGTATGCTAGGTGTTATGTGCACAAACACTATGAATAGAGAGTTCTCTGCTCCAGAGAATTTAAAGCTTCTGTCTTTTGAGTTTCAGCAGTTTTTAAAAATCTGGATGCAATCAATTGTGAACAAAAAACCCTCAAAACTCAGCACCATTGCTTGCTGGAGCCAATGTGAATCTAAATCAGGAAGTAGAAAAGAAAATACAGCAATACAGCTCTATGTTAGAGATCCTTTAAGAGTGAGAAGAAGTTTCAGAAGTTAGGAAGTACAGTGGAGAAGGATGCAAAGGTAACATGAGTTTGTTTTCATTACACTCTCACATATATTTGCATTTATTGCCTTTTTTTTTTCAAGATAATATTAAGCTACATTTATGTCTCAGTCTTTTGTCATCTGACTGTAGCTGTGTGCAGCTACACACCTAGTGGCTCTCTTCTGTACTATCTGCTAAAATGTTTGTTTTGACTTTAAGGAAAAGTACCCTATCTAATCTCTCAGACTATCTAATCTCTCAGACTGTCATAGTTCAACTTCATCTCTTGCACTGTATAATAAATAGAGAATAAGACCATGATTTTGCAGCAAGCCGTTTTACTGATCCTTCCCTCTCTTGTTCCACAGTCCCCTGGATGCTGATGGGGTTGTTGCAGAAAAAAGGAGGAGTCTGCACTGCCAGATCTTATTCATGTGGTTGTTGAACCTGGGACAGAGCACAGTAGAGTGTGTAGATATATAAAAATCTCAGACTCGTATTTGCGTAGACTGTTCAAATTTCATGTTCCTACTCCCTCTCCAGGACCAGATGCTTGTTCTCGGTGGGTGTCTTTAAACCAACGCAAGAAAAACAGCAGCTGCCCAGCCTATAAGTAGAGCATGAATTCTGGTATGTCTTGATCACCTTTGACAAATGGCCATAGAAGGGTGGACTTTACACCCAGGCTCAGTAATTTGCTTGTTCAGTGATCTTGCTGTATGAAGGAAGAACAAAATGAGACCTAATAAATGTTYGGGCAGGATATGCATTTTTATTAGATTAACTCATCCTTGGAGAAAGAAGGAAGATTTTGACCAAAGCATAGATAGCCTTGTTGCAGAAATCTGACTACAAGAATTGTTTCATTTTTTTGAGGGTTAAACCTCCAGCATGCAACAGAGTTGAACGATTTGAGAGACTGACCCTACAGAAAGACAACACACAGGAAGGGGTTACCACTGCTGTGAAGTTTAATAGTTCTGAATTAAACCAGTTCATTTTCAAAGCAGGAAATATACTACAGTGCTGACATTTACTGCCCTCTGGCAGGAATGTAGTGGGTCCATATGGTATTATTTATTTTTTTTCTCCCTAATAAAAAAGAGTTACCGTCTCTTTTTCTTTTACCATTTCTTTGTCTTTCATGCACAGTCAGCCAGTAATGGGGGAAAAATGCCTAGAGAACATCATAAAGTAGGGGAAAAATGAAGGACAGTACACTAGGTCTTTATAGATAAATAGGTGTCAAGTAAGCCAGATAATTAGCAGAACGGCTGGGTATAGAGTCTAGTCTCTTAATCTGTTGCCCATAGTGCTTGCTTCAAGAACCACTCTTTTATTGCACTGTCATTGCAGCTTGCTATTTTATAAAATATCCTCACATAGGCTTCATTGAAGAAATAGTCATACAGAGAGAATATACAGAAAACAAGATAAATATTGTCAATAAAATTAACTTGGAAATAGCCATTGTCAGATTTTCCCTATATTATCACCCCTAATTATATAAATCACTTTATTTGAAAAATTTAGGAGTGAAATTCTGGCCTTGGTGAAGTCAGTAGATACCTTGCCATCAACAGATGAATTAAGAGGATATTCTGTATGTAATGTCTGCCTGAGGCAAATGAAATTCAGATATATCTTGATTGTTTTAGAGCTAAACTCAGAGTTGGAACCTAAGTCATGATTTCTGGTTATAGAAATGAAGTTTCTGGTTTTTCTCGTGCCTGTGTACAGAAGAGCATTTCCTACTTCTTTGGCATTAAACTCTGTAAGACATCCGTACCCTGTAACTGGCAGAGACTCTTGTTTACTAAAAAAGGAACGAGGTAATCAAATAGTGAGTAAACCAGTTGATTACTCATCAGAACAAGCCTAGTATGGCACATAAAGAAGAAAAGTGTATAAATCACTAGAACAAACAGCTAGGTCCAAAATTATATAGAACAGCTGGACATAATAGGTCATTGCTGCCTAAGGTATTCAGAACCCTGTTCTGAGCTTCAGTTATTTCAAACTCTTCTGATATTAGTATATCAATGCAGAGTACATGGATTAAAAGAAATCCTGCCCTTTCCAAATGTCCTCTTTTTCCATTTTGCCCTGAACACATCATTCAGGATTCAGGAAATTCAGGATTCAGGATTTTCTCTCATGTGCAGAGGAACACCTCTCCATGGACGTATAAGAGAAAACCTGGATTTCACTGTTCACTGTGGACTGACAAGTGTCAGTCAAATGCTGTGTTATGTTAACACACCATTAATGTTGTGACTGCATTTGTGATTTTTCAGATTGCCTTTGAACATAAGCAGCTTGATAGAAATCATACTAAGACGCTAGGATTGCACTTCATGCCTATCCAGCCTGCCTACTTGCTAGCCCCAATTAAARCAAAACATAAATGCTTTCAGGAGCCTTCTTCAGTCATTGACTGATTAGCTTCATAGCTCACGGTTGTCATCATCCAGAACTACTAATTTATACATGTTAACATTAGTAAAGATTCCTGAGCCCATCCTTTATAAATCATCTGTTTACAGRCACTTTTAGAATGATTCATTGTTCTGGATGTGTTTCTGTGTTTTTGTGCATTTCAGAAAAGACCTCAGAATCTTTGGCATTTTTTGACGTATTCATTTTATTACCTTTACAAAGCTTTTATTTTTTAAAAAGTATTGACTTGTTTTTAATTGCTTCTCCCATCTATCAAGACCCCTGAAAACACATTAAAATAATATCTGTGGTAGTAAAAGAATGGTGAAAAAAGGAAGAAAGTCTTCAAAAAAAAAAAACTATTTTCTTTTGCAAAAAGACAGCTTTGCCCCACTCAGACTATCTTTCTCTAAATATTTGACCTCTGCAGCATGTTGTGATAGAAACTAGTTTTGGCATATTTGGGACACAGGCTCAAGGAAATACGCAGTTTGCTGGATCTTGCTAAGAACGCCTTGCTGGCAGCTCCTCTTATACAGGACCTGAGTATTCTGATAGTTTCAGTTTTTACAGTATTATGTAGGAGATCTCTCAATAAAGGTAAACTTGGGATCAGCTTCAACCTGGTAAGTCGCAGTGGGACATCCTTGAAGCACCAGCACCAAGTAAACAATCACGTTTAACTTTGCAGGCAAACTGGTGATTTCTTCGCTAGCTTCTTTTTTCCAAAGTAGGATCCTTTGTGTTGCAGAAGGTGTGCAAAAATGCCATCTGAAGGTGACAAACATACGGTGAGACCTTCTTACCTATCTCTTTGCAAAGGGTTGCTTTTGAGCAGGAGTATTGTATATTTGTATCATTTATTAAAATAATAGAACTAATAGAACCCTAGGCRCACTCACTGTTCATTTGAAGATAATTTTTTAATTCTGTTACACTTTGTTTATCTTTCAGTGGTGACATCTAGAAGTTATTTTTCCACAGTTGTTTCAACTAAAACTTGATCAATTGTTCATTTCAGTTCTAATTCGTTTCTGTGTTGGTTCACAYGTATATGAAGATAATCAAAACAATATTTTCAAAGATAGTTTACTGATCTACTGATCTCCTTCTGAGACTTTATGATAAATCAAACTCAAATTAATTATGGATTGGCCAGTYAGTCTTACTGCATATTTTTTGTATCAATAACTAGAAGAAGTACTTAYATATACATACATACATACATATATATATAYACAACATATGATTCACAAAATGATGGCTTTTTGTGACTAGAGGTTGCTTGGAAGATAAARGAGAAATATTTTAGTCTCTCTTTGGGTGCATTAATAAGTATATGTGTGTGTGCATGTGTGTGTGTATAAAGATATATACATATACACACACACTCTCTCTCTATATATATATATCATATGTGTCCTAAAACTAAATGGTTGTGCTTTTTGTGCCTTGGAATTTTTATCTTAGTCCTGTTAATATTGGTCAAGTAACCTAATCTCAACTGTCACATACTTTTTTAGATGTCTTAGCAGGGAAACTATGAGTTGATCAGGCATGGAGACTAACCTTTCACCCTTTGAGGTGGTCCTGTCACAACGTAAAAGAAGGTGCGTAAGTGGATTCGTGTGTAGAAGCTTATGTTGTTGACTGTCACTTCAGTGATTTCCATGAGCATCACATTTTCACGGTTCTCACAGTAATACAGCTCTGTGCATAAGTGAAACACATTTATTTCAATACTGTTTCTGTATCTGCCTTCCTTTTCGTTAGCTTTTCAAACTCAGGTTTTCTGCTGCATYCATATACTCAATGCATAGTAACGTGATATGAATGTAAGTAATGAAGAGCAGTGTCCTAACGGTGTTTTAAGCACTAATGGCTAATAAGCTGACTGTTTCCTGGCAGTTAATGGCCATCTGGAGGAGTTCTTAATCCGTCTGGCCATTAACTGCCAGGAAACAATTGGCTTAGAGGTTATTATTGCTCTTACAAAYGAAATACACTTTTTTCCCCCTCACTTTCTTCACTGTCCTGTCATATATAACTTGGAATCCTTAAATGGTCTCTGTGAACATTTTTCTTGACTACAGAAATTTTCTCTAGCTGTCAAAGGGGTTTTCTGCATTTCACAGAGTCAAAAAATGTGATCTTTGCGTCAAACAGCCTATAACCCGAGGCTGAAATCTTGCRTTTGTATCTACYCAGGAAGAATCTTGCATTCACATGAAATACTATTCAGTTGAAATGAGTTCTACAGTGAAAGGGAAGTTTTGATCTTTTAGATACAGCTGTTAAGAGTGTTATCTTGGCASCAATCATATCTATTGCTAGAGGAGATAGCAGTAAGTAACAGAAGAATAGTATGCAGGTAAAAATAATGGTTACAGTGATTTCCTGTGTTATAAGAACATAAATTAACATTGCTAAAACTATGAGTTGCTGAACTCCTCTGTCTTCAGCCTTCATTTCTTTSTTTGTCTGCTATACTTTAGATATGTTCTACTGCAATATTTTAAAAACTTTCTTAATTTTGACTGAATTCCTTAGGGAAATCCATGTTCCCAAGTCCCTCCAAAAGAATATGCTTTGCCAGGTTGCCTACAGCAAACAATAATAGCTTGACATTGTACTGAGTCCACTGCCTATAATGATAGCATGGCTCACAGAGTTGTGATCAGCAGCACAGGGTCTAGTTGGAGGCCTGTAGCTAGTGATATCCCCCAGGGTTCAGTACTGGGTCCGATCTTGTTCACTTCCTCATCAGTGACCTGGATGAGGGGACAGAGTGCCTCCTTAGCAAGTTTGCTGATGGCTAGGAGGAGTGGCTGAYACACCTGAGGGCTGTGCTGCAATTCAGAGAGACCTGGACAGGCTGGAGAGTTGGGCAGAGAGGAACCTCATGAGGTTCAACAAGGGCAAGTGCAGGGTCCTGCACCTAGGGRAAARTAACCCTAGGCACCAGTACAGGCTGGGGSTTGACCTTCTGGAAAGCAGCTCTGCAGAAAAGGGTCTGGGGGGCCTGGGTCCTGGTGGACAACAAGTTGACCAYGAGCCAGCAACATGTCCTGGGGTACATTAGGAAGGGTGTTGTAAGCAGRTCGAGGGAGGTGACCCTCCCTCTATACTCAGCCCTGGTAAGGCCACATCTGGTGTATTGTGCCCAATTCTGGGCTTCTTAGTACAACAGAGGGCTGGAGCACCTGCCCKATGGGGAACAGCTGMGAGAGCTGGGCCTGTTTAGCCTTGGGAAGAGAAGACTGAGGGGGGATCTGATCAATGTGTACAAGTACCTGAAGGGAGGGTGTCAAGGGGACGGGGACAAACTCTTTTCAGTGGTGCCCAGTGATAGAAAAASAGGCAATGGGCACAAATGGAAGCACAGGAAGTTCTGCCTGACCGTGAGGGGGAATTTCTTCCCTGAGAGAGTGACGGAGCACTGGACCAGGTTGCCCAGAGAGGTTGTGGAGTCTCCTTCTCTGGAGATCTTCAAGGCCCACCTGGATGCAACCCTGTCTAACATGCTSTAGGTGACCCTGCTGAGTGGGGAGGTTGGACTAGATGACTTACAGAGGTCCCTTCCAACCTCAACTGTTCTGTGATTCTGTGACCCAGTTGTCTTACTGGTTCCCTTATTCCCCTATCCATCTGTGCTGATCTTTGTCTTAGTGTATGGTATGGCCATACATATTTGCACAGGATATGGCACAATTGCATATAGTCCATGCTGGAGGACATAGATGTTATGTTAATGCAAAGATACTTGAGTAAAATTGGGCCTGAGGCTTTAAGGATTTAGAAAGAGTGGAGAGGAATTAAAAATAGAGTATAGCTGTGGAAGGTCATCTTTATGTTTGGTACATGGATGCTGCAAGGAGGCAAAGAGGAGAATGTGAAAGACTAGAAGGATGATGGGGTGTAGACCAAAAAACAGAAGTAGCTGAAGCAAGGTGTCAGAGGAAATAAAGTTAGTATGTGAATCAAACACAAACACAGATGATTATCAACACACAGTTTATTTAAACAAAAGTTATTCTAGAAGCTGCATTAACTAGATCTGAGTGAGACCCGTAGAAGCAGCTGTTAGATGAGTGGATTTGTCCAGTACAGAGCATTTAAAGAAGCAAAACTGGAGAAAACCTTGGCTGATCCCCAACTAAAAATCTCCTTGACCTCACAGCTTTTAATAGTCCTACAATTACGAACAATTGTATCTGTTCCAGATACAGTATCTGGATGCAAACTGATTTCTCCATTCTGTCAGGAAACAATTGTTCCTAGGAGAAAAACAACAGGGAAGAAGACTAATTCTTTTTTTCATAATGTCTTAAGATATGATGTTTCATACTTTAGTTACAAATTGTAATTGGATGAGAGAATTAAACACAATTGGAAATATACTATAGAAATTAATAAATAGTGCATGCTTGCAGAATATCATTAAATGAAAAATGTCTTTTAAAATATCATTGTAGAATACATTTGAAGCCACATGTTGAAAGAATTTAGGACTGCTTTGGTATGCAGAGCTYACTCCATTTCAGCCTCTCTTCTTTTATTTCATTTTTAAAAAAATYGGTTAGTTTGGAAATAAATTGGACGTATACAAATTTTAGTAAATCGATTTTGATGTGTAGAAGGAGAATTAAGTGTGGATAGAGCATTTTTTTCTGTCACACTTGTGCTAGAAACTACAGTGTCTGCTGGGGCAGCTGCGATTTCAATAGGCTGCATAGCTTACATGTGGGAATGGTTTCTTCTCATAATTAAGAACACATTTATGAATAAAACCCAGGGAAGGAAGGAAAGAATGTTAAGAGTGATAAAATTAATGACTTTTCAACGGAAAGTCTTTGAAGAGCATGCAAAATAGGTAATTCTGTATTTCAGAAAGGAAATTTAAAACTTCAGTTTGGTTCTGATATGTGTGTTTGTTTTCTTTAATACTGAGACTGTGGATTTGGTTGCAGTGTCAAACTGCTTGCTAAGGGCCAGTTTGTGAACTGCTTCAGTCCTTATGTATGGAGCTGTCTAGTGGAGGTAATAGAGACTGTATGAGTAAAATTGCAAAAACAAACCGAGAAAAGATGAAAGAGCTTCAAGTTTTAAACTTGTTTAATACTTATATTTATCTTATTTAATGCTTACATTTGTCTAGAAGCACTGAGTAGCTAATAACTCATAAACATATACTTAAATTAAATTTATACTTGATTTAAATCCACATTGTTCCCTTTGGCTAGGAAAAGTGAGGCATGCCATCTGTATGCTCTCATCTACAAGTTCTTCAGAAGGCTTTTCTTGTCACGTCTTTCCATTTTCCTGGTAGAAACTGAGAAACCCAATGTAAAMTTTGTTCATCCTGAGGCTGAATTAGTAATTTTTGAGGAGCCTTTTYATTGTGGGAGCACTTTTGGGGCAGACATGGAAAAGCCATCAGTGAGCTGGGGAGGTTGTGTTGTCTGAAGTCCACTGTAGARACAGATTTCAGAAGCAGAAGACTCCAGTTCCAAAGAGGAGATAGGTGGAATCTAGGTACCTGAAAATTGGTACCTCTCTCCTTTTAGAGTGTATCCAGATTTGTCTCAGTTTTGACAGAGCCAAGCAGCTCTGTACCTATCTTATACCTGAGTCTTTTGGGGGTCTGTGAACCAAACAATTATCTGAGAATATAAGTGGAAGATTTGATCCTTAAAACATTACCAGGATAGAAATTACAGCAAAACTGTGTAGATTATAGTAAAACAGGTTCTCTCTTCTTAAAAGCATATCATCTTTGCTGTGGAGCAAGACTGATGTCTTCTTTTACCCTTTCTGAGCCAAGGAATCTCATGTGCTTTACTTGAACAATCAAACGGCATCAAGGGAAAGAGTGGAGAGTTTTTGGCGCTCTCAACTCAACGTATGATTTCGTGTAAAAGTGCTGTCTGTGGAGGATGTGGGTGCCAATTCCCTCTGGCTGAAGAAGGGATTCAACTGGGTAGTCCAGCAACTTGAAGGAGCGCGGTAACAATTAGACTATTATATATGAGGGGAAAGGGAGTGGGGAAACATCTGCCACCTCATTTGCTCCCTGTGTTTGAAAAGAGAAGAGTGAGTGCCACCTTTGAAAGAAAAGGATGAAGGAAAAGCTGAAACTTTKCACTCTGAGATGTCTTTTTCTATAATTACCCAGCTGTAGCATGGGTGGGTAACCCAATGTAGTGTAACCCAAGCCAATAAACACTCTCCTGTTATCATGGCTGCGTGAACACCGGGTACAGTGACAACTGATGCCAGTAAGTCTTAACAGTCTGAGCTAGCACATCCACATTCTGACTTTCAAATGGAAAAGACAGTAAAATATTAATGGAAAAGTGACATTTTTTGTTCCTTGGTTCAAATTAATATTTAGAGCATCTACATGTACATAATGACACAAATGCTTATTTGCGTATTTAGCTGTCACTACTGGTCATATTTCAATAAGTGACAAAATAATCAACATTGCCTCTTGTGCCCTCTGTGATCCTGTCAAAACAATGCTGGCACTTCTTCTGTCAGGTATAATTTCATTAGCTTCAAATTCAAACTCTTACACAGGTGTGCAAGGAATTAAAGCCTTTATTTTCAAAATATCCTTGGCAATGCGACAGAAGAAATCTGTTGCCTGCATTCCCACATCACTGTGRGAACCTGGGGTCTAGTCTGTGAGCTTAGTTAAGGAGCTGATAGCTTATATTTACAAGCTTTATTACTGCAGGGCCAGGAACCATTCTGAATCCTGACTTATTTTACTTTGATGCCCTGATGTAAATGACCATTGTATGAATTGGAACTGGAACCTAGAGAGGATGCAGAGTTTCCATCCCTGGAAATATTCAAGACCTGACTGCATGTGCCTCTGAGCAACTTGCTTTAGCTGAATCTGCTTAGATGATGCCCAGAGGCCTCTTCCAACCTTAATTCTGTGCTTCTGTGATTTATTCTGTGTTGTAAAGCTGATGTTCAATCTAATTCCTCTTACTTTTTCCTGGTATTCTTTTTTTCTTTGTTCTCCATTGTGAAACTTCCTTTTCAGTGCATATGGATTATGCTCAGATATCAAACACCTCATTAAACCTTTAGAATGATATTCATCTACCCTAGCCTTAGAAGTCCTTAGCAGAGGCATCCACTGCAGACCTGGTCACCCTCAATGCTCCTTACATCAAAAGATTTTTAGGGTATGATTCACAGGCCTATTTTTGCTGTTTATGTTAAGATAAGATGAATCATCCTGTGACGTGTGTGTTTATCAACTATAAAGGGACCCCAAAGTGACCACTTCAGATAATTCTAACTATTGGTACATTTGGAGTTATTTTGTTCAGTTTTTTACRGTGTCCTTTTCAAAGTTTAAATTATCATTTGTGCTCACCTGTAGTGTCTGACCTTCATCCATGGAAAAAGCAAGGTGTGTGCAATATATAGCCATTTTGTTATTAGAAGAACGAAATAATATTGTGTTATTTTTAATAACTTCTCATCTGTTGAGTCTTCAACATCCAGAGATGTCCAGCCTTTCTGAGATGTCCTTTATTTTTCTATAGGCATTCTTTTTCATCTAAAAACTAGGCTGGAATAACACTTGTTTTYGAACTTTGAAATATAAAAAAACCTTGCATTATAGCTTTGGAATACASTGGATATATTTATTGGCTGTTTGTAGTGTTCGATTAGGCATAAACTTCACAGAGCATTGTCATTATGAATTCTAAACTCAATTTACTTCCCTTTTATCCAATGTGTATAAATAAAAAGTGTACTGCAAGCAATTTCTACAGCAAGTTATCTATGAAAAAAATCCTCTGTTACTTTGGTTCAGTGATCTCAGGAAAACTATCCCTGCTGTGTTTTGATAAAAAATTTGGTGAAAATGACAACTTTATCCTACTCCCAGCAACTGCAATATGGTCAACTGCAAGATTTGGTTAGAGAAGTTGTCACTGTTTGGTTATGGAGTCCTTGCACTCTATGCTGTCCTRTCCAGGCAGAACACACAGTCTCTGTTGAAAGATAATTTCTTGCAAATGTCCAGTAACCATTGTGCAGCCTGTTAGTCAGGGAGCTGCTTGGTCTGTTTGTGGATAAGAACTTTCTGGTCAAAGGTAAGCGTAAATAGCTGAGATCAGTCAGCAGAGCCCGGGAAAGATCATGCCTGTGATCATGTGATATTTCAACAGGCTCTGTTAGCACGGAAGAAGACGACAACCATTTTCCTTCTTCACTATTTTCCAGGCAGTTACGCCCAGCTCTGTATTCGCTTTTCATTTTAGCCGTTTATCAACACAGTACAATCTTGTGAAGCCTSCTGTGCTGTCTGGGACATCCCATGAAGAAACACATTGTAGAGTAGCATGGGAATGAAATGGTAGTAATTTAGGGGCTTCTTAAAAAGTTGCATTAGCTTTGAATAGCTTTTAGACCCTTTGGTAGAACTGTTAAGAAGAAATATAGTTCTCTGTTATATTCTGTAGTATCAGTCAAATCCATCATGAGGATTTTTTTGCTTCTACTTATCTATTAAATTCAGCAGGCCTTTGGAAAAGGACATGAGCTCACAGCAACTGTTTYCAGGAATAATCCCTAAATTGTTAACTTTGAAAAGAAGAGAGCTCTACCAAAAATTGCAAGGTGATCAAATCCGGCAGCAGCTTTCCACTGAGAAAAAGGTGATGGAAAATGTCTGTTAGCATTTAAATGTCAGCAATCTTCTGCTTACCTCTTAACCCTGTTCAGTACAGCTGAATGGCTTGATAATGTGACAGTCCTTCACAGTAACTAACTTGTAACTAACTCTTTTATTTTGTTTTAGAGAGAGGAAATTATCTAACAACCTCAGGACTGTTAAATAATGCTTCAGGAAGTTCCAAAGAAACTTCATTATTTTCCTTTTAGGGAGGACTGATGTATATTTTGGATAACTTAAATGTCTAACTTAAATGTACTTACACTGTCTTTTCATTTGGGGGAAAGGAGAATGAAAGACTTTTCCRATGTACATCTGGAATTGCCTCTTAACTAGAAATGCTTCCAAATATTGGTAAGCCAAGTAAACACCCACTGGAAAAAAATATTTTACTGCATTACTATTCCTGGTGGATATTTTTATTGGTTTTATTTATTCAAGTTCTAGCCACATCACTTGCATGGATGAGATTGCATAATTGCCATTGATTTCTACACAGAATGTTTTTGTATAAAACAGCGTGATGTAACCCTTTGAACGCCAGCATTTTCCATCTTGCCAGTGAGCATCATCAGGCCAYGGGTGGTGGTTCCTCTGGTTTGTCTGTAATTTCTGGGGACAAGGGTAGTATTTCCAGTGGAGGGTAGTAGTGCTTAAAATTTGATTTAAGTTTCCCTTGATCTGCTTCAATACTATGTGAATGGTGGTAGCACGTGCTTGCTATAACTTGATTTAGCTCCTGCTTACTTTAAACTCTGTGGAAGATCAGTCATGTCTCCAGACATGCTATTATTTTCTCTTTTTTCTCTGTTTTCTTCTGAAGAATCCATAGATACATAAGTACTTACATAGAAAAATGATCTTATGGTAGAGCTGTCAAGCAGAAAGGAGATGAGACTTTTCTCCATGACCTTCCCTTTCTGTGATGGGACGTTACAGACTTCCACTGAGTGCAATTGTCTGAAACATGCATAAGGAGGAAGTATTTTAAATATTAACTTCAAAATGTTCCACCTCACCCAAGTGTCCCATCTTTTTTTCCTATTTGTTTTCTTGACTGYGTCTTGAACTTTTCTTTTTCTCCATTGCCATCGTATAGTTATGCAACTGACATTATAATTTCATTTGCTACAGCCATAGTGCTACTGCTGTAGAAATCTTCCTCAACTACTGCTCCATTTGTCTAGGATATTGCAACTAACTTCAGAGGAACAAAAGAAAAACAGCTGGTTTTGGATAATGGTCCTACACACCTACACAAACTGAGTGCTTTGTATTCCAGTAATATCTATTGCTATTTGTATTTCAGCAGTCACATCATACTTATGTGAAAGTGCCTTCACATTCTTCTGCTGAAGTTTGGACTTGYTTCCAAAAGGTTCCTTCCTTATGCAAAAAGCCATTCCTCCATAAATCTTACTGAGTGAAATATCTAACCAGCACCTATGCAAATGTTTCACCTCTGTTGGAAAGWGAGCTCTCTTCGTACTCTCTGATCTCTGTTTTCATGCTACCATATTTAGCATTTAATTCTGTAATGGAACAATTGATTTCTGAAAAGCTTTTTAAGATATGCTTTGTATGAAAACTGTACATATGAAAGT
The DNA here is from genome assembly GCF_003343005.1 of Rhea americana. Lineage (NCBI taxonomy): Eukaryota > Metazoa > Chordata > Aves > Rheiformes > Rheidae > Rhea > Rhea americana. The sequence goes on along the minus strand of NW_028187001.1, from coordinate 1,090,444 downwards.
TGTTCAGTTAAACTGTCATTGAAGTAATGCTGTTTGTAGAACCTGACTAGCATATAACTCAATATTTCTTCAAGTCCTGTTAAATGATAATGATAATTCTATTGAATAAATTCAGTGGCTCACTTAATGGTATGACCTAATGTGTGAGGTTAGTATATCATGTAAAAAATAGCTTTCATGTTTGTAAATGACCGTTTTCCTCTCTACATCTTTCTTAGCCTCGTGCACATACAACAGATGTACCTGAACTTCAAGATGGACAATGAGGTCAAACACATAAAGCTTTCCTAAAGGTAAGAAGCTTACTATTTTGCAGAGGAGGGGAGGGAAGGGTGGGGAAGAAGAGGAACAGAATGCACTGTGTATGATTCTTCACAGAGGATGCCTTTATGGCGTGAAAAACATCTGCTTTTGCAATGTTCTACATACTCAGTGTTTGAAAACGTATCAAAAAAGGCAAYTACCTGTGCCCAAATTCTGCTTCAGGTACAGAGGAGCACAGTCGTTGATGGGAGCTGGGTTCCTCAGCATAAGAACAGAGCATCTCTATTAATCTAAAATATCAGTATAGGACAGTTCAAATTCTACTGACTGAAATTTGACAGGAAATGGAAGATGAAATCCCAGCCTGATATGCCTGATTCTGAGGTGTTGAGCTGGAGAATGAGAAGAGCCTGATTACCATCTGGAGGTGACTTACGTGGAAGGAACTGGGAGCCTCAGAATAAAAAGCATGGATTAACAGTGCAGCTAACTATGTAATATTTTCACTTCTTTCTTGATGGTGAAAGATCAAAGTACAGCAACAAGAGAACTGAGCTTCTCTACCACAAAGGATGATGGCCTTGGTGAGAGAAGATACTCYCTAGACTTTGTCTTCTCTATAGAAAAGCAAGTCCTTTTATATCTAGGAATAATATTTGAGTTCTCTCATAATTCTCACTCTCAAGTGAGAATTAACGTCTTCTACAGCTTTGGTGGAGGAAAGATACTTAATTAGTGCTGGATAAGCTTAACACTTACACTTTTTGTGATGAAAAAAAAGAAACAAAAGTAAAATCRTCAGCTATATAGATCTATAAGTGAGGAGGCATTCCAAATACTTTCATAGATTATCCACTCTATTACTTTGAGGGCAGATATTGGATATTTGGTGGAAAGAATTAAACGGTGACAGCTCAAACAATGCTATTTTTCCAATGGTATTTCAAACCTCTTGTTTCATTTCTGTTTTGTTTAGCTTCTGTAGGTTTATTGATTGTCAAATTGCAATAGGAAGATGAATTACAGACGCTGGAGGTAATCAGATATTTTCATGTATAAATTTACTACAGACAAACTTTGAAACAGAAACAATGTAGGATTAAAATGTATATCCACTTCACGGTGGCTAATAATGAGTCTACATCTTGATTTCCTTTCTTTTAGAAAACTATGCTTTTTAGAGACCATTACTGTGTAGAGAGTATTTTTCATGCCAGTCAGTTCATAGTAGCCTGCCCATGAGCCAGTTTCAAACAGAGGGACTGAAGGAGAGAACTGACAAGCAGCCTGATTCTGCAAATTTCTTGGAAACATGCAGGGATGGAGATTCTATCAGAGCCCTCGACGGAGGGGGAGTGCAGCGTGAACTCTTACTGTCCCCCTAAGAGTGGATAACGCAGGTGCTGTAAAACCGTGGGGAAGTCTGCATTCAGAATTTGCACTTCATCAGCACCAGAGAAGTCACACGAAGTGAATGGAAACCATAAATGAAGAGCAGCCCAAATCCAAAGGAGACTCGTGTTTCCAGGTAACAACTTGTTTTAATTGCCTAGGTGATTCCTTTAAGCTAAACACATGTTGGAGTGAAGCAGCTGGTCAGTGACTTCTCTTTTTCAGAAAACAGATATTTTTGTATAGCAAAGAGCAACTGAAGCAAGGCCGTGGGTTTGGAAGCAGTGCATTTGACGTCGCTTGTGAAGAATCCAGGGCCTCGTCCTGCAGCCCTCAATCGTCTGATAAACCCTCCACTTTRGAACAGTTCCCCACAGATCACGGGCTAGTCACATCAGTCAAGGGTTGCCCTCAGAGTTGGCCGAATCTCAATGAATTGGTACCATGTCTTATCCTTAGAGAGGAAGGTTTGATTTGTTTGATARTTTCTTGGAAGATTTTTCTGTGTGCTCCAGTTGAAACTGTTATTGTTTGCAACGTCTTAAAAAGAAGCTGCATCTCAGTTCTTCTTCATATTCTAACTTTACAGTTGGAGTGATTTTTTTTTTCTTTTTTTCTTTGGGTGTTTTATTTCTCTTGAAAGATATTCTGCATGTTTGTTATTTTGATGGTGGACCTGGTGTATTGAAGGGGAGAAGGATTTTGCTTTCCKTATGTCACCAAACCTGTTTCTAGAATTGGAGGGGTTTTTAATAATATTTCTTTGAAAATCTAAAACCATGAAAGAATTCCCCAAAATTTTAAAATAATTGTGGGAAGAATTTCCTGCCCCTTTTGGTCTGAAATATCATATCATGTGATGAGTTACAGTGACAGATGACAAAAACACAGACCAAAGCAGAAACAAATCAAGGTTGATTTATTTCCATTGCTCGAAGTAAGAGAAATGCAAAATCATCACGCAATCACAGACAGAGCAAAGGTATCAGGTCCTTTCAGTTTTCATAATCAGCAGCACTGTTCATCTGATAGGCATGGAGAAAAGTTGGAAGATGTTCCTTTAACCCAAAGTACCTTTCTAAGAATAAATCCTGTGGGAGGATGCATTAATGTTCTCTAGGGCAATACCATCCTCAGAGAACTGAATTGACTTAACATCCTTCAGTCACTCTGGAGAACTGTATCAGCCAACAGGACTATGTCAAAACCAACAGAGTCTGCAGTCCAGCTTGAGGAGCAGAGTGTGTGGCATCCAAAATCAATCTGTAAGGTAAGCATAAAAGGAGTGGGTTAGACCTGGAGTAAACAGATGTTCAGAAAAGAAGAATTAGGTGGGAGATTTAGAGTCTATGGTGTTACTTAGAAATCAGACCTTGGGAGTTAACTGCAGCTGGAGATAAGCTGTTATGAAAGGTCATAGGGTTTCCCCAAGTATGCATTTCTAGCCTTAAAGATGTGGGAGCTGGAGAAAAAGTTGGAAGAAAATTATTGAGGTATACCTTTCATTTTTAAAAATGATAAAGTGGAAGCAGAAAAGAATGTCTAACAGGAAAAAAACCACAAGGATTTGGAAGGCATAGAATAAAAGAGATGAAATTTTTGAGAATTTCAGATAATCAAGCAAAGACTTTCCGTTTCTGCTACATGTACACAGTACTAGGAAGTTAAAGGATTTTTAGCACCAGAGATACTACAGTTCAAATATATGAATAAAGTGTTGCACAGCTGCACTCTGGAAGAGCCCTTGCCACTTTTAATTGCACTTCTGTATTATGCCAAAGCTACTTCATTTCTCTTTTCCTCGTAAGTGAATACTGAGAAATACAAATCTCCTCCTGCCAGCTTCGTTTAGTAAGGCCGCGTTCCTGGTGCTGGCTTCAGAATTCACTCCTCTCCGAGAGCCGGCGGGGAGGGGGGGGGTCTCCCACACGATGGGCACAGGACGTTCTGCAGCATGAAAGACTGTGAAGGGTCTTCTGTCACGCACGAAAATATGCAATTGTATTTTCATACATACAAAATCTGAGTCATGTGTAAAGATGCTAATCACAGCTAATCAGTGATCAAGTCATACCTTGTGTGAGTAAAACAGTTTACGCTGGCATCTGCTTCCCCGTAGTCAGCTTTCTCTTCCCCAAACTCTCTTCCTCCCCTTCTGATTTTGTGGGGTTATATGGGAGAGCAGGTTGTCTGAGGACGTGGTTTCAAGTAGAGGTGTTTTTGAAAGCATATGCATGATCTGTTAGCAATGGTGGTTAAAAGACACAGTGAATTGTTGTACAGTTGTCTGTGGATGACTGAAGAATGGGGAAATTTTATTTCAGTAGAGATTTCTCATATCCAAGAAAATTGTGCTGGGTTGGACAATGTTAGTGTGGTGAAATGAATCTCAACCCTTTCCTGCAGGAAAAGGCTTAGTAGTGTAACAAATATTACAAACTTAGTGCTAATACATAACATTGAAACTACCTGTTTTCTGACAGGCTCAGCTGTCCATGCAGAGACTACCTTTCTATATGCTGCTACAATGCTGGTAAACTTACGCTCCAAATTTGCTTTCTTTTTTCCCCCAGCCAGACGACACTGATAAATAARCCCCAATTATCTGCATATTCTGGGACTGATGCCCAGAGCGTGTGGGGAGGGGGGTAGATTTTTGGTAACGATTCTCTGCAGTAGTTCACAAAAAACCGTTATTAAAGCCTTTTGGGGAAAGCTAGAAAATGCATAGCCTTTGGAGGTAACTCCAGAGGGTCATGTACTTACAATACAGTCTCTTGATGTTACTCTGAGACTCAAAAATAGCTCAGACTTGCATGACTGCTGGGGCAAACACATCCAGGTGCGTGAACAGACATGCCATACTGGCTGATGCTAGCTGATGTGAGAGCAAGAAGTGATTTTTAACTCTTYTAGTACAGCGCACTAAATCTGTACCTTATTATAGCTTTATATCCTATTTGAAGGCCTCAGGGTTGTTTCTAAGAAAGGGCAAATGCTCTGCAGCTGGCAAGCAGGAGGGCAGCAAACAGAAACAGGTACGCAACTTTGCTGAATTTACACAGGGGCAGGATCAGAAGTAAAATCTTCTTGCCTGGCTCCCCTGCCAGCAGAAGAGATCAGCAGAGCTATCAGATGATTTCTTGCGCACAGCAAGTGGAGGGAATGTAGCAATTTAATTTTAATTCAGTGGGGTTCCTATCAGCTGACAGATTGCAGATTTGCTTCTGATACAGAAGCAGCCCCCCCAAAAAGGAAGTATGTTAGCCTGATAGTAGTGAGTGAATGTTATAAATACTAGTGAATATTATAGTTATACATTACAAAATATATATATAGTCAATGAATATTACAAACATGTATCTTTCTCACGGTCATATTCTCACTGAAAAATTTGACACTTTTATTGCAAAGTTGAAATTTTGGTAGCAATATCAACTTGACTGCATTAAAGAGAAAAGCATAGAGCAGTGTGGGAAGAATATCACTATACTTAAGAATTTTATTAGTAAGGAAAGTCCCTTTAAAGCCTTCTAACATTAGAAAACATAGGCCTATTGTGGAGTTTTGAGGTTTACCAGATGTATATGTGAGATGCAGTATAGTATCTTCAATGGCAGTATTATACATCTCAAATAGTAAACCACAGCTTCTATTAAATGTAATTATTTCTCGCAGCAGTATAGCAGCATAGTTCAAAGCAGAACAGAAGCTATTTTCTTACATTTAAGTACTGCAGCCTGTGTAGTGAAGGTGTGGCTGTCAGGCGATGATGGAGGAAAGGTTCTGAACATGAAAGGAAGATGTTATACTGAAAGAAAGAGAAGGAACCACATAGGGAGTAAATTGATTTACAAGGAAATCATTTGCTAGAGGTTAATGCCACTTGATAGCTCTAAAGGGAGAGCTAGGCAGAAAATCTTGAAAAACAAAATTGGCCAAATCTTTAGACAGAGTAGATCATGCTGCCTGTATTGAAGCAATATTAGCAGGAGATCAGTCTCATGATCTTTTAGAGCATTTCCCAAAGAAAGGAATCATTATTGGTAGGGGAAAATACGCTCCTAGTCAAGCAAACCAAGCAAGCTCTGACAGTAATGCAGTGGAATTACTGTAAGGAGAGTAATAAAGTACATACATAGAGTTTTGGCAATTATGTTTTAAAGTCAGGGAAGGAAACTGATAAATATCTATGATAAGGAAAAACAAAGCAGATTTAAACACTTCCACCCCGAAGAGATTTATGTGTGCTTTTGGTATACAAATATATATATGTGGATATATATGCATGCGTGTATATATATGCACATTCAAAACAAAGGTAAAAAAGGGATTTATTTGAAATTATTTAAGGGACAGAAAATATGTCTAAAATCCTAAGGGACTTGCAAAAAAATTTTGGAAGACTTCATTTCACCTTGGGAAAAGAAGGACATGTGGTTAAAATACTTAAATTCAGATGAAGCAACAAACCCAGATGAGCTACTTTGTGAATTCCATAATAAGCAGATAAGCGATCTGTTTGGTTATGTGGCAAAATAATTTAAAGTATTTCTAAGAGAATGACATTTCCTAGGCAGTTTAAGAGAAGCAGAAGAAAAATAAAACTGAAAAACACTCTGATTTTACTACATTCCTATAAGTCTGAAGGAGTCGCTTTTAACACTAAAGGAAGGAATCTGTCTATACCTGACCTGGTTACCCTAGGCTCACCTTAGTCTAGCACATGGTCATCTCCTTTCCAAAGCAGATGTGTGTGTTTGGTCAGATAAATAGCATCCTGAAAGTGCCTGTCTTTCTCCACTGACTACAAAGGGAGTTTAGAGTGACAAGATTAGATACAAACTTCTGTACAGTAGATGTTTAAAGTTAGATGAGATGAATSCCGCCCTAGGTACTAGTAATCCCCTTTGATATGATGTGATTGAGGTCAGTGAAAGGAGTTTCGAGTCAGACTTCAGATTTTTGATGCACCAGATTGCTAGCTTCCCTGCATCCCAAGCTGGAAATACTGATTTTAGACTTGTTCCACAATACTTATTCAGCGTGTGCAAACAGGTGTGCAAACATATACAGAGGAAAACATGAGAAGAAATAGCACATACAGAGTGGCAGTTCTCTAACAGGGCCAACACATACATTCCCCCCCCAACACACACACAACTGTACCCTTAACTCTACCTTTGATGGAGGTGCTAGATTCTCCTGAGGAAGTTGGTCATGATCAAAAAGTATCTTGTTTACTTCAAGTAAGTTGTAAGATAGCATTAAGAATTCCCTCAGTCTGTTACACTGCTTCATTTGTATCTGTGATGCTAGAAGCAAGGAGAAAAGACCCCTCAGTAAATGTGGTGTTACTACCCATCACTCAGATGGCAGCTGTACCTAGGGGCTTGTAAACATTAACCAAAGAGGCCATCTGTGTCTGAATAGCTCACTGTCCAAATGCCTGAAGTAGCTCAGCCCAGTTCAGTGCAGTGAAGCTCTCTATAAGCTTATTAAAACTCTGTATACTACCCTTAGGGTTTTTTATCTGACAATTTCAATGAGGATGTGCATTTTTTTCACACCAAACCTGGCCTGGCAGTGGGTATATTGGTAAGTTTTTTTACTGAATTCTCCCTGAAGCTCTCCGGAAATGACATTCTTGCAAAAGACAAGATGACAAGATTTGCAAATACCTAAGATCTTTCTCTTAACAAAAATAACAAAAGTCTGTGACTGAGCAGACCAATGTGTCAGTGAAATGACAGCTCACCATCTGCTTTCATTTCCTCTTCAGTCTTTTTTCACATACTATTGATACTAATATGTTTTAAACAAAAATGCCCAAAGCACAGGTTTATATTAAAAGACAATTATTTACAGGTTCTGCATCACCTATCAGATCTGTTTTACCACATACTGGAACTGATTTAGGATGAAAATCTCTATACCCCTTTATCTCAGCAGACCTCCATGCCTGCATGCTGTTATGGGGCTGCGATGGACCACCCATGGAGAGCAACGTGCAGAAGAACGTGCGCTTCCTAGCAAAACGCTTCTGTGTTGTATTGTGGCAGTCGACGTTTTGGTGCTCCTGCTCTTTCACAAAGACCAGCCACGCACGTGGATGGTGATTTCAACTGTGAATTGTGGCTGTGTGGTTCACACAGCCCACTATAAAACCAATACCCATTTAGGTTGCAGTGCTCTAAGCCTTCTGATATCCCTGAGAGTGGAAACCAGATYATGATAGAGAATTTCTATGTCATTTCTGACTCTACTTGTTTAAGAGAGGATAGTGGGGCAATATGTGGTTGAGGTAAAGATATCTGCAGTCCTTTTCCATACCCACACATGCATGAAAGTAAGTAGCGTCTTCATAACAGCTTTGGTCTGATGTAGTAAGCGGATGATTAGAAGAACACAGGGACATTTTTATCTCTTCTGCCTGTTCATGCCTGTAACCCTAATTCCCTTCCTAAGACATATGGAACAAACCATAAATCTTTTCAGTACTTCGAACCAAAATGAAGCAGCAATAATCAGTATTCAAATACATATGTTGTAATTTAATTGGACTACACTGTGGGGCTCAAGATACTAGCAATTAATTGCTCARTCCTCAGCATGGGGGGAAGGGAAACATGCCCACAGCAGATTAAATACAGTAGTCAACAAAAATCATAGTTTATGAAAAAACTACAATTACACATGAAAGCTAGCCTTTCCAGATAGTGTTCCCTGTGTTTAGTTGTGTTTTACAAATGTTTAGACAACCTAATCAAACCACATTTTAGAACTGCTGTTTTCAGTGAGACCCTTATGAACTGTACTGTTAGACTTGGTTAGCATTCTTGGCCCCAGTTAGCAATGGAAAATATTTCTTATCTGATTTGGCTGTATTTATAAGTTAAGGAAATTTAAGATGTATCATGTCTTTCAAAACTTATATTTCTTGACGTACAAAAAATAATTGCACTGGTAAAGTATCAGAAAATCACCCAYGAACATTTATGTGATTGTCTTTGATGCTACTCTGCAACTCTTTTGTAAGTGTTCTATGTGTAAATAGCAAAGTATTTTACATATAGAATCTAGGTTTACATAGCTAGCGTTTTTTGCGGTATTGTAAATGGATGCAAATGTTGCAGGCTGTAGTCAAAGCTCCACCATTCAACATGAAGCCAGAAATTGACAGAGCAGCAACAGGGCATAGGAGCTATGTTTGTATTTATATGCAGTGTGGTTAATAACTGCTGTTTCTATCCATCCTTTAGAAGAGTGAGGGAGGAAAAATGATTCCATATAAAGTCAGAAGCTCAATTTTTTGGCAATCTGGTACTAGTGATGTCTCAATCAGAATTCTCTGGAGGGACCAAGGAAAGTAAATTATGCAGGAAGTACATATGTTCCTTATTAAAGAACATTGTTGATATATGCAAACTGCAGATTACTTCATTTAAAATCATATATGTCACCCTGGAAAATAGTACTCAAGGCCTAAATGATGCTGATATGACAGTGAGGACCTCATGGGACGGTTCCACAGTGATAATGAAATGTATGCCATAAGATTATAAAGGCCTTATTTGAACAGGACTATTTACCTTCTACAAACTTTTTTCTTCATCTCCTGTTCTCACTCCCCCCTCCCATTTATTTATTTATCATAGAATCATAGAATCAGTAAGGTTGGAAGGGACCTTGGGAGATCATCTAATCCAACCCCCCTGCTCAGCAGGGTCACCTAGAGCATGTTAGACAGGGTTGCATCCAGGCGGGCCTTGAAGATCTCCAGAGAAGGAGACTCCACAACCTTTCTGGGCAAACTGGTCCGGTGCTCYGTCACTCTCACAGGGAAGAAATTCCCCTCACATTCAGGTGGAACTTCCTGTGCTTCAATTTCTGCCCATTGCCTCTTGTCCTGTCACACAGGACAACTGAAAAGAGTTTGTCCCCGTCCCCTTGACACCCTCCCTTCAGGTACTTGTACACATTGACCAGATCCCCCCTCAGTCTTCTCTTCCCCAGACTAAACAGGCCCAGCTCTCGCAGCCGTTCCTCACAGGGCAGGTGCTCCAGCCCTCTGATCATCTTCATAGCCCTATGCTGGACTCTCTCCAGTAGCTCCATGTCTCTCTTGTACTGGTGAGCCCAGAACTGGACACAGTTTATTGTATATTAGAGTTCCTCAGCCACTTTTTATCCACAGTCTATGCAGCAACAGAAGATTTTGGACCATCCTTCATATTCAGTATTTGAGAACATGCTAAATGCACAGAGCTAACTCGAAGGTGGAAGGAAAAATAGCCTTTTTCACTTTATAAACATTTTGGCTGGATGTTGAGAAGGAGAGACTCTGTGTGTATTTGAGAAAGAAAGAATTCCTGTAAGGATTTTAAAGTGATTTTAGAGAAGTAAAAATATTTCTGAGTAAAATCAATTTCAATAGTGTTTTGAAATAATGTACTGATTTCAGAGTGTGCAACTCAGTTCTTAACAGTTCTTTTCATATTTAAATATCTGTTTTATTCAAAGGTCCTGATGATGCTAAAGAAAAAGTAGGACTTCATCACACAATATGTGATGACTGTTCAGTTTGAGAACAAGGTAAATCTGCCCTAATAATTGTAACCTCAGAATTATTTCTTGATAAGACTGCAAATGAGAGTTGTTAACATCATTGTTGTAGTAACTGTGGGCTCATCATCTTCCTTACACCTCCCTACATCTCCCTTTTAATGCGTAAATTTAAAAACAGGCTCTCAGATTTTATGGATCAGAAAGAGTCTAAAATGCTTGTACTTTTGCTGATTGCTAGATGTTGTTTTCTTGCGTTTCATGATAAACATCAGTCCCTCACTCTCTGCATTAATTGCAAAGTCTGGATTGGAAAGGGGATCTTTCTATTGACTTCAGCAGGAATAGAGTTTCACCTGGGCTGATCATTCCTTTTAAATCTTGTGCAATTCTGAAAATTTAAGTTGCCCAGGATAAAGTCTTTTCCAAAAATTCTATAATAGAACAATAATAATAGGACTGTAATTAAGATACTAACTGCTCTCCATGTGAGTTTGTCTTGAATATTACCTGCATATCGTCTGGTGAGACTATCATGGGGACATATACTATGTTTTCAGGAAGCAAAGTAGACATCCTGGCCTACTGTGAGTCTTGATTAGTCTACATCCTGTCGGAATCTTCTTACCCTCTTTCTGCTTTATCACCTCTTTTGCTATGTTCCTTTTCCTGTTTTCTTGAATCCCTCTATCATATTCAGAACAATAATGGGTAGGTTGATACTCATGCTGGAGAGAGAGTCTTCACACAGAGTCCAGTGTAGTGGAAAGATTCACAAGTAATTATCTGTTGAAATGTTTTTGCTGTATTTGCTTTGATCCCTCAGTATGGCAGAAGACAACTAAAAAGTAGGACTGTCAATGTTGCTCAGATCATAGAGCATAGAGAAGAAGATGCAGATCTGCACAAAACGTTTTTAATAGCATACCTTTTTTAAGCCTCAGCTAATCTCTTGGAGTACTTGTGACTGCTGGATAAAGAACAAAAAGCTCTCTTCCTGAGGCCAAGAGACTTACATCCACACTGTTTCAGGCCAACCTTTCAAGCTAGAATTTAAAAGCAGATCTGCCGAATCCTGGCTATGTAGTATTTAGATAGGTAGCATGTCTTTTAAGCTCCGTGTGATGTTCCTGTGGCTTTGTAACAATTATCCCTTTTTAATGACATTTTTAACATCATTATTGTTAATGGCTTAATTATTATATGATGATTATCCTTTTAGCATGAAGCCGAGGATGTATGCAGCATGTTTAGGGGCATGGCAGGAAGACACTGTTTGAAGGTGTATGTGAAGGTGCATGTTTGAAGGTGCAAAGCTGGCTTGAAGTCTATCAAAAAGCTCTGAGTGAGGGGAATCAGTGAATCCCCTTGCTACAGTTGTATTTATTGATAAAGAGACTTCTGAAACGAACTGTCACCAGAAACATGCCTAGGTGTCTTGGAGTGAGCTAACTGGAGTGGTCCTAAGCAGGGCCAGGAAAGAAGGTCTYCCCTTGAACCGTGCACTAGGGTGAAGAAGCAGAGGTCCAGTACTCAAAGTCTCTGCCTGCCTCTCTTTGGGATTTAACAATGYAGAGGTATCCTCAGTTGCCAGTCAATCCTGAGAAGATTGCTGGTGGGCTTGCAAAATTCCAAGCCTGAGACCAGACCAGAGAGGCATTCCAGGCCTGGAATCAGAAATGTTTTTAAGACATAAAAAAAAAATGAAGTGACTATAGAAGCCTGTGGGAGACAATGTAGTTGAGAGGCTACGTTTGTACTACTAAGCCTGGGAATGTTTCCAGTTTTTAGGTTCAGATGTGTCCTACTTATGTCCCAGCTCTGTCGTTGTGAGACAGATGTATATGGGACTCCTTTCTTCCTGTACCCTGGTTTCTRTGGAAAGGAGAACACCATCAGGGGTCTGTGGAAGAGTTGAACTGATTTGCTGATATTAACCTAAAATGTTTTCACTATTACAGAACAGAAAAAAGAAATAAAGGGTGGCTATTCATMCTGTGTGTTAAAACCTGCTTAGTGTCTTTTATAGAGCAATGACAATTACTTTTGGAAAATCTAAAAATATTTTGCTAGGTTTTCAGCTGTCTAAGATTTGACATCTCTCAGATAAGTCTTGGTCTTGTCCTGAAGAGTGTGCTGTCCAGCTGAAGACATCACAATGCAAAGGAACAAGAGTTGAAGATTTAGGTACAAAAAAGGGATCAGTTATTTTCTGCAGTATTTTAAAATGCCTTCAATATTTGATATTAAACCAATTATGTTTTTCTAACCTGTTACAGCAATTATAGATTTCAAGAAGTTTTTTAGATATTAAGTTTCAGTTTCCTTAGGACTCATGTCTGCCTGTTTTCTTTGGATTTTTTTTTTTWAATAAACATTGTTTCAAAATCTAATTAGTGTTCACTATTTATTTTATAAATTATTTTAAGAAAATTTCTCCAGTGCATGTGAGATTTACCTTAGCAATTGATGTGAATTTAAGAATATGTCATTATTTTACTTGGTACTTGTCTTTACCCCACCTCCTTTTTTTTTTTTTTTTTTTTTTTTTTTTTAAACAGCAGAGATTTGCTTGCCATTCCTTGAAAATCCTCCTGACCCTAGAGGATTTTGTTATCAATAGCTTGGCCAAAAGACAGTGACAGAGGCTAAAGTTACTGGTATATTCATCAAATACCACCAACAGAGTAATTCTCAGATGGATAAGGAGATCTGAGGTTAAATCTCAGAATTGTCCTGATTTTATGAAATACTCATTGTAAAACCTTATGGTATATATGGTCAGCTGGATTCTTATACCCCCCAACACCACGAATGGTGGGTGATGCATCAGGCTTTCTGCATTAACTGAACACTCAGTGTCAAATGAAGGGAAGAGCAGGCCGCAATCYGATCTGCACCAGAAGTGCAGATTTGCATTTCTGGTTTGGCAGGTTTGCGTGGAGTCTGAGAGCAGCAGGCTCAAAGGTGAACGCAACCCAGGGTGTCTTCTGTGCTTCTTCAGGACTCTTGTCCGTTGGAGAAGTATTGGTGGCACCTGGTGTTATGAACCCTGATGTCTGCTCTGGCTGTGCATTTAAGACAAGTAGCTTGTTTCATATAGGTCACTGACCAGATGATGATATTCCTTGGGTCTTAATGCACAGGCAAACAGATCTTGGGCATGAAAGCTCCTTACAAAAGCCTGTTAGGCAGCCCATATTTTATTGTGCTTTCTACAGAAAATGCAGGGTGAGAGTGACAAATTTTGTTTAGGTTAGTATGTATTATTGATAGCAATAGGATGTAATAAAGATTGGAAGTTGGATTTCTTGGAAAAGCACACTAGTGTTTTTGTGTTTTAAGTGTGAAAAATTCATCCATTAGAGCCAGAGCTGTACTTTGTAATATACACACTTTATAGTATACATTTACTTCTCTAAACATCCACAAGAGAGAGATCATTAATTATCACCTGCTGATGTCAGGGAGCTGATTTACCCTTTTATTGGCTTAGGGTTTGTGAATGTTAAAGCAGTAAAACCAAACATAAATAGTAAACATGCCATCTCCAAATTTTAGCTTGTACTATATGGATATTCTTTTCAGATTACCAAATTGTTACTGTAAATTGTCCTCAAATAGATATAAGGCCTGAATTAACTCTCAGGACTTTGCTGTCATTGTAAACCTCTCTGTGCTTTCTCTCAGGGTCAATTCTCTGCAAGGTCAATGATCCTTGTAGTTGGTTTGAGGCCATTTTTCATACAGTATATATTGCTCTGTGGATGTTGCTTCAGGGGAGAAGTGAGGAAATTGCTTTCAAAAAACAGGTGTGTAAATGCACCCTTCTATAGTTAGCCTCTTGCTCTCATACCTATCACAATGTGGTTTCTTTTGTTCAGGCACCATAACGAAATTTGGTCTCTTTGAATTCCTTTGTTTGTTGGTCTCTGCATGTTCTTTCTCATCTATTAGTTGCCTTTCCTTGTGAAAATGACTCCACTGAGAGCGGTGTCACAGTTCTGGAGAAATGCTGGGGGATGCCAAATGTTCTATTGAATTTTTAATGCTGAAAGGCCCTGGAAAAAACTTCAGTGCTTTTGATGATGACAGGAAGAGACAGGAAGGTGAATACAGGCAGCTTTAAGCTATTTTGTGTTTCTGGCTCAGGCCCTGCTAACACTTCTCAAGAAGTTCCTCAATGGCTTGGAGAAGCAGGATATTGTCACAGGGTACTTTGCCCRTATGCACTGGGTCAAGAGTTTGGGCCTGGGCCACGAAAGTGTTCCAGATGGCTGTTTGTTTATCCCAAGGCCTCATCTCCCCAGGAGGACACTAGAATTAGAAAGTAAGAAGTGTGTGAGCCCTGGAACTTGGCCAGGCAGATGAACTTGAGGCATTCTGTATTACTTTTAATGAAAGATATTTTTGAATAGGCTGGATATGATTAAATGGCAAAATTTTTAGGTAAATATGATCAGTTGAGAGACTAGGTTTTCTTCTGTGGTCCTACTGTGATGGATTAAGTCATACTTACAGTCTTACTGAATGCTTGCTTATTTTGGTGGAAGCTAGGCTGATGTCTAAAATGCAAAAATGAAATTTTCAATCTTTCATCTTCCACTTCTATTTCAAAGCCTATCTACTTCAAAGAAGTGTTTTGATGATTTAGGTGAGCTTATGCAGGAGCTTTGATGGTGTTCTTACAGTAAGGACCACTTCAGAAAATATCCCTGCATTAATTCAGTTTTCACTGAGAAGGCCTGTAGTATGTTTTTGTTATTTTCACCTCTGAAAATGCAACAGTTCCTAGATTATATGAATATCCTTTCATTTAATGTATGTTTTATGATGCTACTGTAGTCACAAGAATGGCATATCAGATCTTCGTAATGTCCTGTAGCTGCTCTGCTSCCACTGTCTGTCCCACAGCCACTTGAGTTATATTGCTATAGGACTCTACAGAACTGGATAAACAAATGGAAACATTAAAAGAACATCAGAGTGCAAGCTGTGTTGTTGCTGTTTGCTGCGGAAATACCTAACATTTTGTTCTGACTGAAGAGTAATTGCCAACTGGCCCTACCTTGTCCTTAGCAGCAAGACTGCAGAAGTGCTCCTGGTATATAGGAAGAACAGAGAAGGTTCTTTAACTTGCTCAAGACTTCACTCACAGATTGCAAGGTTAAGGATATTGATGCCATCTGCAGCCACATTTGTCTTCTGAGWAATTACAAGTTTGATGTGATACAATAAATGTCTATTCAGGTACACGAGTTGATGCAAGCTGCATGTAGCCTTAAGTCCCAGGGTGATTTAGCAACAGTGCTGTGTATACTTAAGCAAATGAGGACCGATTGTTATCATTTCCTCCTTGACAAGAGTCCAAGAGTTCATCTGTTTTGCTCTCAATACTTTCAGAATTCAGCAGTCTGGATACTCATTGTGCTTTGCAGTTATGCCTCCCTTGCCTATTATACAGTAACGGGTTATGAAGTGCCAGATTAAATGTAGGCATTAAACTATTGACTTTGAAGCCATACTCTTGGTACCTGCTTCCTTCATGGCTGTGTTTGTGAGCTGTTTCAGATATCCCCCTTGAACATGTAGCGATCCTTCGGCATACTTAGTTCTTTATCAGCAGCCAGTGTTTTGGAGTCCAGTTAGGTGTCAAGGATGATGTCTTTCTCCTTCCTCCCTCCCTCCCTCCCTTTCTTTCTTTTCTGTCTGTCTGCGTGTCTTTCTCTTTTTTTTTTTGCCTTTATGTCATTCCTCTCAGAAAACTTGTGAAGTCTTTTGTCTTGCTATTTAGCTTGCCTCATTTCTTTGTAGAAAGAAAGTGAGGATTTAGAAAAGTGACAAGCAAAATAAAGGGTTGTGAAAGCCATTACATGCCTCTGTAATTAAAGTTTGATTACCTTTCCAGTTGTGGCCTCATTAACAAYGATGTAAATACAGATGGATGTGAAGACAAGCAGATACAGAGCTCCCATTGTTGTAGATTTGTTGGTTAGCAGGAATCTAGAGATAGGTCCTGCTCTCTTGATTAGGGGCCATGGGGATTAGGTCCCTTAAAAGTTGAGTTATACGCACACAGAGAAACACAGGAAGCCCTGTTATGAAACACCAATTTCTTCATACTTAGTCTAGCTCTGAGATGCTGAAGCTGTCCTTCGGCACAGCAACCATCTCCTCAATAGATTTCCATTTCTCCCAGCACTAAGAATTACCAATATGAACTAGAAAAGAGTAATAAAGCAGCTATGCTCTCCACGAGGTTGGAGTAGCCTTTCAAAGACAGAGCAGTTCAAAGGTGCATTCATCACTCAAAAGTTCAACCAAAAATGTTTGTGATTTTTATCTGCCTTTTGTTGACAGCTCTCCTTCTGTTGCATACAATTAGCAACAGTGTCCCTGCTTTGAGCTCTGCCTCAGCRTGGCATGATGGAGAATTGAACTGATGTGTAATGTGGTTCATATATTTTAAAGCTAAGAGTATGTCTGCCCTTCAGCCAAGGGTGTGTTTGCAGCTTGTGTAGACATTCCCTAGTGAGCTTCAGTCTAGCTAGATTGGATATTGATAGCAGTTTAGCCACCACAGCCTGGAGCACAGCAGAGACACAACACCCAGCTATYTATCCCACTTCTCAGGCAGGTTTTTCAGCCTGCACTGAGCTCAAAGTTCCTGCAGCAAGTAGGCAACATAGCTGGCTATCTGATTTAAGGGTAGCTTAAGTGTAAACTTGTGAGGTGAAGTGACAGTCTGCCCGGGGGGCTGATTCTGGAGCTGGGTGGTTTGTGGTTCCCCAAAGCTCCCATCACTCCACTAGCACAGATTCAGCAGAAGGTGGCGGTTCAATTTGGCATACTTTTATAAGYTAATCTGATTAATAATCAGTCCAGCTCAGCACTTAATATATTTTCAAACATTCTGCTGTTTGACAGAAATTTCTGGTTCCAGTAGCTATACTATACTTACTTTACTTTAAAAATATTTTTTAAGTTAGTAATTATGTGTCCATGTGTTAAATGATTAACCTCAAATTGCCATATAATTGCTGTGTCATAAGTAGCCTGTTAAGTCTAAATTAGATCCTTGTTTGCAATATTTGAGATAATTGACACAATTTTTMTTTTTCCATGTAATTTTCAAGAAAACAAAAGTTCTTCTGTGTGTGGATTATTTAGAGAGAATGTACAAATCCCCTCATAGAATTATCTTACAGATACTTAATGACCTTAATTTGGAATTGTGTTAGTTTTCTGAATATCTTATTTATTTATTTTTTATTTTTGTGCAGTGTTCTCAAATGCAAATTAGGTGAGGAAAAAATACGTTAACTGAGAGTAAAAGCAATTAATTGCCTTTATTGATCTCCAATTTTAATTTTTCAATCTGAGATTAATCAGTTTAACTGAAGTGAATTTAGGGCATATCCTCATGAACCTTCCATGATCTGAGTAGTCCAACTGATTTATGGCTTGCACTTGTGTTAAAGGTCTGACATATCTTCCCTTTGTGTTTTGTTATGTGTCTCCAAATGAAGATGGTTTTTGTTTGCAGTGTTTCCCTTTTACTTTTATCTGGTAAACAGTGACACTGGTCACTATTATAGCACTATCTTTGAGTATGAGTTATTTTCAGGTAACCAGAGGAACTTACTGTCTTATCTAAAGGAACTCCAGCTTGAAAAATATGAGTTATTCACTATTGTCAAGAAATTCCTCTGTTCTTTGTGTGTGTGTGTGTGCATGCAAGAAATGTACAAACTAAATATGGTGTTATTTTTTCCATTCCATTCATCAGTGCAAACCTTTTTTCTCTTGTTTGTTGGGAAGTTCAATTAAAGAATCTGCAATACAACATGGTAAGCAATTCTGGTAAACTAGCTGTACCTGGTCTGCATGTTCTGTCTTACAAATTAGTGGAAAGAATGAAGCAAATGTGATTAATCTATTCACAGTGATATCTGCCGACTTCTGTGTCTTTTATGTGTTCTTTTCCATCATAGAAACAGCATATGAGTATGTTGATCAGCATTTGAGAAAGATTAATTAAAATAATTTTTAATGTATTAAATGGTTCCTGCAATATTAATCTATAAGCTATTCACTCAAAGGTGACAGAGTTATGAGCTATTTGCTAATTTAAGAGTACCTTAGCCTTACTGATATCCACAGAGCTGTGTCTACAAAAGCAGTGATGTAAATAGTCAGATGATTTAAATGCCTTATTTTTTTACAGTAGTAGATTTAGAAAAAAAATACCAATCAGACATGCACATGCATGGTATTCTGCAACAGCAAACTGAGATAAAATAAGAAACTAGAATTCAAATATTGCTCATTTGTTTTCATATATGAAAACATAGGACATGATTCTAGAAGGCATCTGATTGGGCAACAAGTCTGTTCTGCTGCTGTCGCAGGCAGCCTGTAGTATAATCTCAACATACTCCTGAGTTTTCAGCTTTATCCTTAAAGTATTTAAATTGTTCTCAGTGCAGCATTAGACAGGAAAAATGATAAGGAAGCTGGGTGAGGAGCAGGGCTGAGATGGTGCTGGAGAAAACACCTATTCATATCCAGAATACGAGGGGAGAGACAGGAGGGGTAAGGAAAGAGATGGGGACAGTGATGCAGGTTGTGAAAGCAAGCTGTTTCTTGAAGTCCATCATCACAGCTGCTATGCTGTCCTGTCAGTTGATTCCTCTTGCTTAACGTTTGCTTTCATTAACAGCTTTGGGCTAGATTGAAAGTCCACTGCAGTCAACAAGAGTTKTTTTTTTTTTTTTTTCCTTCTTTACTAGCCTTTTTGTTTGAGCCCTAAGGGAAAGACTAAATATTTTTTCTCTTTTGTCTGCAGCATTTAACTTGCTCTTGTAAATGGATTTGATTCAGTGCCAGAGATTCAGTTCAGTATTCCTGCCAAAAAGCCCAATGAAGCAGAGGTGGGTGGATTTTTCTGATGATTAGTTTACTTCCAGAAAGTTGTAGGTTTGTTTTTTCCAAATGTATTCGTGATTTGGGGTTGATTTCAGTAAATAGCAGTGATGAACTAAAAAAAACATCAATGAGGAATTTCTCCTCGACCTTCCCAAAACAAACACTCTTGCTTTTCTAGTGCTAGATTGCCAAGAGTGCCTCAAGTACTTTTTGCAGATCCCGCGAGGGCAGCAAGGCCATCATCATCATCATCTTGAGGTTGAGGATATGACAGTGCTCGGGTTTGAATTGCTTTCCGTCTCCATTTAGAGCAAGGACCTGATCTATACTCCTATTCTCAGAAATGTGCCTTCRTTACTGATGTGTAAAATGTACCACCACAGGTGCTTTTCGCTCTCCCCTGAAACTGTTTTGCTTAGTATAACTAGTTAAAAACTTACTGAGCTGAAGGGAGAAATTCCATAGCTGGTGTTTAAAAAYTTCTGTGATGTATCTGTTTTTTTCCTTGCTTCTCCCAGCTTATGAAGTGGAATGGTGATGCTCGTGAGAGGGACAGAAGCAGATCGGCCGATAGCGGCAGGAAGCCTTTCCTCTGGGAGCCTGTTCTGGCTGAAGAAAACGTGGACTTTCGTATTAACTCTCCCAGAGACGCAGGGCAGCTCAGCCTTGAACTGTGCTGTGGACCTGTATAAGCATCCGAGTCACCAGGCTGCAGGGCGTGAGGGTATCACCCCTTGCCTGTTTTGTAAACCTGAGTCTGTGTTTCAGTTGAACAATCCTCATAAATCTCTGCATAAAAGAGAGATTTATGAGGATTGTTTATTGGGCAGATACTCCCCAAGTTAACTTCAGGTCAGTAGAAAATTATTATTATCGTGTAGCCCTGGGACCATCGTAAAAATTTTGTTTGGACCTTTATGCTAAAGCAGTGTACGCAAAGCTAAAGAGTATTCATTTAGTTCAGCAGGGTTTCAGTTCCTGCAATGACATGGATATCGGTATCAGAAGGGAAACGGAGAAATTAAATGAGGTTAAGGTGACCATACATAAGCATTAGATAATATGTTAATTTAAAATGATTAAATAGATAGTTCCTGTAATTTAATGGGAAACTATAGTAATTGTCACAGAATGAGCCTTCCAGCTGTGGGGCCTGGGAAACTGCACAAATTCCACTGGCAACAYGGCTATGGGGAAGGTGTGACTGAGAGAAGCAAGTACACAGAAAAGAGGAGCTATTTCACACCCAATTCAGAGAGGTGAAATCCCTGCTGTCCTTGTACAAACTAGAGCAGGGTGGGAGAGGAAGGAAGCCACCAGCTAGAAGAAAGGGGGAATAGCTTGCTTCCAGAAACAGGTGGCAAAAGACTATGCTAACAAATAATATAGTTACATACATCACATGCTTTTAAAACATGATGGCTCAATTAAATGGCAAAAGCTGGAATGACTAGATTTGAATAATTTTCTCTCTGATGTCCATTTGTGATGAATACTGAAGAAGAAATTATGCAAGCTAATGATAGCTGCAGAAATGTAACTAAGAGAGCAACTGCTTGGAAGTGGAAGGTAGGAAACCAGTGATCTGAAATTATTAGGTAAGTGGCTGCCTGTTTCATGTTAACAGCTATAGTTTCTGATTTTGCAAACCCAAAGACATAAGAGAGTCAATCGTGAATATAACATGTTATATGAGGACAGCAATATATATTAAACATGCATAATTAGCAAAGCCTTTGTCTATGTTATAATTGTAAATGTTAAATTTCCACRTTGGTTTTAAACTGTGAAAATGCATAGAAAAAATGCATCCAGGTCTTTCTATTTTGCTGCAGAAATAATTCTGTTTTGCTGTGATAAAAACAGACTTTTTCTTTTTTATATATCTGCAGCTTCAGGAATTTTCATTAAAAACAAAATCCTTTCTGGTGTTAAGGACGGTTTTCAACTCTGCTTTGTAAAATCTATCCAGAAAACCCCATGCAACAGAAGATAGAAGGCATATGGCTTTATTGCCATAAAGAAAATGATCTTTCTCCTTCTTTCTCTTTTCCTTTCTCTCCCTCTTTTTTTAAGAAGTAACTTAAAATGTGTGAGCTGTGTAAGAACGTGTGCTGAAGTTTCATGTTTCAGGTAATCTTCTTTAAAATAATGGGAGTACAGATTGCATCAGTTAGTTTAAAAACTGCTATGCTATTGGTAGGGAGAAAATGGGATTAGAGCCAAAATTTGACTGTGTTACTGCCAGAGTCTGTATCAGATTTAAGACACATGCTTCTGCAAGCTTCCATGAAGGCTGTGAAAAAAGTTTTAATACAGAGTTGGATTACAGCTCTCTCGCTCAAAACATTGGCCATTGCACTACTGTCTTAACAGGCTGCTGTAACGCGGAGCACAAAATAGAGCAGATCTTTTCAATTTTCTGGATCACAGATGGATTTTGAATACCTCCTTGTGTCCTGATGGAAGATATGTCAACTATATTAACTGGAATCCATACCTGATTACTTGTGAGGTTGTATGTGTATGCATACAGATATATATCTATATAAACCCTTATCATGATTTTCTTTCAAGTATATCTAAAAGCTGCTCTAAGAAATGACATTCGCTAGATGAATTTTAATTGTTTTGAACAGTAAAGAGCTAGATACTTACTCTCATACACCGGAATTCTTTGTGAGTTTATAGCAGAAATTCTGGAAGCTTTCTTTTTTGAATTGGTGATAGAGAAATGCATTTCAAAACAGACGCCTCCAGCTGCATGACAACAACCGCATAGTAACCTGTGGATCTTAAACATCAGAATGTACCAACCGTGGGCAACTGTGAATATTTTCATAGTGTCTTTTCTACATCTGCTGCAAGGATCTGACTACGAGAATGGATCTRTGAAGGTAGGTGATCTTTTCTTCACCATCATTGTGAATAATCCAAATTGCCAAAAGTATGTAAATGTAATGTGCAAGGTGGTGGTCTTTGTGCTGTGTTT
>NW_028187001.1:1023042-1068235 GCF_003343005.1 Rhea americana | reverse complement strand
TTTAGCAGTCATAGAGGAGAGAGAATCTTTAATGAAATTCAATACATACTCAGGGTTTAATATTTTCTTTTGCTACTTATTATTAAGTAATTATTGTATACTTTCTTCCTAAATAAAAGTTTTAATATAAGTTATCCAAAATAAAAAACCAAAATCTAAACAAAAATGCAAGTCAGAACATTTCAAATACCTGTCAGATGAACTCCTTTATTTCAGGAATGTATAGTTTCAGGAATTAAAATCCTAATACTGAAATTTTTCCTCTAAAAACATTTGTTCATCAGTTGTTCTCTTGTTTCTAAAAATCAGAATTATGTCTTTTTTTTTTTGTTTTATTAGGAAGTATTACCCAAGACTCTAAATTAAGCAAATACTAGTAATAATAGAGCACATTACCTGGGAATTAACCTTTATTCTGAATGTAATACACACAACAAAATTTGGGGTGAAGCCTCACCTTGAGAGCAGGATTTCTCAGATCTGACTTTCCAAGACAATATGAGAACATCCAGGACTATCATTTCTAAAAATCAGAACAAAAAGTGGAACAAGATTCTCAGCGTGCAGTGTATCCAAAACATGATTAATTCAGTGTGTGGTCCAGAACAAATTATTTGTTTTTCGCCAATGGAGCAAAACAAGTTAATACTTTTGTTTTTACTTCAGAAAACCTCCTGCTTGTAAGGGATGACCACACACTTGTCTGTGAAATGCATTGCATGTTGACCTCTGTTTTAGAAAAAAAAATGCTAAGTTATGTGCTTAATTGCAGATTCCTGCTGCCAGCACAAGAAGTTAGTGGTGAGCGATGTGTGCTTCAGAATGACTGATGACTAACCCCCTTTTGCCTGCTCACCATTCAAAAGCTTTTAACTTGCAACTTCAGCAGTCAGTTCTTTGAAGGCATTAAGATCGGTGTAATCAGTCTGTRCATACATTACTTTCATACACTGCAAGACAAATCACTGGTTTCTTACATGAAGGAATCACTTCACTTAAATTAGAAAGCAATTTCTAATAGAGAATACTAACCATTGTATAATTGGATATGATGGTAATTATGTTTTCACATAGGGCACAAATTTATTCAGCATATTAGTAAACCACTAGTTATTTAACTGAACTTTGAAACCATATACACTTTGCCTAGAATAAAAGCAAGAGCTCTTTTTGCTGYTGCACCTGGTTGTTATGCATAGTTTACAATTTATTCACTGTGATAGCATTGTCTGTCCAATAGATGCACAGCTTTAGTTGTTTTAATTTTAAGTTAGCTACTGATGTCAAGCAACCACAGTCTAGCCATAAGGCATTCTTGCAGTATAATATTAAATCACTATTTATTTCCAAGATTATCATGAAGGTATAGTGCAGTTCACACTATAAAGGGCCGTGTTTCACATGCATTGGTTGGTGATTACCAAAACAAAAAGCCAGTTTCTCCGCTTGTTCAGATTCTTTCTGTATGCACAGAGATTCTTGRCTGAGTTGTTGATTATTTTTGTTTTGATGTTTTATTTCATATATTAGATTTCTGGATTGTTTTGGCATTTATGACTCATGGGTTTTTATGTGTGGGCACACATATACCCCCCAAAAAGTCCTTCATGTTGCAGTGTTTAATGGCACACAGGGCTACAACCATCCTTACTGATGTACCTCAGTTTTAGTTGCAGACCACACAAACAATGCATTGTATTCACCTTTCATATCTTTATATTTTAAAGCCTTTTAAGATCAATGGCAATATTGCCAGAATAAAAGCCATGGAGTTAGGGCATAGGTAATACATCATTAATGAGACGCAAGAAAGAGTCACACAGAAGCAACTTATGTTCTCTACCAGTTGTCAAGTAACTGAGCTCTATGCAGCATTCCTGAAGTTTTAAACGTGTTGTTGACTCAGGTGGTATCAGTGTGGTAACACCTGATAGAGTTTTGGGGGGAATTAAATATTCATTTACAAATACAAATTCTACAAATATCTTAAATAATATTGCGAAGGTTACAAAGCTTACTTACAAGCTGCCATAATCTAAGCTATGATTAACTTTTCCTAACTCAACAGAAATACCATCCTCTTCTGGGTACTGGCTTCTCTTTTTTCACCCAGGTCTGTACCAGTCCCAGTCATTCTGTGCCCATCAGTCCCRGTTCTTCCTTCCTGTCTCCCTAAGTGTTCTCTTTCCATTTTCAGTTCAGCTTTATTGACCCATGTTGCCTCACTGACTTACAGTCGCAGCTTTTCTGCCTGGGTTCCCTGAGTGCTCTTTGTGCCTTCCTCCTTCCCACTTACTCAGGCTGAGATATACCACCTCTCTCACATACCCTTAGGAGGACGGTGTCTCCCCAGAGGTTTCTCAATGCCAGTCTTGGTGCCCTAGCAGCCCCCTTTGCTTTACATCGCTAGTCTGCTTATTCCCACTCCCCGCCCTCTGCTTCCATCCCTAGCTCCCTGTTTTTCCGTTAGGTTCAGGTCTACTGGGCTTTCTGTTTCCCTAACTCCAGTTTCTAATTTTAGTGTCTTCCAATACTCTCAGGCTTCTTGGCTGGCTCTTACCTTTTTCCATCAGTGTTTGCCTTCTTCCTCTGCCTCATTCAAATACGATGACTTCCTCTTCCACATTGCCCAAGCCCAGCAGCCTGAGSGAGAGGAAGGGAGCTTTCAGCTCTATGGGCTGTACCTGTTCTGACCTGCAGCCACATCCTGCTTAGCTCCAGGCTGCAATGTGTTCAATACAGGCCCAATCTACGGMGAGTTTAGCTGGTAAACTCCAGAAAGTCTCTGTGGAGCATCTCTGAGTTCCTGTTGTTCTCAGAAGTTATTACATTGCTATAGTAGGGTAGATTTTTACAGGCACAGAGATATCTTTGCCAACAAAGCCTCTTCAAATGGCAAAACTTCACATTTGTGATCCACAACAAGAGAATTCTAGACATTTACAAAGAAGAGATTGGTAGAAAATGTTTTACATGGACAAAGAAAGAGCTTTATCCTCAACTATCATCAAACTATTTTGAYTGGAGAAAAAAAATACTAAAATCATCTTAAAGCAGATACTTTGTGGAAAGTTTCCACTTTGTGTGGAAAGGGACCACACAATCATGCAGGTATCAGACATGACTCTCTAACTGAAATCAGGTCAAGAGTGGCAGTAATCCCGCTTTTTCACACTCCAATTATTTGATTCAGGATGCTAGTCTGACATACTGATTCTTCAGTGAAAAATTAGATTTCCACATGAGTTTTCTGAAGTCTAAACATTATTTTTTTTCATTAGGAAATGCTTAAAAAATTCCCTGTTGAAATTGTGCCCTGATAGTCTCTGCGTCTTATATGTTTTGGAATCTTTCAGCTACAGAACCGCAAACTTCACTGTCTCTTTTTCTGTCTCTCCCCCACACATTTTTCCTCTGCTAAAGCAATGGCAGACATAGGCCACTTTTTCCAGAATTTTAAAATTAGATGCAAAGAGCTATGTCCTATATTCATCAGAGCTGAGGCAATTTTGCCAAGAAAAGCTGTTAGAGTTACTTCTGTCTTCCAACAATAAAACTGCCTCTCTAAGGAGGCTGTAAGGTCCTGATCTTTTAGAATCTGAGTCTCAACCCTCCCTGCCCTATCCTGCCCCCCTATATTAATAATAAAGCTTTAGAGGAAAAGTAGGAGAAAAAGGATAATTGGTAATGCCCAATTTATAACAGACTTGCAGCTTTCAGAGTTTTTTTTTTTTTGCAAAGGTCTCTCCCTGTGATGAACTCTCCTYTCATTCATTAGAGAAAATTCCATGGCAGATAGGTCTGAAGAATATCATTGAGCTAGAACTCTACTTTCTGGCAAGATGATAGGGGGTTAGATATTCTTCTTCACTGGAGATATGCAYGGCTGCTCTCTGTTGTATGCACTCCTTTTTCACAGCTAAACCAACTTTTTACCTCTGTACCATGCACTGATACAGCTTTGAATGGCCATTTTTGCTTTAACAGGTTTTCTTAGATCTAGTAATCTCATATTGCTACTGAAAGCTGGATAGAGATATAAGACACTTTACAAACTCCACTGGTATGTAATACCTGTTCACTGGCCTGCTTTGCTGACAGTGGRTGTGACACAGCACTTCCCCATGATCTTCAGTCCCTGGAGCACGTAAGTGGAGAATGCCTTGCCCTTAGGACAGGATAGAAATATTGGAGAATCGTCATGCTGTTAGCACAAGGAATCAGAAAGCTCTTTGCCTCTTTTCCATCCTAGAGCCATTTGCAGTCTGTCTGTACAATCAAAACAGACTTCTGGGAGGAACCTGAGTAAGTTTTAGCAGAGCTGAAAGGAAGCTTTTGTTTCTTTAATTACCATTGATACTGCCGTTTGGATAGTCAAATCTGCACAATAGTCTAATATTCAGTTGTAAATTTTGCTCAGTTTCTAGAAGAGATTTTAACAAATCTTCTAAGCCATAGGTCCTCTTACTCAAAGACATCTCTGAGAAGTACAGTTAACTGCACAACAACTAGACAAAGCAACTCTGAAACTTGTTRGAAACAATTTCTCTCTTTAAACTAGACTTTTCAGCCTTACATCCAACTTTCTTTCAAAGTTAGCATACTCTTTGAAAGAAATATTATGGAGTTGTGGTTTTCAAAGGTGCTTTATTATCTTGGCTTTGTGGTTGCTGCTGTTGATTCTCTTTGATTACAATCTGATAGGCATGATAAGCCAAAAATATATGAAAATATACTTATAACATTCCTGCAGAAATAATTGTGCTTTTCCTTCAGGGGTGGGAAGCTATTGGGGAGGTTGTGAAGAAAGCCAATTTGTTCTGACTTTTATCTGCTACTGACCTGAGAAGCTACAACGAAGGATAAGAGAACAATTTTGTATTGTTGCTATGCCACAAGGCATCCGTCCTTGGCTCTTATCAATTTCGAAAGGAAACTGCTAACACACTGCTACATTAGTAAGAGCAGCTTGTGAGTAATAGCAAAAAATCCCTTCCAGCTACCATCCCAGTCCACTCCATCTCAGTAAGGCTTCTGACATCTGAATAATACATCAAACTCTTTAGATTAATGAGACACAGCATTTGAGAAGTCCATTCTGTCAGTCAGCTGCTCGAAACGAAGACAGCACTAATTAAACTTCAACAACATCAATYGTGGCTCACATCTGGAGCTCTGTAAAACCAAGGGGAGGCCGGAAGGCAGATTTAGAGGGCAGTGGAGCAACTTGCTGTTGATTTGTGATCACAAGGCAATCAAAACAAGCAATCAGCTCTGACTCAGTGAGTGTTGCTTGTCTAAGGGCTGTTTTCCACAGCTTACTTGTGCTCCCCCCACCCCAACACACACAAGGAATTGCCTCATTTGTAGCCACTGATGTGGTGATGTTGATGTAGGCTCCCACAAGAGGCAAACAGAACTGGGCAGGAAATAGTCTGTTTGAAAATGGACAAAAATAGTGCAAACTCTGTCTTGTGAGACCCGTGCCCTATTGTCTGCAAGTTTTGTTCCTCTGATTACTGTCCCCACTTTGCACTAGAGCTGAGTAATATTTACTTCTGTCTTATTACTTCTGGACACTGTCTTGGTATCCATTTGAGAAAAATAGACAAGATAGGGTTGTTCCAGGTGACAACTCACTTATTCTCATTAAAAACCTTCTACTGCAGTTTTTTATAATTATCACTAAATGCCCGGGATCTGTGTTTCTTTTAGAGCTTTCTCACCAAGCAAGTGGGTCCAATTACAAAGATGACTATTTTTGTTCTTGTGTTCTCAGTTTGAACAGGTTCTGGACTCTGAGATATAGTCCCATACTAACTGTATTGTTCAGCTCTGCCTGTAGGGAAAAGTGGCTTGAGCTATTTTGTTGCAAAAGGTCAAACTTACGATACCTTACTTATATGATGCCTTTCCTAAGGAAACCCTTATATCTCCCAGTCTTCACCAGCCCCTTGACAATATCCACAGTAATGTGGATTCTGATCTACTTCTCTGCCTGCTCCCTTCTCTACCTACCTCCTCAGCAWATCTTATAATTCTTCTTGGGAGTTGGGGAGCTGGGGCAAAATGCCTCATGTGCTCRTGACACAAGCTGCAGAGACCCCATTTGCGCATGGGAAGACCAAGCAGAATTTGTTCTTTTTCCATGTCCATGTGGAATAGCTATACATGAATCTCTGTATCCATGAATGGCAGAATAACTGAGCAGGCTGGTTTAGTTTCCTCACATTAAGAAAATTAAACTTCCTGAGAGACATCTGCATATTTATTCTATTTCTCCCCAACAGTGACTTAAAGTTTCTGACTTCTCTGCTAGTGGTGCAATGCCATCTAGAGTCCTTACATTTCAACAGAATGATACTGAATAAGCAGTGGGACACACATGGTTGAGCAAATGGGATTTGGCCGCCAAGTGTGGGCAATACATTGGTTTAGAAAGGGGTGACCACCATCCTTATGTTATCAGGGTGGCTTTGTCTGAACTATGCTTTCTGATCTGAACCATACTGGGTTAGTTTCGAGAATTCATTGTCACTGACTGCAGTGCAGTCACTATTTGCATGCAGTAGGGGAAGGAATGATATTTGAGTCGTGTTAAATTGCAGAAAGGTCGTATTATGTTACTGTATCATACGTCACATTGCATGTAGAGAACGTGCCACACAAACAGGCAAAATTTTTCACTTTAGTTAGCAATGTGACTCAGAAACTATGTTACTTAGGCTACTTTCCTGAACTGCTATAAAAATATTAGTTAWGAAAAATCACAATTCCAGGAAAATGTGTGCATGTGATTGGGGTAACATAAGTTCAGACAGTATTGGCAGTTGATCCACTTTGTCAAGTGACATTTTGAAATCCTACCGTCCAATTGGCTAGTCACGCTTCCAGAACATTTATTAAAGTGTCTTGGGTCAAAACCAGATATCAATAAAAGCACTAACTGAAGGAACCTTCATCGCTTTAAAAATAATATTTTCAAATATTAAAAGAATCATTACTTAGTCATCTGATTTAATTCAATTTTCTATTGCTGAGACATTCCAAAATCACTGTCCAAACCCCAGTGCCTTCTGAAGAATGGACAATCATCAAAAGAAAGTGACTAGAGTGTGGATATGCTCTTCATAAACACATAAAATAGGTAATTTTTGACATGTGTATCCTATGATAGTGTTAGACTAGCACCTAACATTGTGTACTATGAAGCAGAGCTGTATAATGTCTCTAGCTATGTTCTATATTAAGCGTCATGTCTGCCCGAGCAGATTATAGTAATGCAAGGCAATACAAACAAGTATGGAAAATAAAGGTCCAAAAAACATCCCGTRAGATTCCCAAATCCAGCAGTAGCATTTGGGACATGTTAGCCAGTGACTTCCCTAGTCAT
Source organism: Rhea americana (assembly GCF_003343005.1). Classification (NCBI taxonomy): domain Eukaryota; kingdom Metazoa; phylum Chordata; class Aves; order Rheiformes; family Rheidae; genus Rhea; species Rhea americana. Next base: position 1,060,842 of record NW_028187001.1, on the reverse strand, counting down.
TTATGACAGAATCCATCTGTGTCTCTTATAGAGCAAATATACTTTGCATGGACACCATGGGAGAGGCATAAAGGTAATTTCTTGGTGTAGATGAGTAGGCATGAAAAGGAAGAAATTCTGCATCAGAGCAGACCTGCTCATTTTTTGCCATCTTGTTTTTCCATCACTGCCAAAAAAAGGATACATAGTGAAGATGTCACCTTTGAAATCGTACTTTGCCTGCTGTGAGGGTGTCAMCCATGAGAGCCAGAAGACCTGGTTGTGGGAACAAAGATTTGCTTAAGGAGAGAGTGAGACGGTTCTCAAAATCTTTGCTGGTGGAAAGCACACTCCTGTCTCCCAGCTTTTCGTGTAAGAGTCTAACTGGCTAAAAGAATATAGCTGCGAGAATTATTTTGATAAAATATCAGTCTCTGACTGCTGTGGACATGAAATGAAATTCAAATAATCTAAGTAGATTTATGCTTTCACCTCAAAATCAAGCAATTTTTTACTGTTTTAGTTCTTTGCTTTGAATATTTTGGTTTGTTCAAACCAACTGAGGATTTTGATAGTGTAAACATGATACTAAAGTGCAAGAAGTCTGATCTACGTTTGCTGTAGCACCACAATAGATCCAATTCTAGTTGTAAAGGCCAATCAAAATATAAAACAGCTGTTCTTTTGAAGTCATAGTGTAGCTAACATGATTTACTTGTGAAAATGTGACACTTCCAGGTGGACTAGATGCCACTTTGTCACACTACCTTGACCACTAAGTCTAGGAAACAGGTAATTATATCTCCTATATTCACTAGGAGTGAGGCTGGACCCTAGAGGAGAGGACACTGGAGTGAGCTTTCTACCATGCTGAACATCAGAGGTARAACAGTCTAGAAGTTGATTCCTTTCTCCAAAGTTTAGGATGCTAGTCAAACAATATGCTTACAAGGTTTTAGCAGAAGAGGCCCTCAAACATCCCCTCTCCATCAGCCAGAAATGAGAAATTGTCAAATGAATGTTTCCCGGTTAGTCCTCTGCTTCCTCCTAAAATATCTGCAACTCAATTAGTTTTACCATTTTGTGTTTCTCACAAAAACATACATAGGGTATCTGTGGGCCTTCCATCTTCTGTGCTYTGGTCAGTCTTCATTGCTCTTCCTACAGGACAGGCCCCTCTGCAATTTCTCTTCCTGTAGCAGTGATACACTGCACTGCAAGATGAGTGGCTGGATCACACGATCACCCTTTTCTGACAGTTTGTATGGCCAARGCAGATATTCTTTAACTCCTGAGGCAGGCAGATGATAGGTCTCTCTGAGGCTTTGGACGTGGGAAACAAAAGCTTCTTCTAGTCCTCACTCTTCAAACCTTGAGCTATGGCTGTGCAAGCTGGCACTGATGAGGAGACAGCTGGCCTACAGGCCTTCCCCTCAGAATACCATTTCCTCTTCTGCAGGCACTACTGGAGTAGCTGGCTGAACCTTACAGGTACATGATACATTTCTGACACATGAAGATATTTGCTGATGGGAGATAAATGGAGTTGCCTTCTGATATGGATGCAGAAAAGGCTGTAGTAGTAGGCACATTTCAAAAGTGCAAAACATTAGCAGGCAAATCAAGGATTCAAAATTTCTGAGAGGCTTTGGAAAACAAAAAGTACTTTTCTTTCAAGCCCCCAAAACCTAGCTTCTTTGACTCTCATGAAACTATGCCTGATGCCATCCCAGGGTTTCTCAACTGTAACACAGTCCTTAACTCCTTTTATATTCAGTGAAAGACTGTTTAGGTCATTCCCAGCCTTTTAAAGAATAAATTCAGCCTAGATGCATGTTTTACAATCTACTTGGACAAAATAGCTGTATTCTTTCAAACTAGTCTTTGTTGGAGAAAGCATTCTACTATAAGATGAAAACTGGAATTCTCCCTCACATAACCAAACTTGACTCTACCACAGGCAGCATGTCCCTTCAGATTACTAATGTTGTAACTGTGATGACAGCCCAGATGAATGCYCAGTTATGTGGATAAGTCAGTGCATTGAGGGAGCTTGAAATTTTTGTAAGATATTGGAAAAGRTTTAAGTAATTGCTTAAACAATGATCATTTGAAGGTAGAATCTGCAAGGTCRTGAAACTTAGTTTATGCTTCTGATAATGATGGAAGAGCCCACAGTTGTCACTGAAAAATCCCATAAGAAGCCTATATGTTTCAGATGTTACTTGGAAGCCAAAATACCTCATTGCTTTGTCTCTTTATGGTGACATTCATTATAACTAAAAATAGCTTAATAGTACTAAAGATATTAGACAGTAATGGRATAGAGTTGGGGATAAGACTTAATGTATTAAAAGTTTACAGCTGACAGAGAGTSAAAATCTCTGATCAATTCTGATCATAGTGAAGCTGTTGAAAAGCATACAATTTCTGTCTCCTTAGAAATGGAATACAATGGTGATAACAAAATTACCACAAGCTGCTCTGTATCAGACATGTTAAAGTTAGACTCATCACGCTGAATGTTTATAGGGTTGTTGCTGCTGGTTGTTGATACAGCTGTAAGGCAATTCTGCAAGTCTGATTCTTTCAAATTGTACAAGATTCTCTCATGATTTTATTATCCCTTGTGCACCACCCCAAATATACAGGATATTGTTATTATAGGCAATACTTGTTATGGTAAACTTGAGAATGATTATAGTCTTGCTATCTCATAATCATTAATCRTTACTCTGAGCAATATTTGCTATGTTTCCTGGATACTCCTTTAGACGAATGCCTCTCTGTTGGCTTCTACTTAGGTTGTAGACACTAGAGATAGCCTCTTTATYTGTATCTGACCCCATACAATGGTATGGGAGCCACCTAAGAGCTTCAATAATKTTAAAAATAGTAATAATAATCACAAGATTCCTCAAAAGGAGTTCATATTACTGCATAGATTCCACACAAGCTTGCTACCACCCCTGGGGAAATGGTCAATTGAGAAGCCTTCAGGAACTATTTAGATCTTTGTGTTGGCTTCACAATGGCAGGAGCAGGCCTGTTTTCCTGCCAGAAGAGAACAAGACTTTTCCACAAGAACTCTCTTGCAGTTTAGAGGTTCCTTGGCCAAATTGGCTCACAGTCTGAGTTACAAGCCACAACATAGCTGGGCAGTTAACCCATGGCCTTGAAGTAGGGAATTAAGTGGTTTCCTCTGTCTGGCAACTGCCAGTGCTTTSCTCCAGCCAGTCCCAGACCATTCAGGCCTTGGTACAGTTGTGCTTCCTACTTACTTATTTTTGTGCCCCTGAAAAAAGTTGACTGCTGTCCTTCATACACTGCCTGGCTTTGGATAAGGAAAGTGAATTTTATCTCATTTGACTCAGTTGAGTGTGATTCATGTCACCTAACTACAGCTGAGCCAGAGACCTGCAGATTCCTCTTGCAAAGTCAATGGAGAAAAAGTTTGGGGACACAGTTCTTCTGATGGACTTTAGAATAAGACAAGTATGCGCCCAGTGGACCTATTTTTCTGCATTAACTATAATGGGAATCTTGGATAACYAGTTCATATATTCAGTCAGGTGAATGATACCCATAGGATCAGATTACTGTATGACTGTAGTGCTGCAGAGAGCCATAGGCAGTCTGTATCCCTGGAACTTGAGCCCTTAACAATGATTAACTCATATACTGTCCAAAAATCACTTGGAGGAATGCATCAGGGAAGAAAAGGAAGTTATTTTCAGGTGTAGCATACACAGCAGCAAAGTTCCCTAATGTTTTGACGTCATGAATCATATATCTAGTATTTAAACTGGACTGGGTCTAAYGTAGTGAACAGCCTTCAGGCAGCACTGGAATGGGGGTGTATTAGTTCTTGATTAAAAAAAAAACAAACAAACAATCAAAAAAAACCCTTTGAGTTGTGTCATCTCTTCATCTTCTACGTGATTTCTCTTGACCTGAATGTAGCCTCTACTGCAACATCAAGCACAACATTCACATTAAATCTTCCAAGTTGTTATGTGATGCCAATACTGCCTGTTGATGTCTACGTGTCCCCACTGTGTGATGACCTTTCCCCCACTAAACTGATTAATTTTGAAAAATAGCTTAACTCAAACTTATTTTGCCATTTTTGTGAATCAATGTCATTCAGAGAACCATCGCTCTGTGTTATGCAGCTACAATCTGCTTTMCTTGGCAAGATATACCTGTTGGCTCTTTTTATTGCTGGATCATAAAACGGTGCAAGGTTATTGAGAGGTTTCTTAATCACTTGTCTTGGCCCCAGATGTAGTGATAATGTTGAAACTTTCCATTGGTATTTATACGGTGCTTATCACAATAGTACCTGTGACCCTGACTCAGGAAAGCATTCATTTCAGGAGAGCACTTGCAAAAACCACCTTTGACAGACCAGAAAGAGTGGAACCTTCAGAACTTTTATTACTTGTTTGGGTTCTGCTAACTCAATCAGGCRTTGGTTTGAAAAAGGCACTTTTTCTTAGGCAAGAAACCTTGTCAAGCATTGGGAAAGATACAAACTGCTGAGCTGCAACATCTGATTGGAAGTCATCAATACTAATTCTSAAGAAGCAGCTAAGTTTGAACAACGCAGACTATGCGTAAGAGTGTGCATCTCTATGACATGATGCATAAGCCAAACCTTTTACTAGCATAAATCAATGAGATAATGAACTCAGTGTCTGATTTAAACAAGCTTCCAAGGTGGGAAAGGTCACTGAATGTACCACTGCTTTTTCTCTAGTTTCTTTCCAGTGCTAACTACTTGTAGGGTTTTTCTGGCATTTGAGATTGCTAGGAAGAAGATAGATAGTCCATTATGGTTTCTTTTGGAAGGATAAGAGTTATAATTATCCAAAAATTACAATGCTGACCCACATTATCATTTCCTGATGTCAGTGATGTTGCTCATAGCCCAAATGCAGGAAAATAGATTATCTTCTTTGAGTTGAAGAATGATTTTGGAAAATATGGAAGGCCAGTGTTGCAAAAAACATACAGCTCCATCTAAGTATAAATCTGATTTTTATGTCCTGATACAGGATTATTTCTCGTATTAAAAAAAAAATATTAAAAAAGCAGTAAAGATGAACCACTCAAACCTATTACTTTTACTTTGTTTTGATATTGGTATTGACAAGTTCTTAGGAAACCTTTATTATAGGCAATAGCATATATATGTATTCCACTGCAAGGTGTACATTTGTGTCATTTAAAGTTTGTGACATTTGGAGTTTTCCRATGATATGGCTCCAATGGTGATTTTTGTATTTTAGGATTATGTGAAGGAAGTTGTCTTGCCCTTTGCCTGTGTCTCTTTCTCTGTTTTGTCTCTCTCCTAAGCCTTAGTGTAGATTTTAAGCTTTTTGGGGCCAGCCAGGTTCATCATTTTGCTATCTGTGTGAACACCAAATGCAGTGAAATCCTATTTCCCAGCTAGGTTGCAACCATCATAGTCTACAGCTGCTGCAGTGGTGACGGCTCATTCTAGCTAACTACTAAAATATGGGCAGACCTAAGGGAAGGCTAGTGAAGGCATGTCAGGGAAATAAATGACATGTTCCTCCACACCAGAAGGTTGAACAACTCAACCTGAATTAGGTCTGATTAGACCATTTGGTTCATCTCTTAAAACAGAATATGAGGAAAGGAGTAAACATAAATGATATAAAACTACAGTGGGCTCCATATGCTAAAACATGACGAGAATAGAGTGGAGGATGTTCCAGATAGACTAAAACATAGGAAGGCAGAGGAGGGGCATGTGACACTATGACAGAGAAGAGAATCTGGAAGGAAGGACTATAGTTATCAGGGAAAGCCTAAAAAAGACAGCTAGGGGTATCTGAAAAGTGGGAAATACAATGTGCAGATGCTTGCAGTCAGAAAGCAGCTCTGTTCCTCTTTCTTGTTCTGGAGAATTTGATCTCCCAAAGATGTCAGTGGRGCACTGACCTCTTTGCATGTTTCCCCCTGCTCTGCAGCTGAGCAGAGTTCCCCTCCTGTTTGACTGATTGTAATTGCTGTCCACTTGATATCACTCTGAGAAGAAATAAGGTCCTTGATCATCACACAAGGGGGAAGCTTGAGGTGCCATCAATCCTAACACCTTTGTCCAATTTCATATTTTGAAACATTTTTTTTGTCTTTCTGTGCATCTTTTTGTCTTTCTTCAGGATAGAGCTTTCCTGTCAGCCTTAAACAGGGCTTGAATTTAGACTAGTACATAAAAGAAATGCATGGTACTAGCAGCCCTATGGTACTTCATATATGGTATTATCTGAGACCATTAGAAAGGTCTTAGACCTTTCTAATGGTCTCATTAGACCTTTGCAAAGGACAATATATTTTCACKTCATACTGTCCTTTCCAAAACAGGCTGACTAGAAGTGTATGCTTCAGAAAGATTTTCTGACAACATGCTGTATTACTGAGTGCTGCAGTGCCATAACAGCAGAGTGCCTGACTGAAGAAGTTTAGTCTCTGATATCAGAGGTCTCAGTGCTACACCTCACTGGGGGGATTGTTGTATCTTCTACATTATTTTCCTTTTATAAGGTTTTATTTTTGATTGCTTTTAACTTGTGGATAGCAACCTGCACAGCCAAAGTGTATAAGGATGGGGAACATCCTTCTGGATGCTAAACAATCTGCCAATGCTTTAGCAAGTGTTTAAACAAGCATTATATATGAGAGTATCTGAATAGCCCCAATGAAGCCAAAACAGATGTGCAGACAATATTTACAGTTTGCATTTTGGCACTTAGGCAGATTGGAGCAAAACTATATGCTTCTCTTCAGACATTTTATACTCCTGATAGCTGCAGCTGGAGTCATTTGACCAAAGATTCACAATACAGACAGACACCTCATGAGATCTGGCGAGTTGTGGCTTGCTAGGTAGCCCGCAAAAAGACTTTGAATGTGATCTCATCTAACGTAGGTCAAATGAATCACATTCTAAAAGTGTCTATATTTCTCTGTCTTGGCTCTAGAGGGAGCTGAGGGTAACTAGCTCAGAAGATAGATGTCTACATTATAAAAATTCACAATTATGGGGGATTCATCCTCTTCTGAAGTCTAGGAGTGCCCTCTGTTCACCACCCTGCCTAGTGTCAATAGTGCTCAGGGGGAGAAAGTGCTCTTTATCTCAAAGCTCTTGTCTTTGTGGGAGAGTGGGTCTGTAAATTCTGTCTYGGATAGAGATTCCTGGGAAGAAGCTATAAAATCAGCTGTAAAATCTGTTCCCTTCAAGGAGAACTCAAATATAAAAAGAAGAAACCCTATTATTATGGGATTGTGCAGGTAGGCAGCTGGCTATCCTATCAAACCAAAGAACCTGGAGAGATGTTAAAAAACATGAAGAGAACATAAGGCGAGAATAGACAGCAGATCTACTTCTGGATTAAATAGCCTAGGCAACAYTGAGCAGAATTAGATTCTACACAGAAGTGATAACTCAGTTCTAAGGCCTCTATGTGAATTTTGGATAATCATGGCTCAGTTGATGAGAAACAACTTCTGATGACTGCAAAGGGGACGCTGCTAGTGAGCACTGCTCATTCTATTTCCTTTGACTGTACTTCTCCAGTTTTCCAGTAAATGAAAAATAGTACAAGAAGAGAAGGAACAACCCTCATATATAGGCAGACTCTGTCAATACCACTCTGATGCATCAATGTTAGAGGTACATTTTTAAAAAGTTTGTAAAAGTCTTGCAATTCAGTTTTTGGTGTTAATCAGTTTCTTTCTGACTTTTTTGTTCATAAGTATTGAGATGGGCTTTCCAGTTTTCATTAAATATAATGTTTGAGAAATCAYTCACCAGTGAAGAGTGACCACCTCTACAGTGCAAGGATCATGGCAGTGTGTGAGATATAATGTTCCGTAAGGCTTAAAAGAAGAGCAAATAACTTATTCTGAGTTAGCTACATAGGAAATTTTAGGTCAGTGRAGGGTAATTACCCAAAAATGAACTTGGCCAAAATGTACAAGCTGACATTTGTATCATTGCAAAATAAATGCCGCAGATGTTTTAATAATGAATAACAGATGTGGTCAGCGCCTGGGTTTTATATCTCATGTAAAGGACTTCCTCTAATTGGTGACCATTCCTCCAACCTCTTCCCCAACATTATACAGAATATTAGCTTGCTACTAGTTCAGACTGCAGACTACTACTTACTGAATCACCAACTTCCTATCTTGCACTTTTGCCTTTAAGAACTGACATTTTATTTATGAGAGCTGGCAGTGCAAACCTTTATTTGCAAAGCAAAAATATAGTCAGCTGCACTACCAAAGAGTACATTTGAGAGCACCAGCCCAGCGCTATACACCCATTCGCAAAGATAACCTTTTACTTGGGATGGAAGTAATAATTTTCAGCAGATCTGGTGAGTCAGTGGACATAAATACTCCGTGTCTTGATAAATGCACAAACTCAGATGTTGGAAAGCAGCAGCTGAGGAAACAAGTATTGCTGTGTGGTGCCCTATGATGCTAAGTTTATGTTAAATGGGTATTTTTAAAATGGATAAATGACTTCAAATTAGTGGGGTAGGTCTTTGCAGGGAGCATCCTACCTTGGGAGTGGAGATTGGTCAATTATATCATGGATGCATTCAGGAGACATTTGTCCCTCAAGAGAATGCGATGACTGCTGTACAGCAACAGAGCTCACGCTGGCTTTATCTGACTTAGGGGTGGCCCAAATGGCAGTTGGAATGGGAAATCATAGATATAGACTGCACTTTACAGCACATTGAAGATTGTGTTTACCCACCATGTGGATGGACCCTCATTTTTGGGGCAGCTTACAGCTATATCATTTGCCCTTTCAATGATGTCGCATGACTGGCACCAGCGTTTCTCTAGGAAGGCCCTGTGTGGCTTGCTGCAAAGGCACAAGGGTTGTGCTTACCAGCTGAGCTCATTCAGGTTGTCTGCAGCGGTGACCATGGATTCATGTTGATGTGACTGACCAAGTCAGGCACAGTGGAGATGTGGGCAGTATCTGCCCAAGGAGCAGAGATACATGGAGTGCAGCCTGCGTTTGTCAGTCAGCTCTGATGACCTGTGATGAATGAGGAAGTGACTATATCTCCCCTTCCCAATTCACGCAAGTGCAAATCCTGCAGACTGGTCTGACTCTAGCCACTGTCAAAAATGGAGACATCCCTGTGTGCTCCTGTTTTCCCAGATTTTCTCTGTTGTCCTGAGTAATATGCTGCCTTTTGTATGAGTGCCCTGTGTACTGCATTATGGACAGGCTACAAAGGTACTGCCTCTCTGACATGGCCCTTTCCTTCCAGAGAACATCTCTGTCAGCATTAGAGAGGTCAGAACAGCAGATCAGGAGAGCATCCAGCCTGGAAGAACTGCTTCGAATCACTCATTCTGAGGACTGGAAGCTGTGGAAATGCAGGTTAAAACTCAAAAACCTGGCCAATTTAGACTCCCGCTCTGCGTCACATCGCTCCACCAGATTTGCTGCTGCTTTCTATGATATTGATACACTAAAAGGTAGGTGCAGGTCTGCAGCTGAATCTGGTGTCAGCTTCAGGACCACTACTGCTTATGCAATAAAGAGTTAAATAACAGGGGATTCCTAGAATACATCAGTAACAACAAGGCATTCGTGGAAAATGACATTGTATGAAAGAATGTTAGGCAACAGCCTAAGTATGTCTCCCCGTTTTATAGCCAGATCAGGCTTATTGTTCTCTATATACTATCCAAAGGAAAGTTGTATTAAGTATGGATTTGTCAGTCCACACACAAAAAAAAGAGGGGAAGTAAACAAGCAAGAATAGGTTGGAATGACTGGCTGAGGGGCCTGCCAGCAGCATTATGCTAAATCTTGGAATTTGTCTGCAGGCAGAAACAAATGAGCTTTACAGCAGGCATAGAAATTCCTTTTTTTTATTAGGTGTGCTCTGATATAAGTCACTGTATGCACTGTATGCAATGGCTGGGAAGGAATTACTGAGAAGGAAGGTACTACCCTACTCTTGATCTATTTGATGATGGAGAGAGGATGTAGATCTTGAAACTACCAGCCAACACCTAAATACAGGGAATCACAAACTGTTCTCCCACTTGGAGCAAAAAAAGAGTACTATTCTGTGTAAGTTAAAAACTCAACAGCCCATATGTGTTCATTGGTGTAAAATAAAGAATCAGATAGTACACTTTGTTCAAGAAAGTAAATATCGTGCAGCAAAACCAAACCGCAGACTGAGCATAGTGTAGACTGAGCTATTCTTCTTTTTGTTCAATCTTGACCCTGAAGTGATTCGATTATACCACTTTTCTTTGGGAAATCAGATATTGCTGATCCTGTTCCACCACCACTTTTACAATAACCACAGCCACATTTGCACACTATTACTGTCACTTTCATATCTTCTACATTTCAGCTAAATGATGACACAGTAGAGCCCTTAACTTGCTTCTCTGAGCCAGAACACAGAAATGAAGACCTGAATGACAGCCTAAATGGTGTTTTTGTATGATAGACATGGCTTAAATCTCTTACAGTTTTTTCACAGAAAAAAAAGAAAAAAAAAAAAAACAGAATCCAATAGGCACTACAGTGGACAATTAAGGGACCTTTAATTAATGGTATGAATTTTATCTACACATATTTACAAGTTTATATAGAAATATTAGCAGTCCATAGAGCTGTTACTGTACTGAAATACTACCCAGTGTCAAATGCTGGATTTTTCTGTTCACTGTTGCTCATTTAGTGAGCATCAGCATTTCTGTAAAATTATATTCTTTATGTCAACAAACAACAATCCTCTATGAGACGAGGATTTTGCCAAGTGGTACTGAAGCAGTGTATATTGCAATGGGCTTTTCTCAATGGCAGAATAATGCAATTGTTCAGGTAATAAGATTAGATGACTATCTAGTCTTACAGATACCTCTTTATCATCACTAACAGTCTGTAACAGCTATTAGGTTTCATCCTACTTCCCCTTTAAATATCCAGCTCTAGACTTTGACATGTCAGCTTTGTCATTCACTGAAATTTGAGTTAAAAAAAGCCTACTAGATCATCTTCTCCATTCCTCCGTTCCTCCATCCAAAGTGGAATTATCCAAGGAGAGAAATTATTTTTGTTCTAATGTCTTAACATGTTCAAGGCACTAAAGACCCTATTAAAAAACCAAGTCTATAAACACGAATTTCTTTCCCACACCCTTTCCAGTCAGCCAGCACTGACCTTTTCGCCAGGGGCATCTGTTTTGTTTTAACAAAGTGTTAGGATGAGAAGGCTTGGGGTGGGGTCAGGGCTACTGAATGTTTCATTGCTAGACGACTTTCAACAGCACCCATGCACCAGCAGGGCGAATTCAGRATTTTGTTTCTCCTTTTCAGAGCTGTAGCAATGAATTCACAAAAAGCTCTGRACACCCTGTGTAAACACAGACTCCCCAGAGCAGCTCAGCTCACCTAGAGCAGCAGAACTCCCAAGCTTGAGCATGTATCACAGCCAAATTTCTCAGCAAATGCCTGAGCCCATGAAACCCACTTCTTTCACTGGCCCKACTTATAACAGTCCCACCTTTAAAAAAAGAGATTAATAAAGGGAGGATATGTGCAGCTGAAAAGGTCATTGCTGCTGACATGCATTGAAATGACATCTGAAATGATTACGTGCACATACCTTAATAAGTCTGGTGAACACCTTATTTTCTATTTTAAGGYCTAGGATTAGATTGCTGTTTTGATAGATTCACCTAACTCCAAAATTTATTTTGATTTTAGTGTTTCTTCTCCTAATTTATGCTGTGGGATGTAAAGTTAGAATCTAGCCCCACACAATTATTCCTGTATTTTTGCATGACTGACAAATGACATGAGTCAGCCCTGGGGAAGGACTTTGCAGGAATAAACAACTGTTTTGAATATATACAGACAAATAAAGAACAAATTAAAAAAAGAAAGGGAAAGTCAGGTAGGAAAGGGAGAAATAAATGCTCATCAGAAGACAAGGTAGAACATTTAAATTAAAAGTCTTTCTTACACAAAAAGTAATTTTTTTAGAATTTTTCTATAAGTAGGTGCACTGCTTGCACAACAGTAGGGAGGTGGACTACTTAGGAAGATAGCAACTTTCCTAATAGTAYAGAAGTTGGTATTGATCTTTCATAAGCCTGCTGAAGGAGGGTAGACAGGAAAAATGTCTTTTATAATTTTAGGAAGGACTTAAAGGATAAGCATTGATGACTCTCAAGTAATTCCATCACATGAATGAGTTAAGCAAAAGCCAAAATAAGGAGGGCCACCTCAAACAGGACTTGCAATAATACTATGTAAATGTTACTGTTTTCTGACTCTGGTTCAGTCAGTTAATGCATTATTCCTTCTCACTGTCAGAATTTGACAGAGCAGTCTAAAATAAATTGCTAGTCTGCAACAATTCAGTATTTGAAAGATGTCACATTGTTTTGAAAAGATAAATCATGATTGAATTCATATTCCTGTTATTCAAATTTGAAACCCCTGAGGGTACTTAGGTGTGAGAGTGTTTGTCTTGGATTACATTAGACATTTTGGAAACATTGCTCCCTGGCTGACATCCAATAGGAGTATTAATACCCTCTGACCAGAATCTGTTAATCATTAATGTGCTTTTCCAGTCAGGCTCTGGCTTTGATAAATAGTGGGGTAAATGTGAAGAGAGCACAGTATGACAATACTGTTTCTACCCTGGAGAAAATGAGAACAGGGTTTGGGTCAGCTTTTTCAGATGAAGACCGTGGAGCTGATCCTCAGCTAGTAGAAATCGATGTAGTTCTACTTAACCCACTGAAATTTTGTCATCTATCTTGTGAAAACTACAGGCACATAAATGTAACAACTCTTTGCCAGTGCAGCTGGTGTAAGTCACGGGGATAATATTGTCCTCAGCCTCTCTCTGGTCCTTAAACTGATCCAAGTATCAGCGAATAGTCCAAATGGTCTGCCAGCAATTCAGTTTCTTTATATAATGTTTTTGCCTCAGTAATCAGAGGTTTACATTGCAGTCATTGCTTATGAAAATGGTGTTTTTTTCTAGTTATAGATGAGGAATGGCAGAAGACTCAATGTGTGCCACGAGAAACCTGTGTGGAAGTTGCCAAAGAGCTGGGTACAACAACCAACAAATTCTTCAAGCCTCCCTGTGTGAATGTATTCAGATGTGGAGGCTGCTGCAATGAGGAGAGTCTGAGCTGCATGAATACAAGTACAACTTATGTGTCAAAAACGGTAAATGAGCATATTTATCTGCCTTCTTTTACTCTGGCTCTTAGAAATGGAAGGGGAAAGAGGATGTTTGGCTTCTGGAATCCTCTTATGTCAGATCTGTCTGCACGGTCATAACAGGAGAATTAATTTTTTTTAATCCATGTGGAGTGAACGCAGGTGTGTGCAATAGTATTTTACATTCATGATGCATATTTAAAAATGGCTATATATGCATAGAGGTGGAAAATAAGGCCCTGAGAAAATGACTGCAGGCCCCTGTGATGTTGAGGAACCTACGAAACAGAGCAGTCTAATTTCAGTGCACTCAAATTATTTAAAGTGATCTCTGAGGAGCCTTACGGAAGCCCTGTACCCTTGATTAGTTATGTGTGGGAGATTTTGATGAGACCTACAGCACCTCTATGCCCACAACTAATCTTCCTTCCCCTGGAAACCAAGGCTTGGGATGCATGTTAGCCTGCCCACATTGCTGCATCCAGACACRGGGGCTGAGAAATACACCTAATTAACACTGTTTATACATATTTAGAAATTAACGTGTGGCATTGTCTAACTTCAGTTGGCATGAATATCCTTCAGTGAATATTTCATATCAGGAAACAACTGTTCTCAGTAGTATGGGAGTAATTCCATTGATTTTAGGGGAGTAAATCTGGATTGATGAGGTTGTATCCAGGAATGGAATGTAACCGAGGGGCTTTTGAGGGAATTGTTATTTTGAAGGAAGCTAAAGGAATGTTACAGTCTGCAGAACTGTAGTTTTTCAACAAACTTACGAATTGCTGTTCCAAAAATACATAAATAAATAAATACTTCTTAGCCTTATCTAGTACCCTGAGCTGATCAGATGTCTCCTGATATAGCAAACAGCTCATAAGAGATTTCTTTTCTGATGTGGAATGGAACCAATTAATGAACATTGACGCAAGAARTATGGGCACTGGTTTATTTTACTTAAACTATATTCCAGTACAACTGTCTTAGACATGATAAAATTACATTCCAACAAACCTGAAACAATACAGGGGTGAATCAGTTCTGTTCCCCTTAGAATGTTGCCCCATAAAGACTTCAATTTTCATTTTAAAATAATTGCCTGTGATTTTTGTTTTGTTTTAAGAAAACCCATTTTGATAGCAAGAATTTAATATATTACCCCAAATACAGAAGCTTTTATCAACTGGAAGGAAAGAGGCACAATATGGAGATCARTCCAGGAAGACTAGCCTCCGGTGCTCCTTCTGTAGACTGTGGACATAGATGGCTTTATCCATACGGCTGATTCAAAGAACTAAAGCTGGAGTTCTGCTTAGAACTGCTAGTTCTGCTTATTTTATTGGAGTAAAATATCTCCGTATGTAGATGCTAGAGGGAGTCAACTGTGAGAAGCTGTTTGAATACTCTGTTTATGTTCAGTTCTWGGCACTATTCATTATATCACAAAGTATTTATTGGCTGTTGCATCTGAGTAGAAATTAGCTACTGGTTTAAGCCTTTCTTTTTCAAAGTGACTTATGATTTGGGGGCATTCACATTCTGAGACATTCAAATTGTGAGCATCTGGCCTCTCCTGCTGAAAATGACTCAATTTTTAGGCTCAAAAAGCTGCACATCAAAAATTACTGTCATGCTTTTTTGGCATTAGCAGCAATTTTAAAAATGCAGATCTCAAACTCCTGGTCTCAGTTAACAGAATTTCCCAAGTTCTCTCTTAATCCTTTAGTGTGGAGGATCCCTATAAGCCAATGCTCTCAGAAGGTCCCAGATTCTAGTAACAATAAAGAAGAATTAGCTTTGGTATAGGTTTGCTTAGACCCTCTGCAAGATGATTCCCTGCAAAACCCAACTAAAGTGGACTACGCTGTCCTCTACATGTTCCTGTTTCTTTCTTCTCTGGGGAGATTGTGAGGGCTTTGGTAGATCCCTAAAGTTGCATGGTGTGACTGTACCCCAGGACAGTTAAGGACTATTTCTTTATGGCTAAAATTCAACTGATGATACAATTGAGAACAATGTTCCCAGCACCTATATCTTATTCARTTTGCCCTAGCAACCCAGAAGAGGCTTTTGAAAGAGTTTGCAAAGAATTTTGGGTGATCTTGGATATTTGGGAGCTGGTAGTACTTACAGCACTGGGATCATCATTTTGGCAAGTTCCTGCCTTGGTAGGCATTGCTTATTCTTCTCTTCAAGATCCTCAGTGATCACCTGCTCATTTATGCAGGTGGTAACTATCTCTAGAAAAGAGTAAGCATCATACAAATGGTGAGAAAGGGTAAGAGGTTTTGATTTAGGACACATATTAACTGTATAACGGAAATTGAAAAAAAATGATTATTTCATCTATCTAGCTCTTTGAGATCTCCGTTCCCTTGACAAGTGTTCCAGAGCCCGTGCCAATCAAAATTGCCAATCATACAGGCTGTAAGTGTATATCAAATACCCAGCGTCATCAGTATGCCATCATAAGAAGATCTGTCAAGTACCCTGAAGAAGATGGGTAAGTTCCCTCATTTACAAAATGCTACACAGGGTGTACAAGCCTAAGTATGAAAATTGTTTTGTTTTGAATTGGTCATTATAATAGTCCTTTCACTTTCTGTTTTCCCAACAGTTTTTCCAAATATCTTGATTRTCACTTAGCATTAGAAATTAGAAGCGTTAGAAAACTTGAATTAAACCTAGTAAATTGGAAGTAAATGGACACCAGAATCCAAAAAATAGCAGGCTAGTTCATCAGGATCTGGAGTCATTAATACACTTAAGTGCTTGAGGGGGGCTTGGACATATTAGCACTATGCTCCACTGTTTGGTTATGTGTACGTAGACTTTTCTGACCTTACACAAGCAGCTCCGATCACACATATTTTCACCAGGGCAAACAGAATACTTAGGTCATGCTAAAATGCTCTGCCACACCTCATGGCCAGTTGGGTCAAGATCAGTGCAAACCATGGCTATGCGCTTTCTGTTCCTAACCTGACTCGCATCTTTCAGATCCAGCGCCTAGAGAAAAGTGATCTCATATCAATTTCCAAAATATGATGTAAATATAACTTTAGTCCTGATGACAAYAGGATACATTAATTCAGCAAAAAGTCTAGAAACAGGGCTATGGCAAGTGGCTTATGTAAAGCTAGCTCAGATGTCTCTGTCTAGTCATGCACGTAAACTTACCCCCATAACTGCCCTTGAGTTAGGTATCCAGGCTGGAAGAGAGATGACATTTCAGTGAAGCCACTGCAGCTCTTGCTCAGGCTACTGGCCATTGCAAGTCTCCTTCCTATGCAAATATAGAAGAACTTCAGCCTCATTCCAGTTTGTGAGTTCCCCTCCCAGGGCCAATTTGGGCCCTAGTAAGCCCAAATTTTCTCCCATCTGCTACAGTTTGGGCATAGATCAGTTTGTCAAACTGACCCCTCTGACCCTGAGAACAGTCTTTCATACATCCTTAAACACAGGTAAAATTTTAAGTAGCGTAGCACTTTGAAGCATGGCAAAATTGGAGCATGAATATAGTTGGATATAAACTACCCTGGGCTGGTTAGAGCTGTGATATGAATAAATGGGGCTGCAAAACTGTAGCTGTTTGCTAGGCATGTAATCCAAAATATGTGCTGTACTGCTAGTTGTTGGGAACCAGACAGCTGAGCCATATCAGTAAATTCATCCATCCCTAAGGTTTTTTGTTTGCAGTAGTAATACACAGAGATGCCATAGGTTCACAGAACACAAATGGCAGACCACAATACTAGCAGGCTCATTTTGCAAAGCAACTATACTGATGTTCTTAAAAAAAAAAAAAAAAATCCAAACTTTTTTTTTTCCTAGATGCCCCTTTACTAACAAACTTTGCCATAATGGATGGATATGGGATAGTGACAAATGTGAATGTGTTGCAGATGTACAGCACCTTAACAGACGGGAAGGTAAAGCTGAAATTATGAATGGACACCTTTGCTATGTTATCTCTACACTAGTTATGTCTCATCTTAGTTTTGTCCCATTTTGTCACTGAGAGAGTTGAGCTTTGATCATAAATCCCTTGATAGCTTTTGTTAATAGAGTAGAAACCCACCTGAAAATAAACACAAGTATATGTTTATCCCCATCTCATGTTTTCTATTTGTGCATTTCATTACATCTATATTAGAAACCTGAATAAGGAGGAAGAAATAGGCATCCTTGCTACACTGTTATTTTACATGGCGTTTAAATTGCATGATGGAACATATGGTTCAGATACTAGGGAGAATTTTTTAACTGTACAAAAAATTATGCCCTAAGATAAATTGCATGGGGAGGGTGTGGAATCTTCATGGTAGGAAATACTTAAGAATAGACCATAAAGAATCATGGAATCAGTAAGGTTGGAAGGGACCTCTGGAGATCATCTAGTCCAACCCCCCTGCTCAGCAGGGAAACAACTGGCCCACCCATGACCTTGGCATTATTAGCACCATGCTCTAACCAACTGAGCAACCTAACCCCCAAAATGTCTACTACCCTCCCAAAACATACCAGCAGTCTGAGGGAAGGTCCTGAATCATAGAATAGATTCATAGCATTGGTAAGATTGGAAGGGACCTGTGGAGATCACCTAGTCCAACCCTCAAGCGAGTGGCCCATACAGGGATCAAACCTGTGACCTTAGCATTATTAGCACCGTACTCTAACCAACTGAGCTAAACCTGAACCCCARTAAGATAGGTAAAATCTGTCTTGATGATTGGTTTTAGGCAATGTAATAGATTCTATGAACTTTCAAAGTATTTGCCTATTTTTTATTAATGTGTTATTTAATAAGTTATTTAGGAAATTTTCAAAACAGTATGCTATATGTATTCAGGAGTATGCAAGCGAAACTTTTTAAATCTGTGGAAACAAATGGAATAGAGTAAAATTAGAAGATATATCTTCCCTCCTTCTACTTATCCTGGAAAAAAGAGTTTAATCTGTCAAAGAAATTTGCAGGAAATGTTCTCAGGTGAAACTATGTAAGTTTAAAGATACTTACTAGCAGTAAACATTAAGAGAAATTTCCCACATCCTATGTAAGATTTTTTWAAAAATATTTTTTTTCAGGAGATTTCACTAGTCAAAATAAAATTGTCATTGCAGTAGAGTAGATGGATGCAGATGGAAGTCCTTCCTCTTTCGATTAACCTACATTTAGAAAGTACAAAAATAAACCATTCAAGTCAACAATAACAGCAATCTAGCAACCAAATCCCAGACTAGCAAGCTAACATAAAATAACTTCATAAACTACTCTCTTGGTTACAGTCTCTTAAAAAGCAAGAGATCAATTGTAGTTGTTTTTATAGGATCTGTTCTCATTCTGGATCAGATTTTTTATCCATCAAGTTAGATAGTTGAGCTCAAGTTAGTTTTTTGGCTCAAAAAAGGGTTAATATTCTATATTTTAAAGTCCAAAGGACTGTTAATATCCACAGTCCCTTCAGCTCTTAGCCTTTTGTAAGGTCAGCTTGCAACATTATAAATTGTGACTTGTTGAATAATAGCTTTTGTTGACAAAATATTTCATCAAATAAAAAATCATTCTCTGAAGTACATTGTGTTTGGCAGTGGCTTGGACAAAATAACTTAATATCTGTTTTTGAGGCTGAAACAAAGAGAGACCTAAACACTCTCCATCAATTCATACATGCCAAGCTTTATCACTGCAAGGAAGGGTCTTGTTTTCCAAGAATTTGCTGCAGATTCCTTTTTCCCTTCAAATAGGATGTGTTTTTTATTTTGTTTGGATATTGGTTCTCCAGCATTAAGTAAATAGCAATGCAGGCTTCTTTCAAGTAACGGCTATGCCTTTCTTGGCCACTAAGATGAGAACTCAAATTGCAGAGGTCACGGATGTAGGTTACATTCCACATTCCATAAGTTAAATCCAAGAGCTAATTGCAAAACTACAGGAAATTACCTTTCCGATGACCCATTATACGCCATGACCTTTAACCAGAGATGTGCTGCCAGTATTTTAATATGGCTTTTAGAAAATGTGTTCCCTTTTTGCTAGGATTTAGCCTTATATTGTACTCCAGATGTGTATTTTGAGGGAAGATGGATGAGGTATTAGGTAGCGCATTCAGCTGGCTGGGATTTTATTTTTGAAACAAAATGTTTTCTCCTTCCAGTAACTGAGAAGTGTACATATGATGTATATTGAACAGCGTTAGAGCAAGCTGCACCTTGCTAGATATAATATTGCTTTTGTAAAAATTTTGTGGTGGATAGTGCTGTATATTGACAAGTGAACGTGATATTTTGTGTGGATGTGCACTTTGTAAGGAGTATAGAWTAAATCCCTTTTTAGATTTTCTTATCTATATTGCTGCTTAGTACAGATTTGTGCATTCCAAAACCTGACATTTGGCTCTTTTAATATATAACCTCCAAATAATGCAAGGTTTGTTCAGTAAAACCACAAGAAAAAACAAACAGTATTAGCATAAGGGAAATAATTAGTCTATTCCTCTCCTGAAAAACTCTAGGAGTTCTTTTCTGCACTCYGAGTGGTAACAGAAACTCTAAAGACTAGAAGCTACCAGAGAGTATATGTGTAAGTCCCAGTAATTGCAAAGGAAGTGCTACATGTCTCTTCAAGAGCAAGATTTAGCCATGTAAAGCTTATTACTAAAAGACATATATGCTATTGCAGGACTCCCTCCACTTGCTGAGCTGGCTATGTGTGGACAACATATGGAATTTGATGAAGATAACTGTGAATGCATCTGTAGACAGAAATGTCCCACAGACTTCTTTCAAAGCAAGGAGAACTGCAGCTGCTATTTGTGCAGGGAGAGCCAGGAGAGCTGTGCTCAAAAACACAAGATATTTCAGGCTGAAACCTGCAGGTAAGTGTTCCTTGTTGTTCAGTGTGTGTCTATACTGTAAGATCTGAATTAGCTTGTTTAGATACTGGAGGTGCAAGTGCTCAATTAGCTAGGAGATCCATCCAGGATGAAATACCTTGCAGCAATTATAGAAATAATAATAATAGAGAGAATATTTACAATACTAACCTCGTAGAAGGAGTCTAAGGTTTATTTAATTAACATGCTTTGAGAAGTCTGGACAAGGATACTACTCARGTACATATATTTATTACCTTTTGTCCCCTAATCTTAAGGGAATGATTATTAAAAATGTGCTACACCTGAAATAACTGTGTAACACAGAGGATTTATAGGAAGATATGGAATACTCCATTTCTAGGTAATTAGAACCTATGTTCTTTGTGACAGCTTAATGTAGTAAGTCTGTGCATAAAAGCATACTAATTTGGCACCTTCACTATACAGATCATTCCTCCTTAAGTTCATCCTCAAATCAAGGGATTTTCTAGAGCTAATGAGATTTTGTACAYATAAAAGCTAGTCAGTCAGCTCTGATTCCACTGAGAAGCAGGAAAATTCTTTCTGGGGCTATTATACTCCATGAGTTTTCCTAATCCTTTTGTGCAACTAGTTTTGAGGATTCTTTGGTAAAACTTGCATAGAATAAAAACTTCTTAAATATTACTTTTCCATGTATTAGTTTATTTTTTATATTTCCTTCACAGAAAGCTTTGTTCACATGTAGAGATCCAAGATCATGCAATAGCTCTATCCAAAAGCTTATATAAGGACAGTCAGTACTCAGTTTCCCTGGGTACCTTAACAAAGTTGGACCCATAAGGTCCATTCTCACAGACTTTATAGATTCATTTATGGCAAGGAATATGTGGAATCAATAGCCTTTGCACTTTTAGATTCAGTTTTGGCTGAATTTGGCTTCTAGAAATGACTGTAATCTGGACATACAGTGTGTATGCCAGACTTTTATCTACAACATTTCTGGAGGACCAAAGCTGAAATGTCAGGTGAGCTTGGGAGGTTTCTGAATATAAGGCACTTTGTAGAATTTGAGGGCAGTACTGTCCAGTGTTGACACTTTGGATTTCACAGCTCACAAGAAGTTAAAGTATTATTTAGGCTGCAACCATGAACAAATTGTGAACAACAGCAAGACACGCTGTCAAGCAGCAAAGTCTTGTCTCAATGTGCTGAAGAATGTCAGAAATTTCCTGAACATCTCCTACAGGAGAGCATTGCAGTGTTCAATGCTAAAAAAGTTCAGGAATGTGAGGGAAAAGAATTATCATATTATAATACTTACCTTTTTTTTTTCCTTTTTTCTCCTTTATTCAATAGCTGTGAGGACAAATGTCCATCCCAACCCCGGACATGCCCAACTGCAAAACCAGTGTGTTCCAGGCATTGTCGTTGTCCAAAGGAGAAGAGAGGTTCTCATGGGTCCCAAAGCAAAGAAAATCCTTGACCAAACTTCCCCTATTCTCCAGCAATCCACTGCTTTGCAAAGTAGCTATCACTGACTTTCAGTCAATAGTAAACATGGACATCTTCCACATTAATAGCAGAAGAATGGATCCAGTCTGCACTTATTTATTAGAGTAATCACTAACTGCAATTTGGTCCTCTAGGACACTGATTACTGTTCTCTAAGAGGTAGCAACAACTGATGAATTGTTGGCTGTCTGGAAGGATGAGTGGAAAGAGACAGTTCCATGTTGGATTATGAAAGGTGAAGCTGGTTTATTGGTAGCAGAATCACAGTCACCATCCAGTCTTTCAGAACTTAGGACTAAATAACCTTAGCCTCTGAATCCTTAGCTAGTGCAACTCTTGGGTGAAACGTTCTTCAGTGTACAAGATCTGGCTTCTCATATGTTCAGCACTGAGTTATTTGATCTACTGTCCAGCTTCGATTATCATTTTGAGTTTATTGTACAACTACTGTCAAATGTGCCATATTTAAATGTATATAAGAAAATAAATACATCAGTTATTCAAGTGGTTTTGATTTTCTTCTGTTATTTTAAAACTCTGCCAAAGAAAAAGAAAATAAGCAAAAACGCAAAGCCATCTCAAGTACAGCCTTCTTAATGTTTGTCCCAGTGGGACTGGCCCCTTCCCAAACCCAGGTTAGAAAAAGGTCACTTGCTATAATAGTTTCAGTAAAGAATTGTTTTTCCCGTATCTGTCCAACAGCCATGTGTGATTTATTTATTTGTTCCTGRTGTGGTACGTGGATTTCCCTAGAGGGATGACAGCCACACCAGTACCAAGTCTTCAGTGATTTTTGGAAAGGCATGGTCCACTGAAAGATGGTTTTCCTTTTAGCTTACCACGCTATGAAATACCTCTTTTGCATTGAAATTCCTTTCACTAGTTTGAGGCCTGAATAACAGTGCTTTAACCAAATCAAGTACAGAGTTGCATTATTTGCTGAGCCACTGGAGTCTGGACTGAGCCAGTCTAGAGAAAACATCATAAGCAACAATCCTGAATTGGAAGTGATAGTCTTGATGGCTAAGTCATTTTTTCCCATCACTGAATTCTCTGGTTCCATACTGCATTGCGAGCAGATGGAGTGGAGGAAACAAAACAGCTGCTGCAGAGGTGGAAAGGTTGACACAACACAGAGAATAGAAAATGGCCTTTTGATGAATATCTAAGATTTACATAGGGAAAAATGGATTTCCTTAAAGCAAAATTACAGCCAAATCCTGTAAGATGGACTCAGTTGTTGGGCAAAGCACCAATATAATGTGTCTTCTGTCAGAGTAAGGCATGGAAGATTTAACCTTGAATGATTACTCAGACTGAGCGACCGCTAAGCTGTCTATGATCTGAGTCTATGCAAACATACCAGCAGGCTGTTTTTGTTATCAGTGCTGAGAAGTGACCTAGGATCCTCTGACAAAAGAATGTGGTCTGATTTGTGACCGTACTGGATGGAGCTCCTGCAGGCCAGTGCAGGGTCATGTACTTGTCTGTACTGGGGTCCCCTGCTGAGGTGTTTCTTCCAGACCCCAGGCCACATGCAATGTGCAAAGCCTGTGCAACATATGGACAAGAAGGGGAACGTGACCTTGGTGCAAAACAGAGGTTCTACTGCCAGCTTGGCAGCAGAAGCACACCTTTATATTTCTCTCATTCCCCTGAGGACCTCTGCATTCAGACATATATTCATAATGGGTAAAGTCCTGAACAATACAAGGGTCCTTACAAGGAATGAACCTCTCCATCACCTTTCACTGACGTCCTAGTCAGAGGTACCATGACCTTGTGGCTGGATTGTTGGCAAGGTACACCATTAGTACCTTCCTCAYAGAGCCCAGGAGCTGCAGAGGCACCATACTTTGCAAGCCCAGGCAACTCATGCTGAACCAGAAACTAACCAGCACTAGCAGCGTACAGGATAATAATACACCTTAGCGTGAGACCACACAACAGTATTTGTATAAACAAATCCCCCTTTCCAAGTATCAAGAAAGCTAAGGTATATTTGTTGACCATAGCCACATTGCCTATGGGCAGCAGTTTATAGTGTGCTTTAACAATGGAAAAACTAGAAAACAGTTCACAGGTTGAATCTGACTGGTGATCTGTTAGACTCAAGAATAACTGCTAAAGTCAGCACAGCTATATTGACCTAAAATGAGTGTGAATGAGACCATGCTCTCTGGGTATATAGTGGYCTGGCTTTGAGTTACGTGTGGCAAGAATTTAAGGTTTTGCATTGCCTAATTTTTCTTAAATTGAAATGCAGCAATTGGAATGCCCGAGTCTTGTCAGTGTTGATCTGTAGTCTTCCTCACTTTTCTGTTCTGCCTAGTGAGTATTTTTCACAAAATAAAACTGCTCAAAATCCAGAAGATTCTTAGATACGGTAGTCACTGGGAAGCAGAAAACTGGCTTCAAAAGCTTCTGTCAATGAGGCAGAGAGGAATTTGAACATAAGCCATCTAAGTGCCAGGACTGCAATATCCACTAGAATACAGAGACCAGAAACATACCATCACTGACCACCACTGTCTTTCCCCATGGCTCTGTTCTGATGTTTTTGTGGCTTTTTAACCTACTGTAAAATATGCTTGTGCTTGGAGGTCTAATTTAGGACTGCAGATCCCAAATGTTGCCATGTCTACAACTTAGCTTCAGCTTAAGACTCTAGGTGAATTTAACCCCTAACCCCCAAATTTTGCCCTTTACTCCTGTGGATCATTTTGTGAAATGCACAGGTAAATATTTTTGATATGAATATGCTCAAAACCCAGAAAATCATTGGTTATCAAAAACACATCTGAAGGTCAAAGTAAAATTCAGCATTATTTTCACATTTAATCCTGATGGCTCTTTCATCTGTGAGGAATTTCCATTTTGCAGCTGCAATGTGCCAGAAAGCTTGTGAAATCAGGACAGGTCTTAGGCTTATCTTGAAGTAGAAAGACAAACTGCTTATGATAGCATTCACTAACAAAGTGGCTTAAGCAGCCAGCATATTTAAATATTTACCTAGTTTATTTTAATTTTCATGCTCTTTAGGGATCCCTAGGCCTAATTTGTAAAAGGCTTATGAAAATGCTTCTTTTGTCAAATAAGATTGTCAACTTTAATACACAAAGTTAAAACTCGTGCTCAAACTTCTGCAGGGTAACAGGCGTGCGTGTGCGTGTGTGTGCACGCGCGCGCATGTGYGTTCGCACACTATTCATGCACCAGTCATCACACAACTCCTTCATGTGCAGCACAGGACTTCACACAACTTTTTCTCACTCCATTAACTCACTAATCTGTCAGCTAGCTGCCTATGGCCTGCCAAATCCCATAGTGAGAGCGAGGTCAGCACACACTATGCCAGGGCAGACGGGCAGAGAACACTTCTTTCTGGTTTCCCATACTCAGGGTCATTGCACRTGCCAAGGCAGCATTGCAGTCCTGCAGCCCTCCCTGGCGATTTAGCATGCCTGATGCCCAATGCTCACTTAGTGTGAGCACTATSCTGCATGGCAAAGCAGAGATGTCTAAGAGAGTTAAAAAGGCCAGATTCACATGTACTGCTGCAGGAACAAGAGAATCTCTCTGCCTAACCCTACAAGGTAAATACTTGCAATATCAACATTGACCATCCTTCACCCTCCCTTTGGCTTCTGTGGAAGGCTAGGAAAAGGCATCTCCATCTTCCGAAGCCCTGACTCACACACTTTTTGGGCTGTACTAGCTCACTGCTGCGTGTGCAGCACAGGGAGCTTACAGCTTATTTCTTCTACAATAAATTCCTGTTCTAGCAGATCATCTGCTCCAAGGCCCTGTGCCAGCTGCTGCATTGCTAGGAACTGCTCTTTTAGATTGTGGTCTCCTGTACAAGAAAAAGACCAAAGCTAGAGCATATCCTGGGTATTTATAGCATTCCCCAAAATAATATGTAGAAAAGCTCAAGAGTTTAAGCATAATGCTGTGATTGCCAGTACTGTGTGATGGTCTTGATTATCACAGCCCAAAGGAGATCTGGATGTTGCTAATGTCAAAGCACAGGCCATAAATCCTTTACATGGAAAACCAYGACTAAAAGCAAAATACTGACAGGAGCTCTGTGTGGATGGAAACACAAGCAGGTAATTACAATTTGATGGGGGTTTATAAAACACAGTTGTAATTTTATTTGAGAAATTCTGGAATCAAACCATTTTCAAATATTCAATAAACTTTAAAATAGAAATGTTTCACGTTATCTTTCATATCAATAGATCAGAATTTAATAACATTTAATGTTATTAAACATTGAACATTTATTTAATGTTCATATTTCAGAAGATTTAAATGAGGTATGTAAAATTAATGGCAGATCTGTTTTTGACTGGTGTCATTAGCTCTTAACCTATGACTAAATGACTTTCTCAGAGGCAAGGTTATTGAAGAGAGGAACGTTCTGTTTGAAGTTTGAAATKCCTTTTATTACTGTGTTCAGCATGACTTGTTTTTTAAACATATGGACTTGATTTACAGATTTCATAGCCAGAATAATAATGCTAAAATTTCCTGTTATAGTGTGTCTTAGTTTTTAYATAATGAGAGAAGTCTTTAATGCTACATTTGGATTAGGCTTCCTAAACATTCTTGTGCATAAAAAGAATCAAAATGTATAAATAATAAATGTTACTTATGAATAAAATAAGTCTGAAGTCTCTAAAAACATCAGTTCTTACTAATTGTTAGCTTTCAAACTTCCATGTGCRTTCTGTGGGGAGGGGACAGCGGACAGATTGAATGAGAACTACAGCAAAATAGTCACAGTGCATTTGAAAGATTCAGTCAATCATTATCCACTTCTTAAAACCGTACTCGTCTTCTGGAAAGATGGAGGTATGTGTGATCTAACAAAATGCCACGTKACAATGAAGAAACTCAGGTACGTCTCGTAAGGTATGCATAGCTACCATTTACTCCAGAACCAATTCATATGCCATATACTGTGACATTCTTACAGCAAACATTACTCACAGGAAGGTTGACAGACCATATATAAGTCATGTCATACACATATACTTCTATATTGCAAACCTATAAACCTATATATGTATCATTTGAGCACYAAGTCCAGCTGACTCGTAAGGTCCCTTCCTCTCTTGCAGCTATTCTTCCTAAATTCACCCTTACTCAGCCTGCAGATCTCCAGCGCTCCGATTCATCCCATTTCCTCTTCTGCACATTTTGAACAGCTGGAGATTAGTCAGTAGACCATATCTCAGGGAAAAAAAAATGATCGCTGACTGYGTTTTCTCTCTTCTAAACTGTCCATGCCAGTACCTCAAACTCAACAACGCCAAGCCCTCCTTCCTTATGAAAGCTGTTGGGGAACTTGTGGTCTGGACTCAGGAAGAGAAGTGAGCAAGGAAATGTTGTAGCTAGTTGGATGTTTAAAAGATACTATTTGTGTCAAAAGACAATTTGTTTTCTTAATCAAGATACCATTTGTGTCAAAAAGAATTTGTTTTCTTAATCAGAGCTGAAAAATGACATCTAGCAATCAGATTATCAGCCAGGTTTATCCATCATTTTGGACCAGAAATATAAAACCTGTGGATCTGACTTCTGCTTTCTGATACTACTGAAATCCAGGAGTTATGATATTTAAATCAAGTTACTTGGCTTTACAGTAGTGTGAAGAAAAAGAAATCTAGGAAAAGGAAATCTAGAAAATTGAAAATGAAGTTGGGGAAGCCTCTCTAGCTCCCAGTTTCATTTGTATTTGCTGAATAATGGATAAATACTTTTCAACTTTAAATATGACAGAGGCTAACTGCTTCTAATTTTAAACACCTGGAGCGAATCAGCCTCTGTGGAAGCACAAGGTGGTTACCAAAAAAAAATGAATCTCTGTTCTTACTGATTATATGCTATATGAAAAAAACAAACAAGTCAAGGTGTACAAATGATGCACTGCCATTCATTTTATTTCTGTCAGGCTCCTACATCAACAGTTACTCACAACGTCAATAAAAGCTTTTACCTCCAGGGAAAAAAGWAGGTTTTAAATTAACTTAAAGGGAAGCTGCTCCTTTAGCCCATGAAGCAAAATGAATACGTAAAAGGATGCTGTCAGGGGTTAGTCTACACGTTGACTTCTGTGCCACTGGCACCTTTTTTTGTTTTCATTTTTATCCTACTTCACAATATTATTCAACGTTAAAAGGTCCTCCCAGGTTAAGAACATCATTGAGGATCCACAAGCTGGCATGAGGTGCTTGGTTTYTTTAATATCAACAACTACCTTTAAAATGTCTATGGCTGGACAAGCAATGCTCTAATTCTAATCTGCATTAGTGTATGTATTTTAAAAATAAAACAATTGTTATTTCAAAAATATACAGTTGCTAAATATGATTCCAAAATAAGTGATAAGAARGTAACAATTAGAAACTATTTCATCTAGTCTTCTGCCCTCTATTCTTTCCACTATTTTTGCAAAGTAGYATTTTTCATTAGTGAAGATTGTACTTCTAATGTGTGAGACTTAATTGCCAAGTGAAACTGTGATGCAAGATAACCAGACTAACTCATCAGTTTCTCTTAGGTGACTAAATGGCCAAGTATCTAAGACTTTCTCCCGCCTTCCCCCAATCCTGCTTTCTAAGCACACTCATGTTTTTCTTTCTTTCCTGGGAAAGCTTTTTTTCCTTGCTATGAATGGACTAGATGTTCAGAATTGTGTCTGAATCCTCAAACATGATTGCATAGTATTTGTTTAGCATTCCTCAGAATAAAATAAAYAATACGAACAATAAAATACTAAGAAAAATTCAACAAATTCACAAGAACAATGCAACACTTCTTATCAATAGTGTCTCCATAATAAACTACAATATATTCTTCAAACCAATTATGAAAGCATATTGTGAAAAACCCTTTAAAATCATCTGGTCTCTCTCTAATCTGACATTTTCCTGTGCATACTATTTTAAAACCACCCATAGMTCACTCCTGAGGATTTCATAGCTAATAATTGCCTATCCCTCTCTATCTGTGTCCCAGAGGCTAATCATAGAATCATGGAATCAGTAAGGTTGGAAGGGACCTCTGGAGATCATCTAGTCCAACTCCCCTGCTCAGCAGGGTCACCTAGAGCATGTTAGAATGGGTTGCATCCAGGTGGGCCTTGAAGATCTCCAGAGAAGGAGACTCCACAGCCTTTCTGGGCAACCTATGTCAGTGCTCTGTCACTCTCACAGGGAAGAAATTCCCCCTCATGGCCAGGCGGAACTTCCTGTGCTTCAATTTCTGCCCATTGCCTCTTGTCCTGTCACATGGGACAACTGAGAAGAGTTTGTCCCCGTTCCCTTGACACCCTCCCTTCAGGTACTTGTACATGTTGATAAGATCCCCCCTCAGTCTTCTCTTCCCCACGCTGAAGAGGYCCAGCTCTCGCAACCTTTCCTCATAGGGCAGGTGCTCCAGCCCTCTGATCATCTTTGTAGCCCTACGCTGGACTCTTCCAGTAGCTCCATGTCTCTCTTGTCCTGGGGAGCCCAGAACCAGACATAGCACTCAAGACGAGGCTTCAGCAGGGCTGAGTAGATGAGTAGGATCACCTCCCTTGACCTGCTGGCAACACCCATCCTAATGCACCCCGAGATACCATTGGCTTTCTTGGCCACGAGGGCATATTGCTGGCTCATGGTCAACTTGTCATCCACCAGCACTCCCAGGTCCTTCTCTGCAGAGCTGCTCTCCAGAAGGTCASCGCCCAGCCTGTACTGGTGCCTAGGGTTATTTCTCCCTAGGTGCAGGAYCCTGCACTTGCCCTTGTTTAACCTGAGGAGATTCCTCTCTGCCCAACTCTCCAGCCTGTCCAGGTCTCTCTGAATGGCAGCACAGCCCTCAGGTGTGTCAGCCACTCCTCCCAGCTTGCTATCATCTGCAAACTTGCTGAGGAGGCACTCTGTCCCCTCATCCAGGTCATTGATGAAAAAGCTGAACAGGATGGGACCCAGGACTGAGCCCTGGGGGACGCCACTAGCCACAGGCCTCCAACTAGACTCCAYGCCACTGGTGATGACCCTCTGAGCTCTGCCTTTCAGCCAGTTCTCAATCCACCTCACTGTCCACTCGTCTAACCCACACTTCTTACCTARGAGGATGTTATGGGAGACAGTGTCAAAAGCCTTGCTGAAGTCAAGCTACACAACGTCCACTGCTCTCCCCTCATCTACCCAGCCAGTCATTCCATCATAGAAGACTATCAGACTGGTTAAGCAGGATTTCCCCTTGGTGAATTGATACTGGCAATTCCTGATCACCTTCTTTTCCTCCGTATGTCTGGAGATGACATCCAGAATGAGCTGTTCCATCACCTTTGCAGGGATGGAGGTGAGGCTGACTGGCCTAGAGTTGCCTGGGTCCTCCTTCTTGCCCTTCTTGAAGATTGGAGTGACACTGGCTTTCTTCCAGTCCTCAGCCACCTCTCCAGTTCTCCATGACTTTTCAAAGATGATGAAGAGCAGCCCGGCAGCAACATYCACCAGCTCCCTCAGTACCCGTGGGTGCATCCCATCCGAGCCCCTGGATTTGTGGATGTCTAGCCTGCCCAGAAGGTCTCTAATCCTATCCTCCTCAACCAAAGGAAAGGCTTCCCTTCTCCAGACTTTCTCCCTCACATCCAGGCTGCAGGATTCATGGGGGCTGCCCTTAGCAGTGAAGACTGAAGCAAAKAAGGCATTCAGTAATTCTGCCTTCTCTGTATCCCTTGTCACCAGGGCCCCCGCCCCATTCAGTAGTGGGCCCACATTTTCCCTAGTCCTGCTCTTGCTGCTGATGTATTTGAAGTAGCCCTTCCTGTTGTCCTTGACATCCCTTGCCAGACTCAATTCCAGCTGGGCCTTAGCCTTCCTCGCAGCATCTCTGCATACTCTGACTGCACTCCTATAATTCTCCCAGGTAGCCTGTCCCCTCTTCCACATTCTGTGTATTTTCTTCTTCCATCTGAATTTGGCCAAGAGCTCCTTGCTCTCACCCATGCAGCTCTCCTGCCCCTTTTGCTGCACCTCTTACTCAGCGGAATGCACCACTCTTAAGCTTGGAGGAAGTGATGTTTGCATACTAGCCAGTTCTCCTGGACCCCCGTTCCTTCTAGGGCCTTAACCCATGAGATTCCTCCAAGCAGGTCTCTGAAGAGCCTGAAGTCCACTCTCCTGAAGTCCAGGGTTGCAATCCTGCTTGTTGCCTTCTTTCCTGCAGGATCCTGAACTCCACCATCTCATGGTCACTGCACCCACGGCTACCCCTAACCTTCACATCTCTAACCAGTTTCTCTCTGYTGGTAAGGACAAGATCCAGCAGGACACCCTTCCTCATAGGCTCCTCCACCATTTGTGTCAAGAAGTTATCATCAATGCATTGCAGGAGACTCCTGGACTGCTTGTGCCTTGCTGTGTAGTCCTTCCAGCAGATGTCAGGGTGGTGAAGTCCCCCATGAGAATCAGGGCCTGTGATCTTGAGGCTACTTCCAGCTGTCTATAGAAGGCCTCATCAACTTTCTCTTCCTGGTCAGGTGGCCTGTAGTAGACACCCACAACAGTGTCCCCCATGCTAGCCTGCCCTTTGATCTTCACC
This sequence comes from Rhea americana, assembly GCF_003343005.1. Lineage (NCBI taxonomy): Eukaryota > Metazoa > Chordata > Aves > Rheiformes > Rheidae > Rhea > Rhea americana. The sequence continues at coordinate 1,029,604 of NW_028187001.1, read as the reverse complement.
CATAAGCTCTCGACTGCCTCCTCCTCCTCCTCCACTCCTAGGCAGAGCTCGATGCATTCGTTGCCCTCTCACATAAAGAGCAACTCCACCACCTCGCCTTCCTGGCCTGTCTCTCCTAAAAAGCACATATCCATCCATGGCAGCATTCCAGTCATGTGAGCTATCCCACCATGTCTCTGTCACTGCAATGAGATCGTGTCCCTGCGATTGCACACAGATCTCCAGCTCCTCCTGTGTTTTCCCCATGCTGCGTGCATTGGTGCACAGGCATTTCAAAGAGGTGGTCATGCCTGCAGRTTTCCCAGGAAGGGTGTACAGGGGTCCCCCATAGCCATGTCCCAAACGCACATCCCCAGTTGCATGCACCTGTTGGAGGTCCCCCAACCCAACTCGTATTTTGTTGTCTACCCTGTCTCGATGACACCTCCGCYTCCCCCCTCCTACCTAGTTTAAAGTCCTCTTTACTAGGCTGGCCAACCTGTTTGCAAAGGCAAATGTGCCCCGCTTGGTGAGGTGAATCCCATCTCTYCCCATCAGTTGCTGATCTTCAAACCATGTTCCATGGTCATAGAATCCAAAACCCTGTTGCCAACACCAGCGGTGTAGCCAGTTGATTGATTTGGAAAATCTTCCTACTCCTCCCCCCATGCCTCCCCCTAATCAGCAGGACTGATGAGAAGACCACCTGGGCTCCCAGACCCTTGACCACCATGCACAAGGCCTTGAAGTCTTCCCTGACTGTCTCTAGTTTGTTCTCTGTATCGTTAATACCCACATGAAAGAGCAGCAGAGGGTAGTAGTCTGATGAGCAGACAAGCCTTGGTAGCCTTTCAGATACATCTTGTATCCTCATCCCTGGCAGGCAGCAAACCTCTCTAGAGGAGGGGTCAGGTYGGCAGATAGGCACCTCTGTCCCCCTCAGCATGGAATCACCCACTACGACCACTTGTCGCCTCTTCTGAGTGGTCATGCAAGGCACAGGGTCAGACAGCTAAGTTGCTTCCCTTGAGGCCAGGTCCAGGTTCTCCTCATCCTGGAGTGCACTAAATCCGTTCTTCAACTGTAACTCCAGTCTACAGGAGGATTAGGGACCTTTCTTCTTTTTCTTTGAGAAGCAACTASCTTCCAACCTTCTTYGACAGTGCTGTGCTGTACTATGTCACTCTTCACAGAGTCCTCCAGCAACTCCCCTGCTGCAGGGGAYTGGGACTTCGGGAGCAGTACGGTCTTTAAAACACCCTGTGTATCTCCTGCTCACTTTCTYGCATGTTTCAGTCTACTGACTTCATCCCACAACTCTTTGACTTGAGGACACAAATTGTCAGCAACAGCACACCTCTTGCAGGAGGGYGGACCATCAGTCCAGGCCTTCTGGAGAGGCTCTAAGCACTCCACGCAGCCTRAGACCTGTAGGGCAGCCATCTGCTGCAAGAGGCCCTGTCTGGGTTGACGCTTCYGAAACAGATGATGCAGCAGTTCCCACAACCACTGGCAAATATGCTTTACAGTGAGTTACAACCATGTTAGCAAGAGTGGGCACTACTAGTGCCAGAAAAATCATCTTAACACTTTACTTCACATTAATTAAATTATACTCAGAGCAATTGTTTCCAAACTGCACAAAGCTTGAAATCTGTGGCTACCATTTCAACCCCCAAGAAGGGCTTACGTGCCTGAAAGCTTCCCTGAAGTGTGCTAAAGCTTCCCTGAAGTGTGTTAACTCAAATAAAAAAAAATACTGTTTCCTCCAAAGCCCTTCCACTGTTTTCATCTTTAAATAGGCATGGCTACAATAAAGCTATCAACTTAAAGAAACCTTTGTTTCATTCATATGGATTTTAAAGTAAAATTATAAYACATTATTCTTGTTTTATAGTTCAAGCCAAAATATAAACTCTCTAAATATTGGATAATTCATATTTAGTTTGTATAAGACATGCAGTCCTCGGTGCTGATAATGTTCTGGAACGTATCTGTGGTAACACCATCAGTAGTAGCAAATAAAATATACCATTTTGTCACACTGACTCTTTTTTACAGGTGTAGGTTTTTCAGTTTTGAACAGAGAATATTTTGCATTCCCACCAGAACCAATACATTTTAAGTTTCCAATAGCTCCATCTGCTGTTGTCACAACATTTTTTTTTCACTAAAAATCCTTATACTAGTCTAACTTTCAATTAAACCCATTCTGTTAGCATTTCAATACTAGAATTWTCTGAGATTTTTGTATCTTTCAGTTTAACTCTATAACAATAAATTTCAAGCTTTTTTTTTAAAGAGTTTGTCAAGTATTGTCATTAAAATACAAACAGAAGAMCTGTAAGACTGGCTTTCTCTTTTAATAGAACTGATAGACAAATCCTAAAGCATTTAGATGTGGCCCCAAGGCTGGATAATTTGAAATTTAGATCTGCAATTAAATAGTCATTAAAATTTAGTAAATTACAGTAAAAAAACCAAAGTCTAGTCTAGTCTAGTCATCAGGCTGTGGTTTCACAATCATTGATATCAGATCTGTGTGTTCCTGGATCATATTTGATCCAGATCGGACACAGGCATGTGATAGTATTTCTGTCAAGTTAGTTAGGTCACTTGTTAGAGTTGATACTGGTTGTATACTAACTGCAGGGCAAGTATCTACAAGGCCTGCCAGAACAGGGTTAACTTCTCGATATTTCTGACTGATTTGAAACGTCATAGGAGATGTCAGAGGAAGCTCAATCATCATTTAGTACTGTAGCATTGTGTGCGGAAGACTTTTTCTATCCCATACATAGAGTATTCATTGACTCATGGCCTCAGGTGAAAATGAAAAAAGACAGCAATCAGGATCTGTTCTCAACTCCAGCTCCTGCCAGGGACAAGGAATGACCACAAGACCAGGTGCTMAGGTGCTGAAATGCTCTCTGAAAGGAAGACTGATGTCTAGGTCATGAAGACAGCATCATCCACAACAACTTCCAGTACCCTGTGAGCAACTGTGAAGTACTAGGAAGGACAGAGACATGAACCATGTGTAGTAAGCTCAGGGCCCAGAAGCCACTCCTAGATATGTACCCCAGTTGGTCCCTAGCCCACTCTGTAGTGAGACACAGGTGCTRGCAGGCAGCCTCTTCTTTTTCTTCACTGTCCTGATTTGAGAGAGAAGGAAACCTGGGTTTTTGGACAGGAAGACAATTGTAGCACGAAAAGATTTGCAAAGGATGTCTGAGGGATCAAGATCTCGGAGTATACATTAAGGGCACAATGTAGATACAGATGTGAGACCTAACTGACACAGAACTGCTGATCAACTTCTCAGTTCTCTTAGCAAATTCATCTGCTTTGGATATCCTGCTTGGAAGGGAGATGTGCCTGCAAAATGGGGAAATAACCTCCTGAAATTTGACTTAAAGACAAGAAGCCATTTTTTACATTTTGTATTTRTCATTTCTTTCATGCACTGCATTGCAGTTTATTAACCTTTCACCCTGAAAGCTTTACTTTAAAAAGTACGTTAGCATGTCATCTCATTCAGCTTCTGCAGGATTTCATCAATATGSGAGCTAGACTGTAAGAAAACCTTGAATAAAAAAGTCACGATTTTTCTTGACTGCTTTTAGGGTGGTGTTGCAGGYAGATACAAGACTGGCTGTATACCAGTGGAAACCAGACAGTATCAATCTTTTTAAGGTATTAAAGAAACCTGATACATCATTTTTACTCCTGACCATGAAAAATAACTGTTGAAGTAGACAGTTGGTCCCTCACTCCCTATCTGTAGGAGCCTGAGAAGTGATAGGCTCTCCAGTCTTAATCAGCATATAAAAGCAAACAAAACAGGAGTGTTTCTCCTTTCCTTCAGAACAAAGGCTCCAAATACTGATTCTCTCCTCACAACACAGCATATGTAATTCCATCATGATCAGAGAATTTCAAACAGCATGCTGAGCTGTTCCTAGTTATCTCCTTGCTTGGAATTGATCTTTCTCCATGCTTGCAAACAGAGGTCCTGAGTCTTCACCTGCAGTACTATTTTTCACTATGTTCTCCATTTGGGGCATAAAGTAGTTTCTGCTTTCCTCAGTACAAGGAAAGAAAATTTCCTCACTTTGAACTAGTTGTGTAGTCACTGTCAGATCACTCTTCTCTACTCACCTAGAAAAGCTGCTCCACCAAACTGGTATTTTTTGCTCTAGGAAAACATGAAATGCAATCCATGTTGCACAGGAGGTTGAGAGCATCATAACAGAGCTCAGCATGAGRGGAGGTGGAGAGGGGAACGATATAGCACAGTAGATGGCATAAAGTTTTCCTTTTATTTTTAAGAATACTGAACTGCTGTCCTTGAGGCAAGATGACATCTGCTTGCAGTACAAAGCCACAGGAGTCTCTTTAAGTCTCCTCCATCTTCTCTCTCCATTAACTCAATTTATGAGGGTGCTTCGGGAAGCGTTCTATAAGCAAGCTTGGAAGCAATAATTTTTCTGCTGTCACTGATTTAATGTCTTTACTCTCTACTTTACATATCCCACAGTCTTACTTTGACCTTGTATGTACTTTAAATGAGGGAATGAAGCTTTAGCATTTAGAAAGGAAGCAAATTCAATTCTCTCTTCAGCTGTTGCTCCATTCACTAGGACTTTCACCTCTTATCAGGACAGGATAGACTGGATCTGCCCAGAATCAGTTACAACTTTATGAATAAAAAACACAACAATGTAGACTGGGAAAATGTGATGTGCCTTGTCCTTGTGAAACAACTGTGTATAGAAAATTTATCAATACATTTGCAAAGTCTGGAGTAGCAAAGATTCCTTTCATTTAGGGTTTTTCCTAAGCTTCTTGGTAGACATAAAATTTTCAGGGTCATTTAAAGATGACAATGAAAAGAGGTTGCTGGTATATATGGGATTGCATTAGGCCAATGATATGACATTAAAATGTAGATATCAGAACATCACAATTAACATGCAAGGGTCAAAGGCAGGAAACCGTAGTCATAATACTTTTTCTGACCTTTAAAAAGACATTCTAACTGCTGAGGAAGCTCTGTGTTCTGTCCAATATTCAGATAAATACAGAGGTCCCCAAAATCATGGCTCCTATGGCAGAAAGGGAGATTTCTGAGACAATATGGTGCTATCCTGTGGAAGGTTTTATAAATCAGTGTGAGYATCCTGAATTTGTACAGTGATCAGAAACAGTTTAGGGACCATGTCAAATTCCACTTCCTTTGCTGAAGAGAGGAGCTGCTGTGTTACAYGCCAGTTAGGATACTCTGTGGATTTTGCAAAGCTCACATACAAAGAATTAGTTTCTCTAGACACCACACAAGTTTGTTAGCTATAGTAGCCAGTCTAAAAAGAAAATAAATTATTTTCCAAATAGGCAAAAACAAGCACATTTTTTTCTGACAGCTAAAACTGCAGTGACTACTACAGCTTGATTCTTCAGGGCAGCCTGACCCTGAGGCAGCCTACTTGTGTAAATTATCAGAAAGCACGTCGTGGGGTGCCGGAGCTGGGAACATCAAAGTGCTTTCCTCCTTCTATTAGCACTGCTTTGGTCTCTCCTACATTTACTTCAAGGCAACTGCTTTACATCCAGACTCCTGTTTCTGCAGAGAAATAGGACCCAAATGGCCTACTGGTCCCCTGGCTCTTTGCTTCACAGCAGGTTACCTGCTGCTGCAGGCAGTAGCCTTACCCCTTCTGGCCTCACCTTCAGCTTCCTATCCTGAAATTCAGGTCCTTGCCAGGTGTTCCACCCACGAGGARCACTTGATGACAAAGTCAGATGGAGCAATACCAATTACTGCCTCTCTGAACACAGCAGAACGTCATAGTGGTGTTTTTTTTTATTCAATACACCAACCCCTTTCAGCACTTTYAGTCCCCAGAATGAAGTGCTTAATTCCTTCCTCTTCCTCCAGATCACCACCTCCAAGCTTGATCTGCCCAAGTTTTAATCCAACCTATAATCCAACCAGTACTTTAATCTATGTCAGTTAGTACTGTTTTTAATGCCAAAAATAATTGCACAGGAGCGATGATAAGGCTGAATTGGGCAAAATTCATATCAGAAATCCTACCCAGGAGAAGTAGCTGGCAAAAAAAAAAAAAAAATCTAGAAACATATAGGAAAGGCATGACCACCACTAGCCTGCTGTGATAACACCCATTTTCACCAGTAACAGATAAGCCAGTGCTGGAGTTGGTGACAGCCGACTCCAGATCTTTTTGAGGAGACCCAAAATACACAGCCAAGCAAGGCAAGCTCACATTTTATAGCAAATCTTGCCCACCCCAGGCTCCCCACACGTCAGGTGGGATAGCCCCCCTTGGCAGGTGCCTGGCACAAGGGATGGGTGTGCACCAGGCTCCTGACTAGCTCACACAGGGCCACTTGGGGCTCAGGAGGTGGCCAAAGGCAGCAAAAGGCCCTTGGAGAAGGAAAGCACAGAGGGCTGGAGAACTAATCAGGGGATGGAGAAGACGCTAGAGCACATTCACACCTCAACGGCTCAGGCCACAACCAGGATTTAGTACGGAGACGAGGAGGAAGAGCGCAGAACCCT
>NW_028187001.1:915979-1022891 GCF_003343005.1 Rhea americana | reverse complement strand
CCGGGCGCGAGCGAAGGGTTAAAGCGAGCGCTGGGCGCGACTCGCGCTTCCGCCCCGTCCCTGCGCCCCGCGGCCGCTCCGATTGGCCGCTCCTTTTCCCGCCTGACGCGCCGCCGGGAGGAAGGCGGGCCGCGCGGTCGCCGTGGTGACGGCGGCCGTGCCCGGAAATGGGCGGGCGCCGGGCGGTGCCTGCAGAGCGCCGGCCGCCGGCAGGTAGGTGCGTGCGTGCGCGCCCGCGCGCGCACCCCAGGCGGCTCGGTTGCCCGGGTGATCGCCCTCTTAAAGGGGCCGCCCCTCGGCGGCGGCCGTTGGCGCTGCCGGGGCTGCGGCGCCGCGCGGGGGCATGGCGGGGCCCAGCGGCGGTGAGGGCGGCGGGGGGCGGCCTGGAGCCCCCGCGGGCGGCGAGTGACGGCGCCTCGTGGTTGCCCCCCGCAGGCGAGGGGCCGGGGATGGCGGCGCGGCGGGCGCACAGCGTCTGCATGGTGTCGGACTTCTTCTACCCCAACATGGGGGGCGTGGAGAGCCACATCTACCAGCTGTCGCAGTGCCTCATCGAGCGGGGCCACAAGGTCTTGGTGGTCACCCACGCCTACGGGACCCGCAAAGGCATCCGCTACCTCACCAACGGGCTGAAGGTCTACTACTTGCCCCTGAAGGTGATGTACAACCAGTCCACGGCGACGACGCTCTTCCACAGCTTGCCTCTGCTCAGGTACATATTTGTGCGAGAGAGAGTCACCATCGTCCATGCCCACAGCTCCTTCTCGGCCATGGCCCATGACGCACTCTTCCACGCCAAGACCATGGGGCTGCGGACGGTGTTCACCGACCACTCTCTCTTTGGGTTTGCGGATGTCAGCTCGGTGCTAACTAACAAACTTCTGACTGTGTCCCTGTGCGATACRAACCACATAATCTGTGTCTCTTACACAAGTAGGGAAAACACAGTGCTGAGAGCAGCTCTGGATCCTCAGATAGTCTCTGTCATCCCTAATGCCGTAGACCCCACCGACTTCACTCCAGACCCATCAAGAAGGGATGACAGTACAATAACGATTGTTGTTGTCAGCAGACTTGTTTACAGAAAAGGTAATGGGGGCCAAAATGTAAGTGTATTTTGTTTGCTTGTTTTTTGATATCCATATCTATGGTATGGATTAAATGTGAAACAGGAGCCTCCCTATTTCATGAGGTGAAGGTTCTGAATTTTTATGCATTGAAGAAGAAGAAACATACATTTCAGTCTGCACGCTTGGGATTTTGAGGGCTATGTCTTCTAAAAATTGAAGATCTTGAAAAATGACATTTGTAAAATGGAAGATCTGCTTTGTATTGGGAACCAGGTTTAGACCCCAAACTATTAAGAACGTTTTTACTGTTGCTTTTAATCAAGCAATAAGAACTTCAGTGATTTTTTTCATTACTGTCTCCTAACAGATCAAATGTCCTTTTTCAGAATTTTATGTCCAGCAATACAACTGTCCTTCTGAGACAATGACTTTCTATTTTTTTTCCCCTCCTCCTGCCTTTTCCTCCCAAATAAACTTATAATAATAGCTACATTACAATAAGTTTTAAAATCAAATACAATAACCGTTTGTTTAAATTTTGTGCTCTTAGGTATAGATTTGCTTAGTGGTATAATTCCTGAGCTCTGTCAGAAATACCCGGATTTACATTTCTTAGTTGGAGGAGAAGGACCAAAACGAATTGTTCTGGAAGAAGTGCGGGAAAGATACCAGCTACATGACAGGTTTGTTCTATGTATGTTTAGGGTCCTTTAGTGTACTTTGTGAYAGAGAAGACAACAGCAACTCTCCTCATGTCCCTCCCCTGCTCTCATTCAAACAAAGAAATCCAAAAAACTTAGGTTGGAGGAGGAGAACCACTGAGGGAAAGGCAGGTACAGCAGTCACTGACTGAATACTTAGAGTTGTACCTTGATCTTGCAAACTTATTCATACGAATAGATCCTGTGGGAACCTTCAGATGATTCAGAAAAAATCTGAATTAGACATGCATTTATTTATATTCCTCTCTGAAATAGTGGTGTTCAGCTTATACTTGTTATATTACCGTGTAATGATATATGATGTTAGGCATCTAGTTGGTGTGACTGCTGCTCATGAGGAGCATCATGACTGCTAGTAATTCTGCAATCTTCTTCCTTGTTGAGTTCTCTATTTCTTTTTTTTTTTGTTCTATATCAAACTTTTCAGTGTAGTGGTTACCAATATGTATTTTTTTCTTCTAAATCAAACTTTTCAGTGTAGTACTTACCAATATGTATTTTTGTGGCACTACAAAGACACCTGTAGGTACTACTGTGTTACCAAACTGTTTCTATGACATATATGTGTTTAAATATTTCATTGGGATTTTTATTTTTTGGTCAAAACCAATTTTGTGTAGCAAATACAAGGTTCTTAATTTTCCACTTCATTTTTAGTGTATATTTTTTTAAAAAAAAGTATTTGGTGGTGCCAGTGCATCTTTTTAAAACAAGTTTTCCCTACTCCCTCCTACCAAAAGTTGAAAATATAACTTTCATCAGAATTAGGATATCCTTAGCTGTATCTAGTTATTCATATATATTCCAGAATAATATGTTCCGAGTGTGCATTTTAGAAAATCTATAGGCAAACAAAAACTAACTTCTGTTCTATTGAAGTAAATATGTAATGCGTATTGACTAAGTGAATATTATCCAAGAAATCTGCCTACTTTGTTGCTTCTGCTAGTTCAGTGCAGAGGAGAGGCCCAGGACAGCCTTTTATTACGAAGCTTTGTGGCAGTCCTATCAAATGCTCCTACTGTGGTGACTTTCACTGTCCAGCTTTCTCTCTTGTCAAGTCTTCTGCATTCCTTACTGCAGGGCCTCTATCTTACGTTTCCCATTCTGTATTTCAGTCTAATGATTCTTCACTCTGCTCCCCCGTGGCATGGAAGATAAAATTGTCTGTTAATATCATTATTCTCCGTCTTCTGGTTTTCCAGTCTTACGTCAAAATAATAGGTCCTGATCATTGATGTCCTATATATATATATATACACACACACATACATATATATATATATGTGTGTGTGTGTGTGTGTGTGTGTATATATATATATATATATAATGTGTGTGTGTGTGTATATATATATATATATATATTTTCCCCTTGGACTTTGAAATTGGTCAGAACTCACATTGCAAATTTATATAATACATCCAAACAAAGAAATGATGACAAATCTTAATAATTAACTGAATAAAGCAATATTATCACAGCACAGTAACAAAGTTTTGAAGGCATTTACAATTAAAACAAAGCAGAACAACCCTCCCCCAGCTTCATTTTTGTGTTGTTTTTTAATGTGAAAAAAGCAGAATCTTGTATTTTTTCTTATTGCTAGCAAAGATGTAAAGGAACCAGAACAAAGATGTCTRTGATGCTTTTCTAAGTATATGTATACCATGGGAAATATACACTTTTCAGTATATGGTAATATTACATAGCATGTTTACATTGCAAATCTAGTGGCTATCTTATATGCAGGGTACGTCTCCTAGGAGCCTTGGAACATCAGGATGTTAGAAATGTCCTAGTCCAGGGGCATATTTTTCTCAACACTTCTCTCACTGAGGCATTTTGTATGGCAATTGTGGAAGCAGCAAGCTGTGGTTTACAGGTAAGAAAAGACTTTGGCTATATAGAGTGCATGTATGCATTTTAAACAAAGCTAATGATTTAGTAATAAGTGCTTGTGACATTACATTTCATCTGAGGCTCTGTTTTTACAAAGGTTAGCAAATATTATCCCCATTTGCAGATCACCTGGAAGCTGAGACAGAAGGGTTAACCGAAACTGCTCAAGCTCCTAGAAGAAACTTATGCAGAATTGGGAATAACATGTAGATCTGCTAACTCTCAGTTCTCTGAACTAACCAGACTGCCTCTCCAAAATGCTCTTTTGTATGTACTCCTTTACAGAGTTTTGGGGTAGTTGTTTTTCATAAAGATTTACTTTTACACTTTTTATTGAGGATTTGGAAAAAAAATAGCACATGAACATGGCTGAATTTGACCAATCAGGAATATTRAATTATCAGGATAAACCATTGTATTAGAACTATTTTCTTCCTGAACAAAGAACAGACATTCATTTTCTTATTTTAGCTGAAGATATATTTACCTTACCAAACAGGGATTCCAGACAGAGAAGAGGAGGAGAGAGAGGTAACATTGGAGAATTTACAGTAACGCCCTTGTTGGCAAAATCTATAGCTCAGATTAGCAACTCAAAAAATCCTCCCAAAAAGTTATGCAATTTTCTTATTGTTGCCTGCTGTTTACAGATTATAATGTAACACGAATCTTGCTAGCATCTTACTTCCTTTTGAAAATAATTCAAATTGAAAAGACTGAACTTTTGAAGAAATTGTTGTAGAGTTCAGTAGTCTAGAAACCAGGAACTGGAAGTGGATAAGGTAAAACTGCCTTCCCTGAGCAGACATTGTAGTTTCCATAAGGGACTATGGAGAGAAAGTCCAAAATCCAGTTATACAGATTTAGTTGCATGCTGTGACAAACACCTTTAGGAAACATAACTGTCTTGTAAAATACTCACTAGATAGTCTTCTATTTTACCATGCTACCAAAGAATCATTCTGAATGTAGTTACAGGTAACCTGCTACGCTAGGTCTTTTATACGGCCTAGACAGACCTTCAGTTCTCATCAAGGTAAAATTCCTGAAACATGACATCAATCTTTGCCTTCACGGCAGCTAGTAATTGAATTTTTTTCTCTTCCTCTTAAGTACTCAATCGAAACAGTGTAATAACAGTATTATCACTGCATTTCTGTTGCTATGCAACCTATGTACTTTTTGCTTTGTTTCTTTCAAAGGTGGTGAGTACACGAGTTGGAGGAATTCCTGAGGTGCTTCCAGAAAATCTTATTCTTTTATGTGAACCCTCAGTGAAATCTTTGTGTGATGGATTAGAAAAAGCGATTGCCCAGCTCAGATCAGGAACATTGCCGTCTCCAGAAACTGTTCATAATAAAGTAAAGACATTTTATACATGGAGGAATGTAGCAGAGAGAACTGAGAAAGTATGTATAACTCACTTTTTTTGTTTTTCCTTTTAAAGTACAGTTCTGAAAAGTGACTTCTTTGAAACATTACTGTGCACATACTCTGTGTAATTTCTCAGTGAGCTTGCTGTCAAGTACACTTGCTTCTCCCCTAGATACACCTGCCCCACATAGATATTTTTTTTCTATTTGTATTCCTTTTATGCCACAACAGCTGATAAAGCACTATCTACTCTTCAGAATGTTCTAGTTATATTTCTACTCCATATATATATATATATATATATGTATGTATGTGTATATATATGTGTGTGTATATATATATATATATATGTATGTATAGACAGGTAGATAGATTTTTTTTTTTTTTGCACTGTAAGTAACTCTCCTGGCATAACTGGAAAACAGGCTTTATAAGATGTATGAGAAGGGAAAAAAAAAAGAGTTCTTGACACTGTTTTGTTACAAGTGTTTCTTTAAATAAAAAGTCAGTATCTTGCTCTGATTCATTTGATTGTGCAGAGATTAGAAGATTGTCCACTCATCCATTAGTTCAGCTTTCTGTGCTGAAAATATAGTAATTGCATGTTCAAACTCTGTTCTCCTCTGACTGGTGTGAATATAAGATCGGAAGCTAATTGAAATATCACATAGAGGTTGCTTGAATTATTACATGACAGATATATTTGCTACCTTCCGATTTTAATAAAATACTTTGGAGTTCTGTCACAGAGTAGAACACTTACCTTTTTCTCCTCAACAGTTGTGTAAATTCATGAAATTTCTAGAACAGTATTCATAAATCAACATTTAAAATATGCAGAGCTTTTTGGGCAGAATCATCCAATCTAATAGTTAGGAGTAGGTAATGCATTTTGTGCACTGACAACAAAGTGCTGTTTTTTTATATAATTTATTTATTTATTTATTTATTAGGTAGATGTGACATTGTCTTAAGTGCTTACTTTGYCTTCATCTTCTCCTTTAGGTGTATGAGAGGGTTGCAGATGAAGTGGTTTTGTCAATGGATGAGCGACTCAACAGACTAATATCTCACTGTGGCCCGGTGACTGGTTATATTTTTGCTCTTTTTGCTGTTTTGAGCTTCCTTTTCTTGGCATTTCTGAGGTGGATGACTCCAGATTCCATTATTGATGTTGCAGTAGATGCCACAGGTCCTAAAGGTGCATGGACTAAACAGTATTTTCTTGGTAAAAAAGGAAGAGTTAAAGAAGAAATTTTGATTTCCTAAAATGCTCAAAGTGGAGAGAGGGGGAAGAAAAAAAAAGCATCATTCACTAAATGTTTAAAGCTTGCTGTAGAGATATTATTTTAAAACTTCTTCAGTTTCTTTCTGAAATTCTTGGAAAGAAACTTGGTTAAATGTGCTACCTCAATTTAGGATTAAGTTTAATGTAGTTTTGAACTCATGGAATTTTATGCACATCTATTTTGCTCTTAAAGCTGGGAGAGTACATGGATTTCCACAGCTTGATGTTGAAAGTCATTGAGACAAAAGTATGAGACTTTTCTCCACAACTAGAATACTGTAGAAAGAGTGAAGGTAAACTCTTATGGTATTTGGGAAATCAAAACACAAAAATTATTAGTGTGACAGTCTTCTGCTTGCACAGCTTTATTATTTTTTAGTTCTTCCTTTCTCTAACTGAATTAGAACAATCTGTTGCTATGCCACAAGTTCATTATGGATTTCTGGTATTTTCTGAAGTGTTAAACTTGTCCCATTCACTTATGCATATGAAAGTGAAGTAAAGCATATGGCTTTTAGGTGAAGGAATGATGTTATTTAGAGATAAGCATAACATGCTGTAGCGTTCAGAATCAGCTMAGACCTGAAAATGCCTCCAGTAGTCTATGCCAAAGTGTAAAGTGACACCGGTGTGAGAGAGATGGAGAATCTCTGAACGATGAGACAAGCACCATTGTGTTCTTCCCCTCCACTTACAACGTAAATGGCATTTCAATCTGGCTCTGGGAGGGGCAATATTAGTGTGTATGATTTCACCTAGACCACATCAAAGGCACTGTCAGGCAGGTTCTGCAAGTTGAATCTTCTTGGGGAAAGTGTCCCTTAAATGGAAAGAACTTACAGATATACTTGTCTTGCAAGAAATGTGCTTTCTCACAACTGTTAGCAGCGCTAAGTAAGGTATAGATATACCTATAATAATAGGAAGAACATGTGAATGGGTGAGGAGGCAAAGAGGACTTTTCATGTTTATATCAAACAGCTCTCAGACTACTGCCTGATGCACTKGATTAACTTCTCTTTCAAGCATTGCTAAAGACTGTAATTTTTTAAAGATTTTATGAACCTGTCCATAGTGTAATTTTGGACACTGTATTAATATTAAAACTGTGCAATATAAAAAGATTGTTTTCAAGCTCTTGAAGGACAGTATTTAAAACACAACTTTTGTCAATGTTGTCTTGTTTCTGTTGAGATGTAAGTAGCCTAGTTTCTGCTGTTTTATAATTTAATCAAACCTATTTTCATGAAATACTGAAAGGTAAAGTGAAATACATGCCATATACAGTCTATTTTCCTTTATTAGAATTTTTAGCCTTTGATACTTAACATACAATATGTATTGTCTTACAATGTGAATTTTTTTTTTAATTCTACATTAACAGTGGAGATGTTAATGGTGCCACAGAGATTATTGATAATTAAGTGGAATTAAGCTAATATTTTACTCTTAAAAGCCTTCCCCTGTCCTTTTTCTTTGGTAAGGCTACAACTTTTTAACAGCACTGATGATCATTCCAGGGAAATGCTTTTGTATGTATTTTTAATATATATATTTTTTAATTCTGTTTTATTTCTTCTTTTAGTTTTCCTCAACATTTACAAACACAAATCGAAATTTAGTCAGGAAAATGAGACTCTATTCAAAATACTTTTTTTTTATTTTTCCTTGTGCAGATCATTGCATTATGTATAACATAAGACTAATGATAAGATCTGTAATTTACAGATTATCTAAAATTTTATTTACCTTGTAATAAAGCATAGCTACTTCATTAATTATATATTCCCATATATTAGAAAGTATAGCAAAATACTCAATTATTGCTGCTTCCTATCATTGATATTTGGACCTCTTGCAATAAATGACTGACTTTAAAACAAACAAAAACCATTTTGCACAAGTTGCAGAAAAAATTAACTGGTTTAACTACAGCTACACTGTTTCTCAAGTAATACAACTTACATTACACAGCTCTCTGTAGGACTGATTCACTTGCCTGCCTAATGCAGTGAAGTAAAGGATGATGCAGTTGAATCATTCACTAGTTGTCAAAAGCAAAAAGTAGTAATGGATGAAATGGAAAGGTTTAAATAAAAAAAAATAAATTGTAACTGTAAACAAGTGGACAAAATTAATAAATATGTTTTAGGAATATATATTCAGGAAATGAATAAAATAACCATTAAAAAATTAAAATGTTTCAGTTATGTTTGTACACAATATTTGATCATTGTGAAATACTGAAAATGTTACAATGTAGAGAATTATACTGAGTAATGTCTTATATGGAGCAAAGCCYTGTGTGTGGAGGAGGAGTGGGAAGTACCCCAAACCTTCTATTTAGAAGCCACATTGCTCCCCTTCGTAGAAGGGACCACATAGTGCACCTGGAAGTGTTTTTACCAGCTTTCTTTCAGTGATGGGATTCTTAAATGGATCTGTACAGGCACAAGGGAGAAATTGATGGTTCCAATACATCATATGCATACACTGTGAATTAATGTATAGATAGCGTGTTGATAACTGAAAATTCTATGCTAAACCAGAACAAGTATCATGCAAAAGATGAATAAAAGATTCATTTTCCAAATGGTTTATTAGGGGATGTGGATACGGCTGTAAGAAGTTAACTACACTTTAATRTACTTATTTTTGTGCTCAAGTTTATTTGTCTTTTTAGAAATAAACTTATTTTTCCCCTTTTGATATTAATTTCTCTTGTCTAGTCCTTTTTTCGTATATGCTTAGACTTATAAACAAATGATTATAACATTACATCTTTATGATGATCCAATAAAATACAGACTTACTGTAAATATATTTTTTAAAAAAATCATTCCTAAAGTGGGTTTACAAACTATTACAAGAATATTTCTTCTTTTTAAAAAAAAATAATTTGATGTCATTAAACTTATGTCAACATAATTTCTCTAACATCCTTTTTGGCACTCACTAGTACCTTGACTTCTACATTTTTCCTAATTATTCTAGCAATGATCTAGTGAGTTAGATAACTGGTCAGTTTGGGACTRAGCACACCTTCAGCAAGCTTGCAGAGCCTACAAAACTCGGACAAGTGGCTGATGCAGCAAGTGGTTGTGCTGCCATTCACATGAACTTGGCCCCTGGGCAGGAATAGCTCCTTGCACCAACATAGGCTAGGGGATGACTGGCTGGAAGACGGGTTTGCAGAGATGGGCTGGGAGATTCCTGGTGGACACCAAGTAGGACATGAGCCAGTAACGTGCGCTTGTGTGAAGGCAGCCATCAACATCCTAGGCTGCATTAGGCAGTGTTACCAACAGGTCAAGGGAGAGGCCTCTTCCTGCTCAGCCTTGCTGAGGCCACACCAGGAGTGCAGGGTCTGGGCTCTGCAGTTCAAGAAGAATATGGAGCTACTGGAGCAAATCCAGTAAATTGCCACAAAGATGATTAAGAGGCTGGAGCATCTATCATAGGAGGAGAGACTGAAATACCTGGGACTCCTTAGTCTGGAGAAGAGAGGGTTCAGGGAGGATCTTATCAGTACTTATAAATGTCTGGTGTGGAAGAAGTAAAGAGCATGAGGCCAGACATTTCAGCGGTGCCCAGTGACAGGACAAGATGCAATGGACACAAACTGAAACACGGGAAATTCCACTTGAATGTAAGAAAACAAATCTTCATTGTGAGGGTGGTTAAACACTGGAACAAGTTGCTCAAAGAGGTTATGGCATCTCCACCCTTAGAGATACTAAAAACCTGACTGRACAAGTTGCTCAGAGAGGTTACGGCATCTCCACCCTCTGAAACATTAAAAACCTGACTGGACACCATTCTGAATTACCTGCTCTAGACGTCTCTGCTTGAGCAGGGGATTCAACCAGGCTATGAAGATGGATATGTRGGGAACAAAACTAAAGGCAAGATGTGATTATACATCTGAATATATCATTGTTCTAAAATTATGTTTTTTCTGGTAAATTTAACAGATTATTTTCAGATTTTGACTTGCTTCAACACTGGCATAACACAGGATGATATTTGTGTGGAATTCATTGAACTTTAACCACCTATAAACTGGTCATCTAGTACAAGCTAGTTATTTAAATTCACTTTTTAATCAGGAGTAACAGAAAAATGCATCAAGAGAATGAGTCATCCCATGCTAGCACAGATTTTGAAGACAAGACAGTGGAAAATTACATGCTGGAATTTCCTATCCTCATGCCTGGACAGCAGAAGGAGTTCAGATAACTAGACCTTWCACTGTGTTATGGGTGGGGTGAGATGGATTGTGTGTTAGATGAGAAGAAATCTAACTCTGCTCAACCGAGAGCAAACCCATGAGTCACTATACACGTCGCTTTTTARAAGTAGGGGTGTTGTAACTCTGCTAACCTAAGGATGCAAACAAGGTAAGGCTTGTGCAGGAATTAGTATCATTGATTAGATCAAACTGATAGAGATGGAAAAAAATAGGCTCTGTAGCAGATCCTTGTCCAGGTCTCTTCCCTCAGAGATTATGAAGAGTTTCTGTGTCCAAAAACTTGCCTATTTTTTCCAGTTATCTTACTTTGGTTAAATATATTTGATCCTGTAACTGTCTCAGCTAAATACACAGGAAATACGCTGGTGTAGTTCAAATGCACGGCTGTCAGACATACGAATAGACCAATACCTCTTTCAACTTCTTTGAGAAGAGGTCCTGCTAATCTTTCTTTCCTTGTCAAGTTCTTCAGGTCATATCTGATTTATATCTCATGCTCAGTTAAAATTAAGATGATCTTTAATGAAACTGTGTTGTCTGCTAAGCTGGTCTACCTTTTTTTCTTGTACTAATTCTTTGTATGTTTGTAAATTAAGTATATTTAAGGATTAACTTTGCATTTGTTTGGTGGACCTAGTTAAACTCCTTTGCTTATTCACCAACTCTTGACATCTTTATTTAAGGATTAACATTTCTTTTGGATGCTTTTGATTTGACAAACAATTTAGTAACTGATCTACAATCTAGCTGAAAGCAATTCATGAAGTGGTTTAGGCATCCTGCAAAAATTCTCAGTAAGGCTTTTTTTTTCCCCTACCCTGTGTTAACTTGTTCACTCCAGCTCTGTAACCTATCAATTAGTTCCATAATCCATTCCATTCAAAAAATATGTAGATTCTATACAAAAGTGTGAGTTTTCCCTTTCAATAAAGTTTTTTTTTAATTGTTGTTTATTAGCCAGTGAACAGAGCTATTTCCTAATGTTGTTTAAAAGTTTTCATCATTTTTATTCATATTGAAGAATTTGAAGAATTTTCATTTGGCTGAAGAGCAAGGGAGGAAAGAAGAGATTCCTGTCTCCACTTCGTTGTTGCTCTTCCATTCTGCCACGTCTGTTCATAAGCCTGTTCCTTTGCTCAGCTGCTTTCAGTTTTAGACATGTCAGTTGTTTCTGAGTGATCACACCTGACCTTGCTATCATTTATCTGACTACCTCCCTTATGAGCATTAATATTTCTACAATGCTGTTCAGCTGTCTTCCCACAGATGATCTTTTTAATCCATTGCAATCATTTCCCCAATTTTCTTATTCACTAAAATAAGATTAAGAGATTACATGAGCCTTTTTAAAATTACTCCATCATTTACCTAAACATTTGTAATTGTGCTGGTCTGAAGCCAARTGTCTGATTTTGCTACTATGCAAGTGGATTTTGTCCTTCTGGAATAGTTGTTTTTCTTTGATGGCTTTCAAGTGGTCAGACTTCTTCATGTTTTTTTAGACCAGCTGAAGAACTTTTTATTATTATGTTGTGCAGCCTTTGGAGTTTCATCCTACTTTAGGGACTCAGAGAATTTCAGTGGAAGTTGTCTGATCTCCAGTTGTGTTGATTCCTATATGAGAAGGATTTCTCCATCRTTTAGGCTGATATTTTCTTTGTAATGATCTGAATTTACCTTACTGATTCTATGATTCTATGAATTTCTTCAGTTCTTTGTTTCTGTTTCTTTCCTATATTCTGTTCTTTACAACCTTTGCTATTAATCTTGCTTCAGAAGAGTGGTCTGGTTATCTTGTCTTTTGCTAGGGCTAGTTGATCATTCCTCTTTTGGTCCACCTTTGTTTGCTAATTTTTCCTTTTTGTTTCTCTGTGCAGCAAACTTAACTCTTTTCCTTTATTTCCTTAACTGAATTTCTCTTGCTGTGTAAGCAGYATCTTCAGCTGTGTTGTCCTGAGACAAACAGTATTAAAGTGGCTAAAAATAGACAATTTTCTTTCCTAGAGTCATACGTGTTACAATTTCTACAGGTGTGTCATRTTATTATCATAATATTTATACTAAGGTGTTAAGCTATTCATAGAAGTTTAATATCTTGATTAATTGAAAATTTTAGAGAAATACGTTCATCTGAAAAACGATATTATGCTTTGGGGTGTTTTTTCACTTTCTGTAGGTTTCTAGTGCGCCTGAGAGTGTAGAGACTGAAAATGGCAAGATTCAAAGTCAGCTGCACCAAAAAAAAGAGGGAAGAAGGGGGAAAAAATAAAAGAAAATACATCTAGCATGTTCATGTAAATAATCTGCTGTAAAATYTCATTCTGCATGCCGATCAACTCTTTGGGATCTTTAAGGGGAAGCAGTCATCCTTCTCTTTCCCTTTATAGGTGTTGAAGGGCAAGTACACCTGTGCAAGGAGAGGATTCAGTCAAATAAAAGAATCTCCCTCTTGCTGTGCTAACAGGAAAATAGGGATAAAGCAAAGTTTAAATGAAAAGAAAATGGGGGTATTTACAAATAGTTAATCAATTACATGAAGAAAAAGTACTCCCTCTGGACGCCATGTGCCTTCAGAAAGAAAAAAAAAAAAGTTAAAGAAAGGATGCATGTTCTTCAGTTTCAAATATTACACCTGCAAATTAATGATGGATTGTGCAAAAATACTTCCGTTCCTTCAAAACAGTAAGATGCTGTTTGCAAGGGATATTCTTGGATATCACCAAAAATATGAATATGTTATCATGTGTCTTTGGTTACACATTTTTTTAATACTTTTTTCCAAGTTTGACCTCTTATCCCTGGTTTTGCAAATGCATGKTTTTATTTCAGTTTATTTATGAAACTACTTTCACACACTCATCTTTGTTCTGTATCTTGGTACCAGCAAAATGTTACCAAAACTAGAAGGACAAAAATGCATTCTTCCTTCAATATCTCTGAACAATTTCTGCAACTTTACCAATGCTGCCTTTGTAAACTGAACTGCTGTATCTGAGAATAAATATAATGTGGATCTCTTTCAGGTGATATGGGGAGCTTTCATCTGAAAACATATTCAAACRCTCGTCTTGATGAATGCTTGGAGTGTATTTTTTGTTTGTTTCCCATATGGCATGAGATGTTAAAACCAGCTTAATACTTGGTATTGTTATTCAATATCAAATAGCTCATCCCAGATAAAAACAGAATATATTTTTGGTAACTGAGGAACAGCAAGTTCTGAAGGGTTTAAAATAGATGTCATATGATATCAGCTGTATCCTGGTGCAAGTTAGCAGACCTGAGAAACTATTCAAAGAGCAAACCAAAATGGAGGGCAGTTCTATACTCCATGCTTTCACTAACATTTATTTTGCCATTTTTGCTTTATTTTGCTTCAAGCTTTTAATTAAGATCTCCTTGGCTCTGCTGACCCATTTCTATATTGTTAAAGGCAACAGAAAAGAGGCTGCCAGGATAGCAGAAGAGATCTATGGAATAGTCCCAGGTAAAGTAAAAATTTGGTCGCTTTATCATTCAGATGCATAGTTGCTACATTTCTGTAATTTGAGGCATTTGATTGTTGAGTGCCATAAAATGAGGAGTGTGTTGTTRAATGCATAAAGCAGGTGTCTTATCCTGAAGCGCCTTCCATTTCTGAGGTCTTTGCAGCGTCAGTATGTGTTGGCATGTTTTAGGTGTGCAAAATATGAGACTCCAGCAATTACTCAGCTAGAAGGAGGACAACGTTTGCTCAAGTGAGTACGGTAAGTAATAAGATTGTTCTAGGAAGCAAGGCATTTTTTTGTGTTGATTGTGTTGGTTACAGAAGCTTTTACTAAATAACTAGGTTTTCTTACCAGAGAATACTTAGAGAAAAGTTTGAGTATGTGGATTTTCCAAAAGGAGATACTAGAAGGAGGTGATTAATGACTTTATGAATTCAAGCCAGGAATCCTTGTTTTGTTAAACCAGACCATAAAAATGAAAATAGCTAAAATTGTTCTGAAAAATAAAAGGCACAGTAATATACTGTATTTAATAGGCCGCAAGAGCTGCCATTTCATTTTTTTTGTTCTTTTTTTTTCTGAGTGGTTTTACCTCCGATGTATCRCTACCATAATAATGAATAGACAGGCGTTAGCATGTCCAGTAATTCCACTAATTAAAATGACACAGTGTTTTAAATTTAGTACTAATGAGAACATATTTTCCTACTGGAAGATTTACATCAATGTTGTAACATCACTGACTTTTATGTGACTCATTTGTCAGACACTTGCTTCACGATGAACAGCGCCACCGTGAACATGCTCATGAAAGTGAGTGGGGTTATTTCTGGTGCGAGATAGCCACTGAAAGCAAAAAGATTAAAATCTGCCCAACAGAAATGYCCCAACAAAACATTTCTCACTTATACAGGGGAGTGTATAATGCTGGGTGTAAATATATCTGCTGTTCTCTGAAATATAAACCCAGTGATTTATTAGAGGATTTTTATACACACACACACACATATATATATACACACACAAGTGCTTTCGTGCAACTGTAGTCAGACGCTTGACAAATGTCAAGTTTTTCCACATACAGATTCTTATCTAAGTGACTTCAAGTTTAGCAGACTACAACACATTTTTGTCTGCAAGTTGCCGTTTGCAAGAAGCTGTCAAGGATAATCTTTCAAAACACAAGGACACGTGATGCTACTGCACACGACACTGGATTTCAGAGGGAGTTTCACAGCCTTTTCTCTTTGCAGTGACTTAGCGCAGTGGCAGCAGGGCTGCTTAATTTCTCTGTAGAAATTTAGCAAAGATACAGTGTTTTCAGACATGTCACACATAGCTGTGAAAAGAAGATGTGCCCCATATGGGAACTACATTTGCCACATGCTTCAGGGAGGTAGGTTGCTGTGGCTAGCATGACACCAGCATGTATTTTCGTGGTGAGGCATGCGTGTGCATACACATGCATCGTAAATGCACGTGAAATGAGTTTCTACATACTATATAATACGCATAGGAGTGTAAATAAGGCACAGTAGCTTTATTAGCTAAGTTACTTCTGAATCTTCCTGCTCTGAGTCCTATTTTTAGTCACTTACAATGCTATCAGTCATCCAACCTTTTGAACTGAGTTTCTCTATTTCAGTTGCCAGCAACAGGAGGGATGTGGAGGTTTTGGGCCTTTCCAGGCAAATATTTCTGTTTTTTTTTCCTCCACGCCTTATCTTCTAGTCCTAGGCTCATAAAACAAGCTCTATCGGTCCCTGCCTTGTTCCCATTTCYGCTATTATTTTGCCTGTGAATTCTACTTTATCCCCAGAGCCAGGTCACGTGCTGTGTCAGCTAGTCTTTCTGTGCCAGCTTCCTGCCTTACGAGCCCAAGAAATGGCTCTTTAAATAACTAGAAATAAAAGCAAAAACTATATTTAAAACTGTAACCCGACGAGTTCAAGTGAACCCCAGTCTGAGGCTACTGAAAGGAAGGTATGGCGCTGAGAAATTGCAGTGTGTCCAGCCAGATAGCGTTACTAACGTCACTGAGACGCTCCCCCAAGTTTGAAAGCATTTGCAGTGCTTTGTGCTTTCCCGCGGGAACGCGGCTCTGCAGAAGCAGCGCTCAAGCTGCGGTGGTTGTTGCGGGAGAGCCGCCACCGTCTCCAGCCTTCCCTCAGCACTTTCTGAGTTTATAATTCTGTTCTTCCTCCTTTATTCTGCTGTTCTGAGGCATGTTTGGGGGGTCAAGGAAGTGGCAGTAGGCTCACTTCCAGCTTTTATAGTTTGTGGGTGTGTGCATTTCTGGTAAATATGTCAAATGTTTTAGGAGGGGAAGGGCTAGGCAGCTGATAAAAATCCCCCATAGCCATGCTACAGGGCAGCTGCTACAAGCYGTGCAGGCAGGGACGCTGCCTGCCTTTACGTCTCCAGTAGCAGCTACCATGAGGAGCCACCTCACGCAGGGAGCAGCGCTGCCTCCGAATCCCACGGTCGTTGAGATGTGTCTTACCTCGTTTTCCTATAACTCTGCAAACGGTCGCTTAAATATGAGTGCAATGACTCCTTTCTCTGCCCTTGCCTGTGCTGCGGTCCCTGGACATGGTCGGCTCGAGTCTCTCCATTTGCCCAGCTCCCTCTCACCCAGGTGCCGCTTGGGTGATGGGGCTTCCTGAGCATCTCAGCGACCTCCTCAGATGAGGAGTACTTTGGCCTCAGCTGAAATCTCTCCTGTGCCCTTTGGCATGAGGTCTCCAGGGATGTTTTTGTGCCTCTCACTGATCTCTCTGTGCATGTGAACATGTGAAACGGAGATAAATTCCACTTTGCATTCTCTCTGGTGTGTTGTGCAGCTGAAAATATTAAAGAGGACGTGCAGTTCAAATATTGTGCTCGTGGGGTTCCTATATAACACAGCATGAACACAGAGCTGATATTGCTTCCCTCCTACTGCACTGCAAGTGCCAGCAGCCCTTGGAGAAGCATTTACTACAAGCTGTGTGGCAGTATGGTTTTAAATGTTAATACAGGACAAGTAAATTTGCTCTCCACTAGAGCTGCAGTAACTTAATGTTGGCTCACTGACTGTAAATGTAGGCAGTAGCTAGGTTAAGGAAAAACTTTCTATGGTATATGAATAGATTAAGAAAAGAAAAAGGTTAAGCTAGCCTGCACTAAGGAGTCTGCAGCTTAACAGCTCAAAATGATTAAGGAAAGAGAAGTGAAACCTCAGGCAGAATTTATGTTTTCATGATTTTTTTCTGAAATATTCTAACAAGTAGGAGGATGAGACCTGGTCCCAACTGGTCTGAGTTGGAGGATATTATTTATGAAATTGTCAGTTCAGGAAATAAAACTGCCAAGGACATGCTAGAATTCATTTGATGGACAAGTTTACCTGCTATGAGTCTCTTAATAAAGTGCAAGAGAGTCTAGGAAATGATTTGTGACAACAGCTCCCTGGAAAAGACGGGGGCTGGTATATTTTAAAATGAGGATTGCAGGCTTCTGAAGCCCCTTGGCAAGACTCAGCAGCTCTAAACTTGTGGTCTTTGCTGAAGCATGGTTTTAACTGATTTTAAAAGTCCTGCCACAAGCTTTGTTTAGGTCCCCTAACAAGAGACCTGCTTTCTCCAGAGCACTGAGCCTCCAGCTCCTCCACTGCAATCAATTTTTCAAACGGTTTCCTCGCTGATACCGCATTGGTTGCAGGCCCAGCGTGCGTTTGCACTCAGATGTGCTTCCCCAGCRCTCCCAGGATCTCACTTGCGTTATGTACCTGAACTGACTTGTATTCGTGTGCTGTTTTAGGCAGCTGGGCAGACAGGTCGCCGCTACACGATGCTGCGTTCCAAGGACGCCTCCTGTCTTTGAAAACCTTGATTGCACAGGTAAAAGCCCCCAGGTAAAGAAAAGGTTGGGCAGCAGCCTAGTTACTGTTAGACTGCATCTCTGAGAAGGTGAGTCAATAACAGGCTGCAGCAGGGCATGAGGAAGACAGATGTATATATCATGTACTCACCTGCATATCTTTGGGCATGTACTGGTTTGCTTAGGTAAGATGCTGGGGACAAGCCCAGGACAGAGGTTGTAGCATACAGCTTTCCATATAATAAGTAGTGATCCTTGGGCTCCTTTTCAAGAATAAATAGTGCAAACTGGGCTTGGGGAAAAAAGAGACTATATGTGTATCAGCTGTTCCTAAAAGCCAGTATAAAACTGCAAAAGTATGCATTGCTTTRTAAAATGGCAAGCACGGTCTTCCTAAAGAGAGATTTGTCAGCTTGAAGCCTTCTACTCCAAATGAAACGAAGCATTCAGAAAACATTCAGAAAAGAGAGGAGGAAAGGATAGATTGGGGTGACAAGAAGTTGGATGTGAAAATGTGTAGCTKCAAGGGGACAAGTTACAGCCCTTTGTGCTTTGCCAACCATYCTCCTTATCACTTTTCCTTAAACCCAGTGCCTTAATCTGGCACAAATGAGTACACCCTCCTCTCCCCCTTAAAACAGAAGATAAATGCCATGAAATTAATTCCCTGAGTGTAAGTTTTGTAACTTGGTAGTCAGATCTTTTATACAGAATAATTTTTACCAGCGATGATTTTATCCAATAGTTTTTACCAGTGGTGGTTGGCTTGCACAGCCAAAGCCCACATCTTGAACGGACAGCGTCCGGGAGCAGTGGAGCTGCCAGCGCAAAATCCTCCACTCCCGGCGTTTGTCGGGCATGGTCACTGCTGCAAAAGGCTGCTGTTTACAACCAATTTTCCCCTACCATTTCCTTGTCCACCTTTTCCTCACCCTCTGGCATCAAAAGATTTTTAGGGAAAAGCAAGTGAGGGTTAGAGATAGCAACAAAGAGCGGCCATTTGTTCAGGGCTTTGCTGGCTTTCTCACCCCCACTGCCCCACCGTCTCCATTTACACCAGTGACTTTACACCTGATTTAGTGAGGGACAGCGCACGAGCACAGTGTGCCTCTAGTGAAACACATTCCTCTAAAGCCATCCATTTCTGTGTTTCCTTGAACGTGCAGCAGGGTGACAATAAATGCATGTACATGAGAAAGGTGCCTTGGTACCACCAGGACCAGAGAGGCATTAAAATGAGACAGGACCAAGACACTTTTGCCTGACCCTGGCACCTCCCTGCAGTATTTGCACATCGTGCATTTGAACACGTTCTGCTACCTGCTTTGCAGAAAACACACGGTCTGACTTGGAGGGTAGCTGGGAACAAGGAAGAGCAGAAGCAGTCAGGGTTGTAGCTAATGTATTAGCTAGTTAATCTACCCTTTCTCCTTCTCTCAAAGACATTAATTTTAGGAGTGAAGGATGGGGGCCCTTGCTGATGAGAAAAGATCAAGGCAGCAGTTATCTGTAGAGAGTGGATTGGAGATGATCTAAGACAGTTTGATAAATGTAGGAATGAAGCTATTCATGGAGCAGTGTAATCTTTGCTCACTGTTTCTAAGATAATTATGCTATTAGTCTAAATTAAATATGGAGCTATACTTTAGGATATATATGGGGCTTTTGGAATTCCCTGTCTTAGGATCACAGCTTTCAAAGAAAGCCCATAAGGCTTCTCCTGCAAAAGGGATGCCTTTAAGTTGGAGAACTATTTGTGCAGGTAAGAGACTGAGCAATGGTGTTTAAAAGAGCTCAAGTGAGAGCACTGGTGCCTGTTACTGCATCAGAAGAAGTGTTTGATTTTTCTGATAGGTTGGCAAGAATTTATAATAATCTGAAAATAAGGCTTATAATGAGCAGAATTTGGCAAACATTATAATAAGATCTATAACTCCATCTCCACCAAGCAATGGAAGAGGAAGAGGTTTTCCCCAGTATATCAGTACTTATTCTTCCATTTGCAATAACCAAGTTTCTTATGTTAAATAGATACATCTGAATATATTAAACATATATCTGAATGTGTAAGTATAGCCTTCTTCTCATCAGAAGTCTCTAGAAGACATTCCCCTTGAAGAAATATACTGATCAGTAAATGTAAAACATCTATAAAATTACAAAATGGAATATTCTCAAAAATTTTTCAAGATTTTTATCTATTCCCCTGGCATTGATATAAAGCAAAAGATAATTCCTAGGACAGCTTTTATATTAATAATAGTCCACATTACTGAAAAATGATCATTTTTCTAACTTGAAATTTCTATCTTAAATGATTAGAGTAATTTGCTTTTAACAGTCTTTATATCAGGATTTTACAGTGTTATATTGCTAGCAGATGTTTATTTCTATGGATAGTATTTGCTACCGCATACCAAAAAGTGCATTGCTGCCATCTTGTGAGCTGCCTCGTTTATAGCATATTTAATAGAAAGTAACTATATGATAGAATTTAAGACTTCAGATGTAAAATAGAACTGCTTCCAAGCCGATTCTCACATAAGATTGTAAAATCTTGCTTTCTGCAGATGAGATGTATGGTGATTTCTTTCTCTTTCACGAATATGTCTGGTTTCTGTTTTTACAGGAACAGGTGTAAGAATAGTTATCTGGGGAAATACCTATAATGAGGCATATATAAATGACAGTTCTTTTCTTCCAGAGTAAAACATTTCATAGGTGGCATAGAAAAGAAACAGCTTTGTGGGTGGGATTTCTCTCATCTGCTCTACAGATCTACCAGGTACTTATTAYGTCTGAGTGAAGCACACCAGGTACCCCGTATAGTCATTGGAAGTACTTTTAGGATAGAAATCATCTGACCAACTTGAGATATGTTCTTTAAAATGAGAAGAGTCATGTCTTGTAGGTGCCTATTTCTCTCCATTGAAGGAGCTTAGGTGTCCAGCTCAGTAGCTGATATCTGTACTGGAGATGTCCAGGTACAGGTAAGTAAGGTGAATCCCACCGCCTTACCTCAGGAAACCAGCACCACTCCTGACCACAGTGTTGAATATGCAGATTAAATGTGTAGCTTTTGACAAAATGACAGTCTCTTTTTTTTTTTTTTTTTGTATCTGGTAATAGGAAAGTCAGTGTCACCCTTATAGGCTAAAGAAACATRATGTGTTTCCTGCGATTAACCGTGCATTACAAAGAAATAGAAATAACAGACGCAGTTCATTGCTACTTCTTGAATTCCATCTCCAGTGAAAATGTTTGGAGACGAGTCCTGAAAAGCAATAATCCAGTCAGAGCATGTTCCCTTGACATTTACCCAGCGGCGCGGCCGGAGCCGGGCAGGACCGACCGTCCTCGCCTCGGGGCGGACCCGGGGGGCAGCGCGTGGCCTGAGGAGCGCTTTTCCCTCACGGCTGTGCTCTGAATTCCAGGGATTCAACGTGAACCTCGTGACCACCGATCGGGTTTCGGCTCTCCACGAGGCCTGCCTGGGCGGCCACGTGGCCTGCGCAAAGGTGCTGCTCGAGAACGGCGCTCAAGTGAGTCCCGGGACCCCCAGCGGTGCCGTGGTCGCCCCGAAGGGGCCGGGGCCCTTCCCACGTTAGCATCAGCTGAGATTCACGAAAGACCTAGAAGTGAGGCAGAATCAGTCCACCAGATAGACACATTTTAGGCACAAAAAAGGGAGGGAAAAAAAAACCCAATGCTTTGTTTTCATGGGTAATACATTTGCCTTCCTCCAGTGTATGCTTTGGTCACTGAATTAATTTTTTCTATTTTACCTCTGTGAAACATAATCCTGATCGATGGAAAAAGAATGAGGAAAACCAGGTTAAAATATCCTTGAAGAACCCCCCCTTTTTTTTTTCTCCCCTGGAAGATTCACTAGAATTGCCCCTGTTTTTCCATGGAATAGTTGGGGAGTCTCACATAAGTGAAAATGGATGTGCTTAAAGCAATGAAACATTTTATCTGTTAATAAAATAACAGCATTTCCTCAGCTGGACCTAAGGTAAAATACAGGGTAAAAACTGAGATACAGGAATAGGGTGAAATATATGAGGATATATTTTATCCAGCTGGGTTACAGGATTTTCAAGGACAATTTACATGGCAAGAAAACACGCAACACCAGAACAGGCAATCAAGCTACACTTTGCAGAAGAAAATGCATTTGTTAACTTCCTATACTACATGTCAAATTTCAGTCCCTTAGACATAYGGAAAAAATCCCTTCTTTATGCTCAGATTTACTTGATTTTGGTATACTAATGGCTATATCTGTTTATAACTCACAGAATCTCTGAATTATCTATTACTTTCCTGAGAAATCAGCCCATTCCTGGTAATAACATATAGATCCAGTGGCTGGTTTGTTTTTTTGTTTTTGTTTTTTCCCTTCATTCTTTGCTCATAAATAAAGTTGCTGGGTAGTCATCTACCTTCTAGGAGGAAGTGTACCATTTTGCTGCTCTGTTTTATTGCTGTGGTCTTCTTTATTTCCCGCTTTACCAAACCATTTACTCCAGAGCAGCTGTCTTACCAGTCTTTCCTCTTTTACCAGTTAAACGAATGCCTAATGGAAAGGGAAACCAAAGTAGCCATTTTTCTTCTTCACTTACCTCCTTACTTACCCTCTGATAACAGTTTGGCTGAATTGATGGCCCTACTGTTAAATGGCATTGATAGATCCCCAGTGCCTCCAGCAGCTCCAGCCACGTCTGCCTTGTGTGATGGTGTGGGTGCACCAGGGGCTGATAGATTGCATCATGAAACCTGTCTAAAATACAGATATCCTTCCAAATCTGAGCAGACAGACRTCCCCCACACTGCATCCCCTGGTAATTCCCCATACGATGCCAGTTTACCCAGCCCCTGACCCTGCCATGTTTATTTTCCAGACAAATCTGTTCCCTGRATTGTTTTTGTATGAAGCTGAGCAAGCTTCATACCCTACAGAGGTAGGGACTGACTGACCCAGTATAACTACTGAAATACGTAGCTGCAACTTCGTGTGTAGGAACATTCGTTCGTCCTAGTAAATATACTTTTTAGACCTGTTGGAGCCAACTGCTTTGCCCTTCATTGAAAATGGCAAGGACTGATTTATAACTCTGAAAACAGCACTTTGTAGGAAAGAGTTCTCTAATATAGCATCAGATAAGAGTTCTGCAGTTGAAATAAGCATGAGCAAATGATATGAAGAAATGTATCAACTGCTTATAGTCCCTTGCTGAATTAGCTAGAATAAATTAATAGCTTCTTAAACATCACCGGCTTTCTCCACRTTCCAGACAAAATATCTTGCTAATTAAAATGCAGCAGCTAATGTATTTCTGTCCTGGTGCTCCCACCCCCTTTGTGGGACTGTGTTGTGGCTGTTAGCAAGCTCCAGCAGCAGCAGATTTCCCCAGCGGCCCAAGGCTCCTCCAGCCCTTTCTGGTTTCTTTCCTGCTCTCGTGGATTTAGAAATTGCAAAGGTTGCCACGTGGTTTCATGATCTGTCACCCTTTTCCAGTTTGCCATGGAATTAAAGAAATACGGCTTTGCTACAYGAATTGCCTCTGAGGGCTTGCTGCATAGTTAAACTTAGTAGCTAACGCTGTGCACAGTACAGTGCAGGGACTGTGCTGTCCCATTAGGGAATGATGAACGGTGTTTTTTGTCAGATCTCTGTACCGGAGGTCAAGGAAGGACATTCTTTCTCTCTGACACACACACACGCATATGAAGACAAACCCTTGCCAGTTCCACTTCTGTTTGTGCTTAAGACCATTTCTGTGATTTTTTTTCTTTTTTTGTTGGAAATGTGTTTTCAGGTGAAAGTATAAAACATGAAGTATATGTTTTCATTAAAAAAGTAGAACCATTTTTGTCTGAAAACAGGAATGTATTGTGGCTTTGAGTTGGTCCAAACTAAACAACCGTGAACATACCTAAGATCTCTGTGGAAAAAAAAGAATTTACATTTTCTGAGCAACTCTAGAAGGAACATTCATAGTAGTCAGTGTCATCGCCTTATAGAAGCAGCTGTCTGAGAAACCGGACAGACCTTGAAGCAGAATGTTATGTATGTTGTTCTACAACATGTAACGCTGAAAGTTACGAATAAAAACAGTTCTGAAATTAAGCAAGACAAATGTCCCTTTTGGTGCATTTCTGCTAAACTTGTTATGCACGCTAAAATTGCATGCCCTTTACATCATGTTTTTATAAGCATTTGTTGCTGTTTCAGGTCAATGCAGTCACTGTTGATGGGATCACACCTCTGTTTAACGCCTGCTGCAGTGGCAGCGTGGCTTGTGTCAACATGCTGCTCGAATTCGGAGCCAAGCCACAGCTCGGGAATCACCTTGCTTCGCCTATTCACGAAGCGGTAAAGAGAGGTAACATCCAGGCTTTGAGTGAGGTTAATGACACCTAAATCAGGAATAYATGGTCTTTTGACTTTAAAGACGTTTTATATTTTTCTGCTGAGAACTTGCACAGCAGAGACAAACATGCTTGGCTTATTCCCACCTCTTGTGCCTGTGGATTGTACTTGGGTGCATCCTGTTCTGTGGCACTAAAATAAGTGACAGCTTTTCTTCACCACACAGGTCACAGGGAGTGCATGGAAATCCTTCTGGCCCATGAGGTGGACATCGATCARGAAGATCTGCAGCATGGGACACTGCTTTATGTGGCTTGCACATACCAAAGGACAGACTGTGTCAAGAAGCTTTTAGAGCTAGGTACACCTGGGAAAGGAGGTTACGGGGGAGCTGTGGCAGCATGAGCCAGCACTGATGGTTTCTCTGGGTTGTCTCTCCACTGCAAACATTGCAGGTTCTTTTCCTAAGAGATCTTTGGACACCTTGAATCTGTGAGATTCGTTTTCCAATAATTAAAAATTTCACCTACATACATGAAAAATATAGGATTTCCTTAGTAAAAGAATCAYTAATTACAGAGACTTACCTGAAACATAGCCTGTCTAAATGTGAAATGAAGATTTATTTTTCCAGAAAGAATGACAGAAAGCATAGACAATAATATCGATGACCAAAATTAACTGTTTAGATTATGATAAACTGCCATGCTAAGCATTAGCTTCCTCTACTTCTCAGTTGGTGAAGACAGCAGTAAAGACATTTGAAAAGATATCCCCTCTAGGCCTAGGCACAGTGTGGGAGCTAGTGTAAATCCTTGCTGCCAGGGTACACCGGGTAATTTACACCTGCTAGATGTATGGTCGGCTGTGCACAGCAAGCCCGGGGCAAGCAATTTGCTTGCTGTGCTCCCAAAGTTATAATGAGATATATAAAGTGTGTTTTTCCCCCGGTAGTTGACATAGTTGATGTTACATTTTATGATRTTAACAAAGGTACCTAACATATGCTAGATTTCAAACATCTGCTGGGTTGACAGTCAAAGCATTTCTGTGCTTGTTCGGTTCTGTCCATCTCAGACAGCATTCGGTGGTTCAGTAGACGTTTATACAGCAGGTATCTGACTTGCTGAATTTAGTGCTGCTTTCTTTTTGAGAAAAAGGAGGAAGGCCTGTACCAGTGATCTCCTTCATTTATTGAGACCAGCATGTGTGATGCAGATCGTTGATTCAAACAATTTGAACCTAATCATGTGCTCTTGTTCACCTAAGGAGCCAACGTTAATGTGGGTAAACGATTAGACACCCCCCTTCATGCTGCAGCAAGGAAATCCAGTGTGGAAGTGGTCGTCTTGCTGACYGACTATGGTGCCAGCCTGAAATGCAGAAATGCTGATTTCAAATGTGCACTGGATCTTGCTGCACCCAACAGCAAAGTGGCACAGGTGCTTTTGCTTCGGGAAGGTAATGATTCCTTTTTTTCTTCTCTCTCTTTTTTTTTTTTTTTTTTTTTAAAATAGAAGAGTATCTTTTTAAATAAAAATAGAAGAGTATTTGTTTCCTTTACTCAAGTACTTTTCTTAGCTCCTTCTCCACATGCTGCCTGTATAAGTTCTCCTGGCTTCTCTGCCAATTTCAAGCTGAGAGAACATGACACAGAAATGAGTAAGAGATCTCTGCTTTTTTGCTAGAGCTGCTACCAAATATTTGGGCGTTAGTGGGAATCTTGGTCAGTTGTTCTATACTTTTGTTTTCCATTTACTAATGGAAAATTATGCTTATTTTCTTATAGGGACTCTAGGGACTAAGGTTTAAAAATTGCTGTGACAGTTTATTCATTGGCATTATGAAAGCTATTTTGGTAGCACCATCCTGYATTCAACTTGGCTCCATGGCTCACTGCCCAGTTTTCTGCAGAAAAAGTGACATGCATGTGGGCTCCCTTGGTCATGGGGAGAAAGTGGAGCTAGCTGCCGCGTGGCTCTTCAACTTCTGCTCTTGTATGTAGATTGTGGGGCAGCAACTCAAACACAAACTAGCGGTGCCCTTTGCAGCTTACTTTTAGCCTCTTTGCAATATTGATAGTGGCCTTTTCAGTCCACTCTGAAGAAAATTCTAAGTAGAAATGAATGTAGATCTGCTTGAATCATTTTCACCTATTCTTTTTGTATAGTATGCAAAGCCAAAACTGGAGGTCCAGTAATTATACCCCTGGGGCTTGGACATGCTGACTTAACTACCTCCTCCTCTAACCTCCCTGTTTCTCAGCTCACTAGTTGGTTCTTTGCCAAGCCTGGAGGGGCCGAATGCTCCTTCCCCACTGCGGGCAGGATACCCGCCTGCACGGGCACCTCTGGCTCCCTGCTGCGGCAGAGTGAAATGCAGCRTGCATGGAGAGCCCAGAGCGGCCTAGCGGTGCAAAGTAACTCTCAAATGGTAAATTGTCAATGCAGTGGATAGGCTTTTTGCTGGCCCTCTGCATGCAGGTGGGTTTTGCAGGGAAAACGAAACATTGGCTTAATATTCTTCCATCCTATTCCCTTTTTCCATTGCATTTTGTGCAGAATCTTAACCTGTCCTATCTAAAACTTGCCTAGAGGGCTTTTGCCTAAATGTTTTTCACCTCTTGTGACTTCTGTCACAGTATCTGAGATGCTCAGGGCTGAGCAATGGTAGGCTGCGTTAGCAAAGACAGCGCTTGCAGATGACCTGTTCCAATTGCCCTAYCTGTAGGAGAGTTTGTGTAAATAAAGAAATCTCCCAATATTAATAATTTTCTCTTCCTGAGCTTCCTTTTGATTTCTACTTTCAGCTTTTCACTCTGTTCTCCCACACAGTCAGATGGACTATAGAACACTATAATTCTTGCTGGCTCTTCACTTGTCAGAAATGAAATTTCTTCAATATCTGAATAAACTCACATACCCCTTCAGKCTTGCTTCCAGATGCTTTGCTCTATCTTCCATCTACAACTGAATGTTTTCTCTACTTAATCTGTGTTTTCTGAGGMCCTTCTGTCCGAAATAAGCACCCTAAGGACTTCTCTTGAAGAATTTTCTTTTTGCCTCCTGATTTTTCTGCTGTGGTTTCTTTGGTGGCTCCCTTTAATTCTTACTCTTCCTGGCTATTGCACAACGTGAAATGTCAAATGTTACTGTTTTCCTAACTACTTAGGGAGACGGCTTCTTACTTCAGCTTCAGTGACAGTAGTATAAGTGCTTTCTTCCATATATCCCTTCATTATTTTTCTATTAAGTTCATCTCAGGGRCCATTATCAGCCTATTTAAGCTCCTATTCTTTTTTTTTTCTACAGTAAAAGCACATTTAGGTGAAGCCTACCTGGAAGATGTAAGGACAGGCTTTAAGCACACCTCATCAGCCTGTGCTTTCAAACATTGCTGTGATAGCCACTGTTTGGCCAGAGCTGAGGGACTGAGTCAGGGCTCAAAAACTGAGCATCTCTGAGCAGATACAAAGAATCAGTCTTACAGCTCTAGCAGGAAGAAAATGAAGTGCAGAGAGAGGAGGGGAGGGAAAACAGAAGGGAAAGCAGGTATACATTCACCAGCAAGTTGCATTTGCCTATGCAGTCATACAGTTGCCTAAGCACTAGAACTAATGAATACTCATTTCCAGCGAGTTTGTGCCTTGAGTGACTTTCGTCTGCCCTGTACCAGGGTTGGGCTGAGAGTGCCTGCCTCATCCGTATCGGGGAAGCCAGCTAGGCAGCATCCTTGGGGTGCAGGAAGGTCCAAATGACTGCTGTGCCTACCCTTTCTATAACACACAGGAGTCCTCTGGCAGCTTTCTTACCGGTGGGTTCTCTGATGTCTAACAAGGGTTTATCACATGCTGCACCCTTTCCCTCAGGGCAAGAGAAGGGCAACAGAGTCTTTCTCTCTCTCTCTCTCTCTCTTTTTTTAATCTGTGCACCTTTGTGCACCAAACTTTGCAGAAATTTCTATCTTTGAGGTCTTTTTCCCTCAGTCAAAATTAATTAAATTGGACAAGGYATTGAAAAAATGTTTTGAGAGAGCATTGATAGACTGACTGACGTACAAAAATATTCAGAGATGAGGCAGTCCTGTAAACGGGCTAACCTGCAGTTACTATTTGCACAAGTGCCTGCAGAGACACTAGCTGTTGGCAGAAGCAGCTGCAYGTCCTGTATGTTTAAACAACCAACTACATTCACCATAGCCACTATATGATGGCTGGTCTACGCTGAGCACCTCTACAGCTCCCCATAATCTAKCTTGTTTTTCTCCTCACGACACTGCTGGGAGTTTCCTTGTTTCTTGGGCAAGGGCTATGCCTCCTGGTGTTTTGTCTCTGAAGTGAGTGTCTTTATGCCATTTTAAGTGTTTGCTAAAGAAAAGAAGCATAAAAGTCTAGCCGTGCATGCAGAAAAAAGCTTTTAGTGCTCATTGTTTTCAAATTGATGAACCAGTTTCTACAAAATAAGTCAAATATGAACAATAGCATATTTAGGTATTTAGCTATCTTTGACTTTTGTAAGTCATTGCAAGTGCATTTGCATATGCAAGTGTAGTGCTTGATCTGATTTTCAAACCTTGCTTGTGTTTGTTACTTGCTTTATGACTCATATTGGTAGTGGAAGTGCTTGTCTTTCCCTTTCTTTTCCCAGGTCCTGCCAGCCTTGCCCAACTGTGTCGGTTGTCTATCAGAAAGCATCTGGGCCGATCATGTCTATATGCAGTCCACAAACTGCACCTGCCTGAGCCGCTTGAGAACTTTCTCCTATATCGATAAATATGTGAGGAATAAATGGTTGTTTACTCCAAAATTATTATATCAAAAAAAAAATCAAAGACATCATTTACTGTCTACTGCATAAATTGAAGCCAGTGGAAAACACTTTTTCATAGGCACTGAATGATATTATGGAATAACACCCTCACAATTTAATGTAACATCCACTTAGGACAGATTGAAAAGTTATCATACATGAACAGATTGCTTGACATGTTTTTGTAGATGCAATTGCACACATCCACCCACCCACAGACATACACRCACGGATTTCCCCTATATTTAATGATATCTCATGATCCTATATTTTCATGTAATGTCTGTACAAGAGCTTCCTTTTCTTGCCCTCCAGGCTTAGCATCAAAATCAAGAGAGTRGCTGTTAGTCTTCCCTCAGTGTGAGAATGAAAAACCTTTGGCACCCAGTTTCAGCTGCATATCATGTATCGCACACCTTTGGTTTGCTTTGGCTTCAAGTCCTGCCGCTTCTTTTCTGTGCTCTAGAGCTGTTGCAGGGACTTGCAGTAGGCTCTGGCTTCACAGCCATCTGGCCCCTTGCCCTGAGCCCAGATGTCCATGAAGCGAATGCATCTTGTCCTCTGCTAAGTGAGTGATGTTACCAAAGCAGGTGTGGGATCTTGGGTAAGTTTTCCCCATGGATGTGTACAGGTCTTAAAACTCTCATCTCTTCTAAAAGAAAAATTCTCTCTAAGCTGTAACACTTGAGATCTGACTATGTTCATTATATGAATAATTTTTCTTAGCTAAATTTGAGGGCAAAACTAAAAATGTTATTTTCATAGACATCGTAGGTCAGCTTTCAATGTCTGTTTTTTGCAAAGTTTAAAGAAAACCAAAGGAATGAGCTGCTTCTCTCCTGTTTGTCTTTGCATGTTGTGATGTTTTGCAAGATAGATCCTCAGACTATAGGGTGAGAGAGCAGAAGGGCCTCTAAAGGTGGTTTTACATTACCTGAATGCTTGCCTTGATGGATATTGCTCATCAAGAGACATTTGCAGGCTTATCTGCTCTCTCATCCCCTACTCTATAGGCTTTCACCATCTCCAAAAGAAAGGGATTTTTAAAGTGTGTTATGATTTTAGCTCTTGGGATAGTTGTGAAAATGTTGTTAGGGCTAGTAACTTGGATAGAGAAGAACGAAAAACATAGACCTTTTCGAGCACAGAAATTTGGGATCCAGTGATTGCTTCTATGTTTGTATAGCTCTGTAAGGATTTATCTGTTTTCTCGGAGGTTGTTCTGGGAGGCAAAACATTTCTTCAAACCTGAGTTTTGGTAAATTTTTGCCATGAGATGGGCAATGGAGGATCACTGGATTTAGTAAAATGGAATTAAAGGTAAAAGGTGAGTCTTTCTCCACTTAGCTCAACTTTAAGGGTTTGAGATGCAGCTACATTTTCAGCTTATGAGACACAGTGGTTTTAGGATAAGCCATTCATGCTAGTTTCTGGCCGTTTCATTTTCACAGCCAATATACCAGGAGTCAGGAGAAATGGGCATGTTAGAGTTGGAATACCTAATGGATTCCAGACACCTTTGAATTCCTGTCCCTGCTCCAACAGTGTCAGCCTGCCTGGTTTGATGCTAGTCCCTTAACATCACTGTGACAGTACCCTCTCTGAAACAGAGGACTAATATTACCCATACTTTTTATGATTAATTCAGCACATGTAAGATAAACTGTGCTCCTAGCAGTTCATGAGCCTAGACCAATGCTACAGCCACAAATGAATATAGTATTCAGCCTGTGAAGCAGCCTGTGTTTGCACATATTGAGTGCTCTTTGACAGCAAGAGCTATTGCTCATAAAGTTTCCAGAGGCATGAATGACCTTGTATAGTACAGAATATCATGAATCTCAGAGATTTGAACTCTAAATTCTCGAGAGCTTCTGAAAATCAAATACTATCAAGAAAGCAATGTCTATATTAATTTGATGTCAGCGGATCTCTCTCAATCTTGTCTTTACTGTCAGCTCTGTTTATAAAGTGGCAGTCAAAATACTATCTGCTATTCAAATAGAGTCTCAGCTGTGTGGATTGTCAAAGTTGTATTACAATCAAGGAACTAAGACAATTTATGGGATCTATTTTGGAAGGTGTAATATTGAATTGATTTCCTACTGCAATCATCAGTGAACGCAGTATTTCACTTGCATGGGATTTTAAATTGAAATAATGTATCTTCATTAAGGAAATACAAAGCCTCCCCTCTTGGAAAGGTTTATGTTATGAAGCAGCAGAAGCTGCCCTATATTTATTGCTGATATTAGCTTCCTAACAAAAAATCACCTTGCCTTTGCTGTCTCCTAGATACAGCATTCTTCCTGAAGTTCTTCATGTCAGAGATTCTGAGGGAATATAGTTTTAAAAAATCAGAACAGAAGTTTGGAAGTCCTGATGCTAAGAAATTTTGTYGGAAACTTTACTTAGACTTTCTTGTTCTTATCTCAAAAGTGGCTCAGATTAAAAACATTTAATTTTCATCAACAGTGCTTTGCATTGTAGCAACGCAAGGAAGTATTACTGAGGAAATAGTGGGAGAGAGTATTTCACTTTTTTGCGAATATGCCCTGTCTCATGTGAAGCTAGGGAAGCACTGGGATAGCACTGGGATAACTTGATAGGAGACTATGGAATCTCCTTAGTGATTTTTCAGAACGAGTTTGAAAAACATCAGGTATGAATACAGCTGCTTTTCCCTCAGGTGGGAGAAGGGTTAACCAACCTTACATGGTCTCTGTTCTTCAGAATAGGTGGCATCTTTTCTGGAATTCTGTGATCATTCAGAAACCAGTTATTTAGGTTAAATATGTTTTTTTGGGGAACACATAAATTTTTTCTGTACTGAAATACTTGCTGTTATACCACATCAATATGACTTTCTCCCCAACAATTGCTAGTAGTGTCCACCTTAGTGAAAAGTGTAGCATATCTCTTCATGAATGATCACAGAATATCCTGGCTAAAGGAAAAGTCTTTTTCTGGCCACCATCATTTACTGATTCTAAGCACAGACACTGACTTGTAGCTTAGAATAGAGCTTGGACTATGGATGTTCATTAGCCATAAAGCTGTTGGTCTTGAGCAGAAGTGATTTAAATAGGTTGCTAATGTACAGAATAAAACCAAAATATTTCCTTTTATATTTCTCAATCTGCTGGGCTGCTTTTCAGTTTTTTTATTCATATGTTATGAGTRAGCCAGTGTGGACTCAGAAATGCTGGTGATAGAGACCTCACAGGTGTCAAACCAACCAAGCACTGATTTCAAGCTACCATTCACTACTTAATATGTCCCCATCATTGCTTACTTCAAATCAAAACAAAGTTAAATGGGCTTCGTATCATTCCTGTCTTTATCTTCACTCTAAAATAAGTAATATTCCTATCTATGTTCATTCTACCAAAAGATTCATTTCACATCTCTAACCATCTTATTTGCAAGCATCTTATCACAATTGCCATCAGTTTACACTAACTCATAAAGATGGTTGTGGTAATTTTCTTCTTGCTTCAGCCTCCTTGCTGCCTCAATGCTCTAGTCCTACACTTGCCGCCACAGGTTTCTGCACAGCTTGCAAGTGCCTTTACCTAGATTCTCATCTGCAAGCACACTGACTTACAGGCTACCCCATCAGGAACATGTGACAGTGAAAGCAAATAGACTGACATATTTTGAAAGGGTTTAATAAACAATGACTCTGACCATCAGTAGCAAAAGAAATGTTGCATTCTAGCCCAAACCCTAAAAGATCCCAGTTCTGGTCTCCTGACCAGCCCATTGGTTCGATCTCTTGACAGGAAATCCTGCCTAGTACTTAACTTTTTATAGTAGATGTGTGAATCCCTGATTTTTGATTGGTTTTCTGTCTATCCAAYAAAAAGTAATAGAAAGAAGGGAAAGCTTCTGAAACTTGTGGCCACGCTCTAGGTGCTGAAATCCTGCATGTCTGCCTTGAAATGTTGACTCTTCTCCTTCCCGGGCAGACACAGTCCAAACGGGAGGGCTATCTGCCCACCTGAGTGCTCCCACTTCATGAGACAGGACAAGCATGTGCCACTTAGGATGGTGCTAACTGGGGCTTATATCCCCCTACTCTGTCTTCCGATGGGAAGTGGTCCCTCGTTTTATGATAGAAATTGGTGTTGCACTGCCCACGTGCAAGCTGTTGTGAAGGGAGGGGTGCCCTCTCTCTGTGCTGCTCGCCCTCCATCATTTTTTGCAAACACTGCTGGGCGAGAGGYGCAAAGAGATCGGCTGGCACAGAGGCAGGCTGCTATTGGCATTAAACAGCCCCCTCTAGTACTTACTGGATTGCAAACACTAGTGGTGTGCCCCAGCAGGGCAGTGGGATGAGACTGACTGTTCGGCCTGATACCARTGAAAACCAAACACCTTCACTGACTCTTAGCTGAAAATCTGGCTGGGCTGACGGTTTATGATGTCTTTGTATTCTTTTTTTCTGAAATCAACTTTTTGCACAAAAAAGTTCATTGTGAACAAAAAATCATTGTGTTTTTTTAATATTCTGGAAGAGATGTATAATATGTTAATGTCAAATATAGTTTATTCTACACAGACCTTCTATTTTGATTTGTGTTTCTTGAAAATTCTTATATACTTTTTATCATTTGTGGAAACTCATAATGTGTAGGGAAACAGAAAACTGTGTCAGCTTTGAGAATGAAAAATTTTCAGTTAAAGGTATCAGGAATTGTGGAAGAAAACATCATTTATATGTTCAATTGAGAAAAACATCTAGAAAGGAGGGAGAGAGATGGAACGGCAGAGCATGTCRTTCTACTATTTTCCTTAACAGATCAGCCAAAACAACACAGTAGTCAACAAACCATTGCAACTCAAATATGTATACTTGCTACCAATGCACAAAGCTTCACACGTGTGGAGATTCTCTTTTCAACTCATTTTTCAGTGAAACTAGACTTAAGCACTTATTCACAGCCTTACTTCATGGCAATCGGAATAAAACCATTGTAAATACCAAAAACCACTTCATAGTCAACAGAGCAGTTTTTGTCATTATTCACTTAGTCTGTGATATTATCTTCCACAAGTTTGGGTTACCAGAATCCCAAACACTGTCTCAGCTCACTTTCATTCAAGYACAAGACTGACTTCTGAGAAATATGATAATGTTCTAACTATGAAAAAAATACATTGAATTTTATATTTATAGTAACAAGGGATTTAATGCACTTACTTACAACTTGCACCAAACTGTGAAGTGTTTAAGACCAAGGAATAAGATGAGACTCTCAAACAAGTCTTTGTGGGGAAGACAGGGTTTGGAGCCAGCTTAAAACCGTGTTTCCTTGAAATAGTCTAATGAATGAATACACAAAACTCTCTAGTTTCACCCTTTCCTCCAGATTTAAAGATCTAGTGGAAAAGATTTGGAGACAGAAAGAGAATAAAAATATTCTAGCCTTTAATAGATTTTTAGGCCTGGAGGCCTTGGTGGTTTCATCTGGTCTCCTCTGTAATGCAAGCCACAGAACCTCACCCAGTATTTGCACTAACCAAGGCCATGCTTTGACCTATATCATATATTTTAGAAAAATGTGGTGATAATGCAGGTCTCCTGTATAGCTGGCTTCACAGGGAGCTGCTCTATTGCTGTGTCCACCCCAAGGCTCGGGGAGGAAGCAAGGCTTGGAGGTTTGCTGCTTCTTCCGTGCATTTTTGTTCTTGCATAGGGCCAGGAGCTGCTGCTGCTGTCACCACAACTGCTGCCTGAGGGTGGTGCCTGACCTGCTGTAGGGGAATTTTGCAGCCTTTTGCGCATATGCAGCCATATGTTACCTAGGGCTTATTGACAGTATATTTTTACAGTGGATGAATATCTCCTGCCAGGTTTACCTGCTAGCTATAGAGAATAACATGCCATAACAATGTAGACTTGGGCAGAATGGGAAGGGAGGGAGATTTCCAGAGAAAACTTGTTCTGATATTTATATTCCATTCTAGGAGCCTTTGTGAGTAAAAGGTGGTGGTTTTTTTTTCCTTTTCTTTTTTTTTTTTCCTAGAAAGGGAAGAATTAAAGACTCTACAGGCCTTATTCACTTACTCATTTTTATAATGCCCATGTCACACTCTACCATCTTCACGAACATTAATCCAGATCTTTTTTTTTCCAAGGTAATCAGTAACAACCATTGTGCTTTTTTTCTGAGTTGGTGGTAGGAAACACCCATTATGCTTCGTATTTGAAGAAGTGTATAAACTTACTGGATCCTGGAGAAAAATAGTTTAGAAATGAGCTGGGATGTTAAAAATCTTTGTTCATTGC
Organism: Rhea americana; assembly: GCF_003343005.1. Lineage (NCBI taxonomy): Eukaryota > Metazoa > Chordata > Aves > Rheiformes > Rheidae > Rhea > Rhea americana. The sequence goes on along the minus strand of NW_028187001.1, from coordinate 987,457 downwards.
ACTTTTCTTGCATTTGATGCTGACTAAATGCCCATTTCACGTTAGCCACAAGGAAAGGAATGTTATATAGTGACAATGGCCCTGTATTTCCTTTGAGGCAGGTGGAGCAATTCCCACAAGGGTGGTAGCTCTCTGCTATGTCAGGGCTTATTAACAGTGGGAGCATGGCATATTTCCTTCAGATTTTATGAATTAACAGCAAAAAAGATAAACTAACAGCTAGTTATGGCAGCTGGGAGTGAAATTTTAAATGAAGAATAGTAATAGTGTAACATTGGCAGAGGACAGGACACATAAGGGGGGCACAGAATGTGCAGTGACTAAGAAGTTCAGCAGTAAGTAAGTTTAAAAGAACATGTCCACTTTACAGATGGACCGTCACAAATTGCTACTGTTTAAAGATCATCCTCAAAAACGGCATAAACAGAGCAACTAGTGTTCTCTTTTCATGCTGTCTCCACCCTACGTTCATCCTACGTTCATGCTGACATCCATCAGTGGCCGAGAGGCACATCCTTTGTTTATTATTTGTGTCTCATTATCCTATAGAGAGATGCTTGCTTTTAACAGTTTCAGGAGGTTAGTTTCTGCTGCCTGTGGCCTGAGATGTATGTAAAGATACTTTGGTTTTGTCCCAGAAGCTTTGTGCCTTTCATCAGTGAGTAMCTGTTAAAGACCAATCATCCCCAAATATTCAGACTGTCTATTAATTAGTGAATAAGATTATTTTGGTTTGCTACTTGTGCTTTCAATGTCATTACAGATTTGGAGAAAAGTATATATATGTGAAACACARGGTTGTTGAATAATTACACAGTTACTGTGGGACAGATATTTTGGGTCAGGTTTTGTTAAAGCTTCAGTGGAAAGCTTCTTCTAAAGCAATACCAACAAGTAATCTGTCAGCTTGCTCCCAAAAGCAAGTTCCCATGGGCTGTCAGTTTAGATGGGGCAAGAAATTTCACTCTGAGCTTGACACTGGTTTCTTCTTAGCAGTAAGTGGTTTCTACCCCCGAAGGGTTCCCCTTCCACCCACAACAGGCAGCCACTCTTGCAAGGCACTGCAGCTACTCTGCTTGTTTGACACTTATTAACATCTTTGAGCTGAAATGACTCATTCTGTGCAGAAAATTTCCTTGTCTAGTGAGTATCATTGTACATAGATGAGAAATATGTAAGCTTTTCAGATAAGCTTGCAACAGCTTGGGAAGAAATATGTTTTTTGCCACTGGCCATGAAATCACATGTTAGGGATTTTGTTTCTTTTTTGTCTRGCTGTATCTCAGACATATCAGCTAAAAGGCTCATCCTTGAGACATTTTAACAAATAATTCACTTTGTCAGGGTAATTCTCTAACAAAGTTCTTCATCAGAAGAAACAATAAGCTGAGTGAGAAGGTTGCCCCAGATCCTCAGATATCTGCCTGAATGGCATCTGGAAGAGAGGTGACTGGACAATAAAATCAGGRTGCAACATATTTCCATTTTCAAAATGAAGAATGAGATGCCATTTTGTGGTCTCTAGCTGAAGATAACTTAGAGGTCAGACTTGAGGATGATGGCTGCTGGGTGAGCAGGCCCCWCTGAGTGGTCACAGGTATGTGCAGACTGGGAGGCTGCGGGAGCGCGTTGGTCTTCACCAGCCCCYGACACCTCCCTGCACTGTTACAAGGGTAAGAACTGGATGCAAACCTTTCCCTGCCTCTCAACAGAGCAAAGTCAGGTACACGGCCAAAAGGGACACTGGGGGCTGTGTTATTCTTGCTGTGGCAGCAGGAGAAGACCCAGGCCTGATGTGAAGGGTAGCTGCAGGGCATTTGGGATGCAGCCTTGGAGGAGGTTGTCAGGAGTCTACCCTGCATGTGTGGTTTCTCCCACAACYGGTGGAAACAGGGTCGGATAGCCCTGCTCACACACCTTGTTCTCCATACTTCAACTTCTGGTAACCCTTTTACAGTGTATTTGGGTTTCCTGAGGCCGTTTCCTTTCTGCTCCAATGTCAGATATTCGGATAAGCAGCCATATTGGATGGGCTGTTACTCGTGAAAATCTTTGTTTTGTCACTATGCTCTCATTTCTATGAGTGCTGTGAATCAGCATTTGTTAACTGTTTTTTTGGATTTCCGGCCTYGCACAAAACAAAAGCCAAGCTGGTGCTAGGGACCAGCGAACGAAGCACACCAAGACACACTAATGCTATAGATGGATGTTTATTACAGTCCCAGGTAAGCACTTTTATCATGCAAGACAGAGAATAGGGATAGTTCCTGGTCTGAACAGCTAAGCTGTCCAATATCAATTATGTAGATTAGCTGGGACTAAAGACARTTTTGGAAGTAGTTCAGATCCTTTGGGCTTGACTTAGACTTTTTCAAAAGACCTCTTTCTTTCACAGAGCCAAAAGCTCTGTTCCAGGAGCAGTGCAGGAAGATAAGTACGTATACCATCTTAGTAACTTCTTAATAACCTTTACCAAAAGAGAGTGATGACATCTGCTATGCCAGGAGGATACTGAAGGGAACAGAACCAAATGCAAAATGCAAAGACCTTTTCTTTATCTGCCCTTGCTGTCCAAGCACTGGAGCTGGCAGAGTAGCTTTCAGCGGGCCGTTTTTGGCCACCAACACAAGCAACAGTTCAGGATGAGTGTTAAGGGATTCGCTAGCRGCAGGGTGTTGGTAATTTCCCTCATGAGCATCACAGGGAGAAGTGGGGAAAGACAGTCAGGGGAGAGATATTTCTAGAGGTAGCCTCCAAGAAGATTGAGAAACCAGCKTATGAGAGGAGAGAAAAGAGCTTATTGCAATACAGTGTGTCAGACTGCTGAACATTTAACCCCAGAATAACGGGGGAAGAGAAACACATGGAGCAGAGCAGCCCTGTTACTAGATACCTTCATCCCAAGAGCTCTTGTCAGCTTCCCATCTGCCTTTCCAATACCTGTTAGCAGTTCTTGCTGGTGCCTCCTGCCTCCAGGTAGGAAGTGGAAAAAGAGAGCAAGCAGATGGGACATGGAAAAGTTGCTTGGTTTGCTAAGACTGCTGTCATAGGCCTTCAGGCTTGAAGGATGAGGTGTTTGCTGGCAGTCTGCTACCCTACTTTAAGGCTGCACCTTACTGTGAGGATATCCTCTGACTGGGATGTGCCATCATGAACACTGCTTAGCGGGGCAGATGCCGCCAACCTCCGTGGCACTGAATTTGCCTGTTGCACGTTTGGTTTTTCTCATCGATGGCTGTCTGCTAACCTGATTAGTGGGAGTGATGGAAAACTCTTACAACTTTTTATTTAAGAGATGATTTTTTTGACAGAACTAGTGCCTTTGTGAGAATTTTTTTGCTTTTCTCAGAAATGGTTATTTTCTATTAGAAAGTTTGGGAACTAAAAAGATTTGYTGGGAAGCCAAAGAATCTCTAATGTTTTCAAATTAATCATAAGGAAGTTAGAAAGGAGAAGGAGAAGGAAATTGAAATGTGTCTCAATGCTGGGATTTGGATTTCACCTAGAAATCTGATGCTGGACAGAACCACTTTGCAGCTGGCAAAATACTAGAAGGGCCCAGTGTGGGAGTCCTCAGAAAACCCACAGCTGTCAAGTACGAGATTAAAGTTCTTGCTGTAATTACATCTAACATCTGCCTTCTGTGGTGTACTTGTTGCATGAGATCATTTTATAACATTATTATTCTGGCAGTATTGACAAAATGTAATTGCAATCCATAKCACAAGCTGAAAAATCCTGAGAAACCCTTGGAATCGTGATATTTGAAAAACTTCCAAGGTTTAGATTTTTTTTTTTCATTGATTGTGGTATATAGGGTTTAAAGACAGTTTGGAAAACAGTGCCAAGACTTCTTTTCCAGTACACCAAGAAACCTATGCAGGTAAGTACGCTGGCACCTGTTTGACACCAGACAGTGAAAAAGAGAGTGTTACTGTTTTTATCTCAGTGGGGAGGATGCACCTAATCCCTCTTTTGCCACAGATAAAATAGAAGAAGCCTGTGTGTGAACTCTTAGAAATTTTCATTTTAAGTTTGTCTTGCTATCTGGAAAATCTGGGTGCTTCTGTACATCTGCAATGAATAAAAACCTCAGATCTAGACGCTACTAACACTAAAGGGTGTTTGCTACTTCCTTCAGGATTAGTCAGCTTTGATTTAGGCGGTAATTTGTGARATTCTCTTGTTAAGTGCATAACTTTTCCTGAAAACTGCCAACCTACATAAGGGAGATGATAACAATTAGTTGCAGAAGTCTGTTCAATCCCTTAGCCAGGGTGATGGGATATTTGCAACATGAAGTTTCTGTGGGGGTGAGAAAAAGGAAGATATAAACATTACATGTTCAGAATAACTATAAGAAAAGGAAAGCCTCTGGAAAAGAGAATTGATTTGAGGAAAGGAAATTAGAGATATGAGAACTGGACAAGTTTGAGTTTCTTCAAGGAACAACCACTTCACTCTGTGTCTGCTCACATGTTTTATAGCACCTTTCCAAAGAAATCTCAGGTATTTCCAGAAATGACACTGATGATTTAGTACTCCTGAGGGCAAACTCTAACAGATTTATTTGCCCTGATTTAAAACATGGTTGTCCCAGATGTTTGCCTTGCTCATCTGCTGGAAATTGCTGCCTTGAAGGGGCGGCAGTAGAATGTGACATGTACTAGTGTCTCAGGGCTCGAGTTTAGAGGCTGGAGGATTAGTAAAAGAAAATAACTTTTACGGATTTTTGAGCTAGTATAATGGACTGCGCACTAAGGCAGTTGAGGCTTCAATATACAGCCCATACTGCCATCCCTTGCAAGGATGTGGGTAACGTCTGCTGAAAGTGGGGAATGGGGCAGGCAGATAYGGGGAGCAAAAGCTTAGATCACTGAAGCTAAATCTGCCAGAGCTCTCTATTAAAATCCTCTCCTCTGAGAAATACTTACCCCAAAGACTTAGTCTTGCAGTTCAAGCATAGGCCAACATTGGACTTATGCTGGAGGACCTGATTTAGAGGTCGATTTGTGCTGCACGTTGCCATATGTACTTCTTGATGCTTGCTTAGGATTCTGCAATAGCCCCTAGCTCTAGGCAAATCTTGGGCTGGGGACTGCATTTTGCTTATTTAACGATCCTTTCATGTGAAGAAGTGAAGACCTTTCTTCCTAAATTGTTGCATCCAGAGGCTGTGCAGTGTGCAGTAGTGCACAACCAAAGAGTTGAGTCACTTAACTGTGAATTTCAGCCATCCTGTTAAAGTGGGCTTCATTCATATGCATACCTATATCTCAGCTTGTCATCTGAGGTATAAGTTTGTCATAAGAGAATCCCTTTCAACCAGTGAAATGCCTTTATAGGCACTTAGAGGCCCAATTCATATAATCTCAAACAGAGGTCTAAATAGGTCAGATGAATCACCATTTAAATTGTCTATTTCTCTTCATTAACACTAAAGGAAATCTAGGGTTCCTAGCTCAGGCTCTAAAGTTAAATTAAAACATGAACCCCTATTTTGTGTTCAGTTTTCCAAACACTTTCTGTAGTTCTGTGATTTGTATCCTTGTATTATACTTGTCCAAACCTGCAAATAGTAATAAAATCTCTTCTGGGATCAATAACTACATGCTCAWTTTAAAAACTGATTAGCAAGTGGGAGGAGTAGAACGTTTTATTGAATTATTTACAAAAGTTTACCTTTGACGGAAAAAAAATGTGACTAGCTTATAAGATATTATGTAAACAGAATATAATGTTGAATATCATATATTCAACTTTACTATACACTTTTATCCATACAAGATGGTTGCATCYGAGCAAAGACAAAGTGATTTATGTAGCTAGTTCTGTTTTTGTAGAACATAGGTAGCCCAGCAAGGCTATATAGACCCTATCACAATACTCTGATTTTATGGTGTTTTATCTGAGGAGCTACATTTAGCTTGGTGTTTTCATTYGGAGGAAAATGATGCTGAAAGAGGCAAGTTGTCCTAGTTGGTTTTGTTTGCTGGTGTATTTGCCGTACCAGGTCAAAGCCAATGCACTGCCTTTGTATGTATGTCCAAACTGCTGCTTGGCATTGTAAACTTGCCAAGCTCTTGACATAAGTTTTCTAGCTACTTATTACTGTAAAGTGACTTCATATCAGCTTAAGGGTATCTGCAACACAACTCAGAGGAGTATGATTCTTGGTCAATAGAGAAGATGGCTACAGTCTCACAGTCTCAGCTCTGGACATGTCCCATCCATTCAAATGAGATGTAGGAGAGCGTGGGCACACACTAATGTAGTATTTCAGGGCTTGACCTGTCCCTCAGAAGCACCTTAGAGCTCACCCAGCCCAARTGTGAGCACCTGAGAGCAGGGTAGCTGCGTCTGATTGCAAAATGAGCTGTGACTCATGCTTGATTGCTGGTGTAGGCATAACCAATATGGCTTTAATTCTGGAAGAAAATAGTATGGGTCCTACAGCGATGGTCTTGGGAACCTCACATCCTGATTTCTTGGCCACCCATACAGTAGTGGGGAAAACCACAGCAAAGAGAAAGGAATACAGTTTTACAACCACAGAGAAAAGCAGTTCTTTGTTTTTCACTCTGTTATCTGAGTTGTTAATTCTGCCTTGTTACCCAGTGTGCCTCTATGACAAAACTCAGTTGGAAGCTTTAAAACTAGACTGCTTAGAACCATAAATAGTACCAATCTTGTTAATGTATCTGACATGGAAAATTGCTGCAAGGTAAGCAAACAGAAAAGGATTCATTGAGGAGAAGGTGTGCATGTGCTGGAGGGGGCCATGGTGAAACACCACACAGAACACATGGTAAGGGTGGGGAGCCCCAGAAACCTGCTTTTTCCCAAGAAGCAAGAAAAATATTTATGGACCCATATTTTGAAAATAAGGTCTCATTCGTCATAAGGACCACAAAGCTTCACTTCTAGAAAAGCCTAGGAACTGCATCTGTAACATCCAGTTGAAGAGAGAGCATCAGCCTATTTTTCCTTCACTTTGTGGTTAGTTTGTGAATCCAAATAGAGTATCTTTTCCTCTAAAGAGTACAGAGGAAGCTCTTGTTCTGGATGCCTGCTACGATGATCACTTCTAATAAGTCCCTTAATAGATGTTTTTCCTGCCCTCCCACCCTGCCCTCCCATATCTAGTGATGGGAGAGACTTTTTAAATGAAAAAGGTAAAAGATGTATTTGGTTATATATATGTACACATACACACACAAACATATAAGTATTTATATATGTATGTGTATACCAACAGTGTGAAATTAATCCCTGACTTGGGCAAAGCCCCCTGCATCACCTAAATTCTAGTGCACAAAAGATCCTGCACTGGAGAGGATCTTAATTTCCCCTACCTGGGCCTAACCCTGCAAAAACTCTCGTGCAAGATAGTGATGTAGATGAGGTAGAGTTCAGGGAATATAAAGCTCTGTGATTCTAGTGATTGTAGTACTTCTTTCAAGTGGTAGCTTTTTCCCCACTGTGTGCAGATGTAATAACCTCTTCTCATCACTTACCTATTCCCTGAATTTCCCATCTAACAGCTCAAAATAATCTACATCTGGAACTATTCTACAAGCTTTAAGAATACAAGGAAAGGATAAGGTGCATARCTGAAATAAAAGGGTTATGCTGGTTTGGAGGCTTTGAGTATGAAATTGCTTAATTTTATGAAGTTTTTATAGATTTGAATTATCTACCTGTACCTTATTCTTACTTTATACTCCTTCTATCACAGTCATAGTCAGTTGAGTGTCTAACTTTGGCTAGAATTGTTGCTAAATATATTAACATCTGAAGAAATTTTGCTTCTACCAAAGAATGGGATGGCTACATCCCAGGTAGTGGGCCCCTTTTCTCCAGTCTGGTAGCAGACAGGTAGGGTTTTGTGGGGTAAAATATTTCCAGAATGGAACAAAAGTGGAGGGAATTCCTAATAGGAACTGAAGATGTCCTGACTAAGCAAAGGCTTCGGGGCCGGCCGTGGTACAGGAATCTAGTTATGTGCGAATGTACCATGATCCAGAAACGATCCAGAGAGGAAAGCATGCCCAGAGAGTGATATTTCTGAACATGATGCTGTAACCCAGAAAGGAGTCCCAGTTCCCCAGGAATGGATGYGGTAACTGGAACATGCTGTTGTTGTGGCTTTGCCCAGGTGTCCATTTCTCTCGTGCTGTCAGAAGTAAAGTGTGATTAAAGTAGAAACTCCTTTTGTGATGCCTGTGTCTATTCCATGAGATATAAATACACACGGATCAGAATACCAGCAGCTCAGGWGGAAGTAGGCCTATGGGCTGTGAGCCTACCCCTTTCAGAAGAGGTAATGGATGGAGGGAACAGCTAGAGACTTCCCAGAGCATCACGGGCTCATCTCCCCTTTAGATGCTTTGCGCAACCATATCAGCTTCCAGAAAGACCAGACTACAGCTCATTTGCCAAGGCAGAGGTTTATTTAACAGAACATGACCAAAATATGTGCAACCAATACCATACTACTCAAATGATTACCCTACCAGCCAGCCAGTCTCTTGGTCAAATGTCCAAATAGGTAAAGTCTCCTTGTCTTTGGATGTTTAGAGACCAAAGGACTTTTGTAGGCTCTGTGTTTGTATRGTTGAACTGAAAGATCTTAGCTAATACATCTTCACTTATGATCCATGTAATTACATATGTGTACACACATGCTGATCCCTTTTAATGGTGGCATGTGGTGGCATAGCTGATGTTTTGCTAATACCACTAAATATATATTAAACATAAGCTGTAGCAGTCTAGCCACTAATCTCAAGCAAAACTGAAAAGGAAAAATTGTTTTCAACACACTTACGGTCAGTACCAATGTTTATACACCTTCCTGAATTTAAACATCTGTAATTTTTCCCATACCTTTTAAACACTAGAATTGCAATAGCTCAGACACAAACATCTATGCCAATCAGACCAAAGTGTTTAAGCCTGCATCAAGCAYGTGGAGTCACACTTAGGAGCCAAGAGAACTGGCAGGCCTTTTCCTCATCCGTATTTCATCGGCAGTTGAGGTTCAGGATGTCTCCAGACCACCTTCACAGATTCCCTGCAAGCAGGGTTTGTGGGTGAAGTTGAGCTGCTGTTTATATCTATTAATATAACAGATTTTTTAAGATATAGAAAAAAAATTTAAAAATGATTCCAAATATCTTGAATGTGTTATAAATAGGAATAAAAGTGAATTCCAGCTGCTTAGGATTGGGAAGAGATACAAATTATACCCTGAAGGACAAATTTAAGACAATTTTAATTTATATTTACATGGATGAGATTTTACATGGATGTCCTCCCTGCTTGCACTTGTACACAAATGAACAAATATTCAGACAGAGCAAACAGATATTTTGCTTGTGAATTATTTGGCAATCAAAAATGTGCAAACAGAGATGATCTGTGAGGACAAGATTTATGTAAACACTCAGAGAAATGAGGTGGAGATCTATTGCTATTTATTTGCTGGTCGTTCCACGGTTTGTGTTTTAGATGGAGAAATTGCTTAGAAATAAAAAGACAGCGCTCAGATACGAAACTATTGGTATGATTATGACTCAGGGAAACTGATTGAAACGAGTGGAAGGCAATCAGCCGGCATGATGCTGGGTTTTTCATGCCGTGGAGGCAATAAAGGACTTCCAGTGGAAAGCACGGCTCTACAAACATGTGGTTTCAATATTCTTACGGTATGCGGTGGYCACTGCTGAGTAAAAGGAATTCAGCACTCCATTTCTTGCATACCGTCACGGAGTTTTCAGATAACACGAGTGGTTTTGCATACTGCACCGTACTCAGAGAGACACAAGGCAAAGCTGCCTGCAAATGACTCGCTTAGGAGTGGTGCAGATCAGTGCACCCTAGTATCTCTCTGGGTTTTCTTTACAAATCCCCTGCAGGCAGAGTTTGCTCAACTAGTTGAACTGGCTCTTTCTGTCTTGTTTTTTTGGCAAACTAAGAATTTCCTTCCTGATAAAAACAGACGGCAGGCGTCCCGATTGGGCGCAGTGTTGGAAAGGATATGACATCAGGCGCGTCTCTTGCTTTGTACAGTGTGGTCTGCCTGATTGCTGGCTGCCTCCCAACTGAGTGAGGGAGGTGTTTCATTAAATCCCAACCCAGGTACTCAAGTTTCTGCACAAAGTGCTGCCGGCACCAAGTTCCAGTCTGCTGCAAGGTCTGTTTGTTGTGTGCACACAGAGCCTGCTTAATAGATTACTCCCATAACCAGAGGTTTGTCGAGGAGGATGGAATTTGAACTCTTGAGACCAACTGTGAAGTGAAAAAACAGAAATTGGACAGCCTGGGCTGAGATGGATGATGAGGGAGCAAATCAAAACGTCAGCAAATTGCAAGGAGCCGGATGCCAGCCATCTGCAACTTCTCTATCAAACCCACTTATGAGGGGTAAGTAATGCTCCTGCCTCTCTGCTAATCTTCTAGTCTGCCAGCCGAAGTGGATGAGTGCTGGGTGGATAGAGCAAAGTCAGGCGACGGCAGCGTGTTCCTCCTGATATCCTATTTACAGTGCAGGTCCATGTACAGTCCCACACAACGTCCCTATGTTCTTGCTCTTCAGATGCGCTTTTTATATGCTATTCATATTTTAACTGAATTTGGGKTTTTTTTGTGTGTCACAAAAAAGAATATCTGATTCTGTAGTGCCGTTCTTATAAGCGGAAACAAATGCACTGTTTAAACCACAACAAACTGAGAAAGAAGTTGCAGTGTGGCATGTTTAGCTTAGATTAGTGCCAACTGAAAGCTCAGCATTGGCTCAGTTCCTCTTTTCTTTATATTCCTCATTTCTCTTTCTACTTTTCTCTTTCTTCTSTTTCATCTTTCCTCTCCTCTTCTTTGCTCTGTTCTGCTCTACTCTGCTCTACCCTACCCTCTCTTTTTCCTTCCTTTGCCTTTCCCTTTGCCTTTGCTTTTGCCTTTGCCTTTCCCYTTTTCTATAGACAAGCATAAATATTCTTCAAAGCCTGAGCCAGCGTTAGTGGGATCTTCCACAATGGACAGGCCATTATTCAGCTGTGATCACTGGTGAACAGTTATTCAGACAAATGACTTCACCCTGGTCATTGCTCTGTTGTCTGGCCTGGAGCCTGTGAAAATATGACGTGCTGACAAAARACAAGTAATTTCACATAACAGTTTAACTAGATGTGTTCTCTGTAGCCTTGTTTTCTGAGAAGTTGCTCCTTCAGATCGTGACCAACGCAGTGGGAACAAGGAGGTAAAYTAAGAATTAAGGAGGCAAATTTACACTATTCTAACTCCTTTCCTGGGCTCTTCATGATTCTTCTATTCATACCAAAAAGAAAAATAGGACCATAAAAATAGGAAGAGGTAACATACAATGCAAAGATACGATGCAAAGATGATCAGTATGTTTGCTGTGCTATTTGCTATCCTCATGTGTGTGCAGGTATGTATAGTGGGTGTGTGAGGCTGGGGTGAATGGGAAAAGGAGAGCATCGTTACTAACAGTGTGAACCAAATCAGGTCTGCTCTGGAGCTCTGGCAAAATGGTGTGAGGCTTCGTGCAGCTGGACGGGAAGTAGGGGGGCCTGCTGCAAGCCGAGGAGTTGGTCCTTTGAAGAGAAGAGTTCAGCTTATATCTCTTGGGTCTGCCTGGTCCTAAGCAGAGCTAATGAGCTTCTCTGGTGACTTACAACAGGAATGCATTTGTCTCTGGCTATATATATAACAAACTTCCTGTGAAGGCCTTTCAATATCAAAAATACCACACAGAATACTATTATATGCAATACATATTAAGCGTATATATTATGCAAAAGTGTGTACAAGAGTATACTTCAGTTGAAAGGTTTTCAAAGCCCCTTGGGAGATGTATCATGTGAGACCACCGCTGAGGGAAAGCAGTCGATCACCCGGTATCCAGTGTGCCACATCATCCACATGATCAGAGACTGGAAAAAGATACTTTAAACCCTTACCATAAAAATGAATGCTCTCCTAGAAAGGCTCTGCCATCCACAGGGAGCAATCAGGATTTGCATGTTTGTGTGGTTAACGATATAAAGCTCTCTCTGTATATGCTGTCAGCATTCAAATGCCCAAGTGGTAGCACTGCAATCAAATATAATCCAAAGTTTAATACAACCTCCGTGTCAGCCGGGATTTTCAGCAGTGGAAAAGATGTTGTATATTCCAATATCACTGAATTTGGACTTTAGAGTTTTAGATTTCTGGATGCTGAGGGCCCTGATGCCTGACTTAGCATGCCTGAGGACTGAGGTGCTGGGCAAATTTCAGTATTGGACAAACTGGCCTGTCCCTGTRTGACAGGGCATTTGTTTTTTGGCAGTCAGAAATCCTTGCTGCTTTGGTGGTRCATACAGTGAACATAACTGTGCCACCTGTGGACGGCAGCCTTGCTCCTTTGCAGGCAGCCCCCATGGGCAGAGTATTTTGAGGACTTCTGTGAAAATTCCTATTTCATGATTCAAAAAGCCCACAGCCAATTAGCTTTGGCATTCACTTAGGTTTTGCTCAGAACCTTGTAACTGGCTTAAATACTGATCGTTATATTGCTGATGGTGTACCTACTGTGCTGCACAGAAACAGGGGCAAGATCCCAGCTTCCACTGCAGACTTTTTCAGGTAAGAAACACAGATTGCAGAATAGAGCAGGGAGAAAATGGAAGCTTTTTGATTAACCTGAAGGTGATGCCCTGGACACAGGAACTGGGGAAAATTGCTTACTGCTGGAGGAGGGTGCCYCCCTGGAGGTGTTTGCTGCAGATGGAGCTGGGACAGGAAAGGCAGCAGTTCRTGGCTGCACAGTTCACAGCTGCAGAGATTTGTAATTATGTAGTTGCAATTAGGATTACAAAGGCTAYGCTAGTCATTAAACATGCCTGTATAACCTGCTCCCTCACCAATGTATCCAAGACTGGCTTAAAGATACCTTAGGCCTCAACTTTTATTTAGGATAAAATCTTCAGTCTCGCTCACTGCAGGATTCCTAGCAGAATTTAGGGAAAGTTTGTACATAACTCTTTTTATTTTCCACTGATATTTATTTTTCATCTTCAAATTTTGAATTTGTTTTTAAGAATTGACAGAATTGCAAGAATGGCCAGTCTATAGATGACTGTTGTCTGATCTGGATCTGGTTTAGTATCTCAGTAGAAACTTCCCTTTCTCAAGAAAACACTGAATAGATAAGATCGGCATGTAGTTGTGATGGCATAACCATACGCCTCCCTCTTTTTCACCAGAATCCTAATGGATTAATGCAATACTTTGGGTTTGATCAAAACCATGTCGCTGTCTATGCTGCCAGAAAAATATCAAGTTGCAACTCAGAGCTAGACTGCTACTCGATCTAGTTTTTGTAAGCATAGCTCCATTGCAACTCATGCAGATCTTGCAACAGCATTAATTTCTATATGGGAAAATTTGAGGTTTTTGAGAGACCTTGTAACAGTATCATACCAACAGTAACATAGTCAGGATATGCAAGAAGGGGAGCATGGCAGAGCCAGTGGGCCCTGGAGAGGCTGCCTTGAAGACCTGATTTTTCTTCAAGGTATCAGGAGAGAGGTGAGGCTTTGGCTCTGAGCATGCTACAATCCTCCTTCTGGAAAATTACACAAGAACAAGGGCYTTCACTTCTATTTAGTGATAATTCTGGGGTTTGGTTTTCACCTGCTCTGATCACTTGATCACTGCTGATACGAACTGTCTCACAGGGCTGCTTAAAACAGCCCATGTGAGGATCATTGATGAAGCACTGGCAAATGTGGGGCAGTTATCCCACTGCACACTACACACAGTGCCTACATTTCCTGAGACACTTAATGAAAATGAGCAGAGATGCTCATGTGTCTGCACCACTGCAGCAAAAAAGATGATCCAACAAAGCTATCCAACTTTGCAGTCTGAAAAAAAAAAAAGCTTAAGTTTACGCAGAGAAATATAATTTAATAAACAGTGTTTGGCATGCATCACTTTTTAAAGCAAAAAGTTGTTTAAATGAATTAATAATAATATTGCACTTTAATAATTGCAGCATGGCTTGGCCCCCTACCCTAATGAGACCAGAGCCATAGCTTCTGGAAATTACTGTCTATTTGCTGAAGCCAAGGAAAATCTATGAACTTAYTGCAAATATATGTTTGTTGTGGAACATGGACTACGAAACACAGCAAACGAGGCAGGCAGTTCCCAGACGATGCCGTTAACAAAGGACGCAATTTTCTTTAAGAGCTAAGTGAAGTGTTACCCAGACTCCCTGAGTTCATTTGTCTGTTCATTTCACGCATTCTAATTTTGAGGCTTCTCTCAAATGTGAATTACATCTGAGTTGATGAATCTTTCTGTGTCTGAATTTTCTGTTGCTCTTCAGTTCTCTGTTATTATTATCATTATTCCCTTTGACTTTCATAGTCCTAGGCATGCCAGACTGGAAAAGACCAYGTGACTCACAAAATCTACTCTCGTTGGCTGTTTCTATGCTGCTAAGTGAAGGAGATGATTAGAACCATTCCTGTCTTTGAGAACAGATGGTGTAGGCTGACTAGCCTTCACATCCTCGCTTGCATAACTCCTGTTAACTTGAGAGCAAACTGGCCACATCWACGCTATGGGTCTGACTTCATTACCCTGAGACATCCTTATTATTTTATATATGTATTTCCAGTTCAAAGTCTCTGAAATAATGTGAGGACCACGTTGCAGCACAGCAGAGTGGCATTTTCATAGCAAGAAATTGAGGTGATATGTTACATGACTTTGACTGTGCCAGGAAGGATGTTTGCATGTACAAAGCCTGTTGGGATAATATTGTGGAGGAAAGCTTGTCAGGATGAAGGGGCCAAACGTGGCACAGCTTTGCCCATGAGCCCCTTGGGCAGCTCTCCCTGGTATGAAGTATTTCCCTGAGCTGTTCTCTGTATTGTTTTTGAGTCAGCTGGAGCAATTCAGGATAAGGTGGGTAGCAAGCTCACARTTAAGCATGTGAATGCGAAGCAGCTCAGTGCTATGTTATCTTCCTGGCCCTCTTTATTTGGCAGTGCAGATTTGCTTGCTAAGTCTGAGTAGTCTCTCCCAGTCACACACAGCAGTGGAATAGATAACTGATTTCAAYGTGTCCATAAAACACCTAATCTGCAAGTTGCAGTCAACAGGTCATCAAATATCTTGTCAGCTTCCTGACAACAAACATGATCTACAGGAAAAGACTGGAGTCCCCAGCTATGCTGAATGCATGTGAAGAGCAGGAGAAGGCACCATAAGAGGAATCTGTTSAATAAGACCTTGGGTAGAGTGCAGGAAGTGCTCGTGCTCAGGAGAAGCACAATCTCAGTGCATGACGGTCCCTCCTGGTCTGCTCTTGGAGGTATGTTTCCTTCAGCTTTCAGAGCTGGTAGTCATGTTGACTGTACCAATGAGCAGGATATACTGACCAGGTAATGGGACTTCCAACCACTGGGTCTGCACCCTGTCTCCAGCCATGGTCAGTCTCCGGTGCCCCAAGGGGGCACCAGTTATAGTTTTGATTGTGCAAATGTAAGCCTGTCATAAAACAATTAATACAGTCTTTTTTCAAGGCCTTCCGCCTTCCTTTCCCTTAAGTATACAGAAGTCAACCAGAGACAAGGCAATGAGAAGAAAGTATGAAAATCCTGAATCAGTTGCTTGTCTGACCACTGCTAATGACAATTCTTTCCTAAGGGCCTCCCCACCGCTCACTCCCTGCTCAGGTTTCAAACCTACCATGAGCTACTCTCCTTCCAGGGATAGTTCCAAGATGTCACTGGGATTGCTCTGTGAGCCAGGGGCATGATGAACCACCAGCAGGGAAGTGTTATTTCAAGAGAAGGTGAAATTTTGATGTTCCTCAAATTTTTTCTTTTTCTTTTTTTTTTTTTTAATTACTTCATTTTCATAAGAAGCATTGCAGGGGCCTGTCTGGCTCCCTCTTGTGATATGTGTGTGACTATTGCCATTTTGAATATCTGCTTCTTACCATGATCCACTTTTTTTTTGGTAATCAAGAAGGGAAACACTGAAATTTGCTCTAGTTTTGTCCTGCAATAAATCATTGTTCAGAGGCAATAATTTCTCTCTCAGCTAAATATGCTATGCAGATAAGCATTTTGATGGACATCTAGTGACTTAAAAATGGTGCACTGGAACAGCAGAAATATCCTTTTGCCTCCATGGATACTCTAGAATAATATACTCTACAGGCATAAAGGACTCTTGCAAGAGTAATTAAATCTATAACTGGCCTTTTGCAATGTCATACAAATCTAGTGGATGAAAACCTTYACAACTTGCCCAAGCTGGTCGTCGGGGTTTTTTCTGTACCTAACGGAGGGAGAGAGGGACATCCACAGTGGGCTGCTCAATGTATTTCTAAAAGAAGCTGGATGAAATGCACTCTGGAAATGCTTCTTTCCCTTCCCAGGGGGAACCTGGGTCATTAACTCAGACTAGACACTGAGTTTTGAGGCAATGAATGTTGAAAAAGGTGATATCTTCCTGAGGGATTAGTGCTGTCAACCTGCTTTGAGCTGTGAAATCTCTAATACTAAAGGTCCCCTTGYTATTGTTAAAATTTGGATGGTCCCTAGCACTCAGCTAGATTGTTTTCCTGTATTAAGTTAATGAAYAAAATATAGCATCTAGGGAAATGAAACATAAAAGTCATCAGGAGCTAYGTTATTTCCTCAGACCATTATGGTAGGCTGTGTAACTGAAGAATGGTGGAAAGGTTGCCTTGTAAAAGGCATCACATCATTTTTTTGCCTGGTAACCCCCCAAAACGATCTTCAAAAAAAGCGCTCTACGTGCTCTGACAGGTTTGATGCCAAAATTGAGCCCAGGCTCGTACCCCTACCTCCCTTATCCAACCAGAGCTATGCTGCCACACTTCCAGTAACTGTTTTTGGTGCATGATACGTCTCTAAACACCAGGTTTTAATAACCAAGATTACTTGGAAATAGTAGTTAAAAACCTGCTTCTGATGTGGGCCTTTCCTACCCCCTACATAATCTAGCGAGGCTATCTTTCTACGGGCACTGAAAATATCAGTGGGTTTATCTTAGCAGTAGGAATAGTTTTACAATGTACTCGGGTAAAATTTCACCCCTCTGGACCCCATCTCTGGGGCTGTGGGTGTGCCAGGACAGGCTCCCTGCCCCCTGCCCACAAGGTGCTAGGGAGGGGGCTCTCGCCTGCGTGGAGACTTGCTTGCTTCAGGGTGTGGGAGCTGGGCTCTTCAACATTTCATGTAAACCTCAGCAGGCTCCTCGTTATAGCTGTTTTGCCTTGCCCTCCTGAAGGAAAGCAATAAGAAATCATGCACTTCACACATCCTTTGGGATGTGTGCCTCTTTCTCTTGTAAAAAAAGCTTTCTGGAAATGCACTTTTTTTTCCCACTAAGACCACCTCAACTCATCCCGAGTGCTTTCCTTCCCCCACTAATATTTAAGTAGGAAAACAAAAAGCAAAGGCAGACTGTTCTGCTGAGCTTCTCTCTGTATGTGCTGTATCCTGCTCCATGGTTTCTGTGGTTCAGAGAATATAGCTATTACTTAACTACCTCTGCACCAAACAGTGAAAACTGAGAGACAAAATCAACCTCATAAACACAGTTTATGTCCTTGTGCTTTGGCACCTTCCACAATTAAGTATTGTTGATTCTAGCTCATCTCTGAGTATGGGTAAATGATTTAGCAGCTATAGCCTTTTCAAAACATACTCCTTTTGTGCTAATTGGCAAAGTGCAATGAGCTTGCAAAAACAAGACACTGGAAATAATTCAAAGCAAAGGAGGAGCCCTGTCAGAACAAGGCGATGCTCTGTAAATTGCTCTGTTATCTTCTTAAGGGAACATAGCAGTTTAGTCCCAACAGAAAGAATTAAAACCAAACCCATAGGGAAGTCATGCTCTTTTTTCACTCCCTCCCGGTGGCTGCTCCAAGAAAAGCTTGGTAGTTCAAGGAATAAATTAGAAAAGAGATTTCCTGAGGGCACTCATTTGAAGAAAAGTGCACTGGTGAAACAGTGYATGGAATTGTTGGCTTTTTTCCTTTCTTTCTCTTTATACAGACTTTGTTTCAGACTGGTCTCCTTTACATGATGCTTCTGTCCATGGACGTCTTCTTACTCTGAAGAAACTCATCCACCAGGTATCCCTTTGCTAGGTTGATATGAACTCTGCTGAATTTGTTCAGCTGTTGAATGTAGGCTATGTTTTAGTGTGAAACATCCAGAGTGACTAAATCATTTTGACTTGATGGGGAAGAAGGCTGTGAAATCTGCTTATAACAGATATTTTTTTTTTCTGCAGGCAGTTCCTTTCCTAGCACAAGCCCCTTGCACTAAACTGAAGACCTATAAAAATATCCTCTACTTTAATTTTCATGCAGGCAACGTGGTTGCTCTCTTGGTGGCTGCCCAGGCTTCCTTTGTAGCTTCTTTAACTTCCAGCAATGTCTGGTGTCTGTGGTGGTGCTCAGCTCCACATCTACATGCCCACACCTGAGGCATCAATTCAGTTACTCGCACATCCATGCATGGTGCCATCTGAAGTGCCTGAGGCTGTCCTGGGCCCAACCTGCCCCTGCAGAAGGGAATGGCCAGGGAAAAGTGATTTCTGAACATCACTGCTCTGATTCTTTGAAATTCTCAGACTGAATTCTTGGTCTTGCGGAGGAGTTGACAGAAAGGGAAGAGTTATTAAAAACTCTTCAAGCCTAAACTTCTGGATGGCTAAGTTTACTAGAAAGAAAAGAACCTATGGTAGAATCAAATAAATTATTTCTAATGCAAAAGCTAACTTTCCATCAAAATGTGCCAAACTGAAAATTGGAAAACAAGTGAAAATCGTTTCAAAATTCTTTCCAATAAAGTAATCACATACTTGCTGGGCAGGATTGGTGAGGTAAATAGGTGGCAGTCATGACTGTACAAACAACACAAATAACATATTTTAATCCTTTTTATTTCAGAGTTTGTTACTTGTGATGTAATAGAAATAAAGGAATGCTGAGTGCCTAGGATGATGCCTGCGGGGTCCCACTTGGCATTCGGCACTAGACAGAAAGCCTAAAACTTTCTGTTTTGCTTAAGAGCATGTAGTAGGCATAGCCTCTGATATGCCATTTATGGAATCCTTTCCAGCCAAAGCATCATAACCTCTTTCTTTACTTACTTATTGAGGTAACAGTGAATTAACTGCAGGCAGTTGAGAAATGTGAGGTTATACAAAATTTTAAGGAGTATTATATAAAGCTTTTTTTTTCTTTTTAGGGGCTTTGCTGTAATAATATTCTCTATTATTTCACAGGGGAGCAATGTTAACCTGCTTACAGCAGACCAAGTGTCTCCTCTCCATGAAGCCTGCCTGGGGGGTCATGCTGCTTGTGTCAGTGTCTTATTAAAACACGGTGCTCAGGTAAGCACATGATGGACAAACCATCCAGTTTTGGTCTGTTTTATTATCACACTTTAATACTAGATGATATACTACTTCACTGCTGTGTATTGCTGTGACTTACTGCATCGCTCAGCTAAAAGTGCATGTGTTATAAAATGTCCTTAAAGCAATCCAAAAGGCATCCACAGATACAAAGGCACAGATACAAATCCAAAGGGCACAGATACAGAGAACAGTTGTTATTGTTCTTCTTCAAATAATRGTTTAATGATCTCATTATATACTGAAAAAATAAGAAAAGCTTCCTTTTACTAAGGATTTATAATCTTGTAAAAATAAAGTATATATTTTATTGTCTGCACTCATTAATCCCACTGGTGTCAATATGCTGAGTCTGAAGCTGAGGTATAAGACTGTTAGTATCAAATGACAATAAAATGGGAAGAAAATGGAGATAACATGTCAAGTGATGAAATGAGGCCTATGCTTCAAAGCCTTTACTTTTCAACCTAATATCAAAATTATAGTGAATAATAATTAATTGTCCATATATTACTTTTCAGTTTAAAATAAAAAACAAGACTGTGCACTTTCTGCTAAAAATGGACTATTTCAAATTCATAATGATGTTACATCTCCTGAGAGTGTAGGTGAGGTGCTCAGTGTTCTCCTGGACTTGTCTTGCCCAGRATAATCCCTTTGAGGATTCACCGTGGTCTCCTCTTGATAAGGCACCATGGTGCACAAGGGAACCCAGAGGAGTGGGACTAGGCTACAGGCTGATGTGTTTGAGCTGAGGTACTTGGGGAATAGGCACACATTTCTCAGTAGCTTCCATAAGATCCTGGAGTTATACCAGCTAAATATTTTCTTTGCAAAAGGGGAAAACTGAGGCAATTACTTTTCAGTTTTTAAAATGAGTTTTTAATACGAAGTTGGAATCCTTGGAAGCAATTTTTGCAAGGAATAAAATAAAAGTTATTGAGCCCTGTTTTCTGTTGAGGAATAGGGCTATTTTCATCCTTTTTGATATAGTGATCATACATAGAGAAGACAAAGAAAGAAAAAGCCTACTTGTGATTTTTTCCCCCAGGTGAATGGTGTTACTGTTGACTGGCACACTCCTTTGTTCAGTGCTTGTGTCAGTGGCAGTGTGGCTTGCTTGAATTTATTGCTGCAGCATGGAGCCAGTCTGCATCCACCCTGTGACTTAGCATCCCCTATCCATGAAGCTGCTAAGCGAGGTAACGCCGCGGGTGTCATCAATCCTCACCATGTTACTAGCAACAAGTTTCAAGCAGAAAAGAAAGAGAAATTGTTCACTTGACTTACGTCATGTGAAATACCCCCATATCTGGTCTAATCATGAGCAATGCAGTTCCTGCCACCCCTGGTGTTTACTGAGGGCAGCTTGGCTTGGCTTGCATGGCCTCTGTGTTCACCTGGTGACACCTACAACGGGTTTCATGGTCCAGGCTAGCTGTCTGTAATGGAGACATCTGAGAGAGTCGTCTGGCTACTTGTATAAGCATTGGGGAGAAACAGGGCATGATTTATCTTATCTTAGATAGACATCTGAAATGCTAAAATGCAAGAACCTTATCTGGTTTTGTTAACTGTGGCTTTGCGGCTCCTGTTTTCCAGGTTGAAAATGCTGGAGTAAGGGGAGTGGATGAAGTATTACACTATCATCTTGATGAAATAGTGATTCTTTCCAGATTACTCTGCTGCAATGGGGAATTTAGACTGTCAAAAAATGTCTGATCTCTGTGATTTAACCTTGCTTTTTCCCTTTTAAGGTCATGTGCAATGTGTCGAATTCCTTGCATCCCACGGAGTAAATATAGATCACAACATCAAACATCTGGGTACTCCACTTTATGTAGCTTGTGAAAACCAGCAAGTAAACTGTGCCAAGAAGTTGCTTGAGTCAGGTAAAAAGAAAAATATGGAAGAGTGCACTTTTAGTTTCTGTAACATCTGTCTTGRGATTCGAGTCTTATCACAGATTTAGGTGTTCTTGCTCTGAAATCTTGAGATGTTTCACTCTTGATGGCAGCCCTGGTTTAACTAGGTTGACTGGGTGATAGGGATCTTCTTGACCAAGGAGCTCAGCTATCCTGCTCCCTGCAGAATGACAGGTGATCATGCATTTTRCACTACTGCTGGCACTTAGAACAAACACGGTCTTTTCAGTATCTGTCATGCTGCAGTTATTTGAAGAGGATAAGAAGAAACTTCCTTCTTTTGTTCCTCTCTCTTTATCCAAAAGGAAGGATTTAATCATTTTTACACGTTATTTCTGCAAGCACATTTTTAATTCCCACTCATTTCATAAAAAAGTTTGAAACATATCCAACACAGAAAAACACTGAGCATTATATTCTTAGGATCAAACAAGCCTAGCTATGAGGCTAAGCACTCAGATAATTACACAAGGCCATTCCTTGTTATCTATAGCAGTACATCTCTTCTCCAGAAAGGATCATGTAACATAATGTAGTCTCACAATATTGCAAAAATGGTGGTGCAAGCCACTTTGAAAAAAAAAAGATAAAGAAAAAAGAAAAGAACACTCTGWATGTTAGACTATGATTTTCTTTTTTCTGCCACTTTGTGTTTTTGCTGCCTTCTCTGTATGAGAATGTGCACTTAAGAAACACAGATAGTTTTGAATTGGTTCTGCAGCTCAGYCTTCTTGTGTTTTAATGGCCCTTAGCCTTGAGCCATGGACTGGAGGACACCCACCAGCAAGTCCTCTACAAAGTGCCTCTAGAACTTCTCCATCCTCACTTTTTTTCTCCCGACAGATCGATCAGTCTGGCAGTTGGAAATCYCATTGGCTTAGGACTCTGGTAGACAGCAAGTAGAAACCCTGTAATGATTTAAGGGAACAGTGCAGTGGGTTGGTGACTAGAGGAGGGTCTCAGGTGAAAATACATTTTTGTCCTGCTTTGGGATATCTGTGGTCTGGGCTGTGTGTGAAAGGTTATTGGACCTCCTCGCGCACCATTCCTCTGGGATGATTTCCTTAGTGATAACCCCACTACTGCCTGGCCCAGTGCAAGCTGAAGTTCTCTGCCCTGGGGTGTGGAAACCCACCTCCACGTGGATGCTATACTGTTTGCAGTTCAGTCAGAGAAATWGCAGCTAGTGCAGGAATTGGAAATGGGTTCCTGCATTGTTAATATTCTTTATTGTTTCTTTGTGTTCAGGAGCAAACGTGAACAGTGGAAAGGGCCTAGACTCCCCCCTCCACGCAGCTGCCAGGATTTGCAGTCCCGAGCTGGTGACGCTACTGATCGACTTTGGAGCGGACATCTGGGTGAAGAATGCAGATGGCAAAAGGCCGATGGAGCTGGTACCTCCGAGCAGCCCCCTAAGTCAACTCTTTCTGCAGAAAGAAGGTGCCTCTTAGTATTTGTTTTATTCGTTCACACGGGATTCTGTGTGGAAAAGTGAGCTACCGCAAAATGATACACTGTTCTATGTTATTAACTCTACAAAAATGAAAATAACTAAGGTTAGTTCTGTTCCCTGATATTTAGATGCTATTTCCTCTAGTGTCAGAATATAGTGGTGGTACTAATAATAACAGTAACAACAATAATGCTGTCTTTTGACCTCCAGGTCTGTGAACCTATTGCAGTAGGAAGCTATCCGATGGAGCATGTAATATAACTCAAAATAGAGTCTGGGAGAAAAATATAAGCAAAACAACACTACTTAGAAATTAAGGGTAGATTTTTCTGATTTCCTAATGCCACCAAAGTCAGTGGGAGTCTTTCAGTTCCCAGGTATCTGAGGTGGGAATGGAGCCAGGAATTCTGTCCAGAACCTGCTGATAAATGCAGAYAGAAAATCACCTCTGATGGGAACTGATGCTAGCTAATGAGCAGGACTGGGAACTTTTGTTTTATAGCACACAACTGATCAGGAGTGTATCGTGTACTAGTCAGAGCATAAATGAAAAATAGCAGTCAAATTTTTTTTGATGAATGTGATATATGTACCGTAACATTGATCTTCTAGTTCCTTACCTTTCATCTTTATTTTTGGGCTAAAATTTTATGTAGCTGAAAGTGTGTCTTTAAAATCAAATCTTTTATATTAGTTTTTARTGGAAAATTAAGGAAATCTCCACAGAGGTGACATAGTGAATCCATTATAATRGCCTTTTTCTAAAGGCTAGCATCATGTACCAAATAATCCAGTGCTATCCAACAGTATGCCTGACCTGTAGCAAATGCTTATTTTTTACCTGTAAATCAAATAGTTCCAGGTCCATTTTTTTTATCATTTGCAAATATTTTAATGAATTATGGAGAGAAATTTTACTTATCTTTTATGAGGAAGATCTGAATAAGGTCTCTAGAAAACTACTCGTTGGTGTGGTTGTGTTCTTTAGATGTCCTTCTTCAGTCAGAAAACTACATACATTATAAAAGAGCCTGGATTTTCATCATTTTAATAAGCTACAGATGGTGCGATCCGTGACTGCACCATGAACAGAGTTGCACCAATGTAGAACAGGAATAATAAAGCAGTAACTCAGGCCCTGCACGTCGCACAAAACAGTAACATGATGAGAATAGTGTGAAAACAACTGCACAGTGTTTGTTCTGTGTGTGCAGCAGATATTCGGCTTAATCTATGGTGCACAGAGTTGTGATCTTTTGGAGCTCAAATCCTTGCTGCATTGGTTTCCTGACTCCTGCAGCTCTGCGTGTGTCCTGTTTATTGGAGATACCAACATGTTTCAGGCACACCCTGTGGAGCAGGCTCAAGAAACACGGCTAGGGCTGACCCGATGGCTCCAGCAGTAAGGAACATTTCCAAGTGGAACTCCACCTTTGCAGCGATTACAATAATAAATGCCTGGAAGGCATTTTGTTGCTGACTAGTGTTTTTCAACATGCCTTTTTCTGAGTAGGGTCACAATTGCCRAGTAGCTGATTTCTAACATCTTTGGCTGACTGAAAGGGAGCAATTTAAGAGATCTGTGCGAATATTAGTCCCATCTCCTTGCCCCGGCTGCCGCCCCATGTGCTGCCCAGCGCTCGCCCTCCCCGGGTGCGTGTGGTCCCACGCACGGATGGGCTGGCGAGTGTCAGCCCCGAGTCACCCTGAAGTGAGAGCTTGCAGTGCATGTGGCGGGCTCCCTTCCTGGGACTTGGCTGCTTTGCTGGATGGCTACATAACCTGCTCGCACTGCAGGCAGCATCCTGCACGTGGCCTGGAGAATTAGCTAACAGTCTAAAAATGCAGGTGTCTTTTTGAAGAGCATGCTTAGACTTTCTAAGTGTTTTTCAGAGCAGTGAGATTGCCTGTTGTTTTAGTAAGTCTTCAGTTTTAGTTTTCTTTAAGAATGGAAACTTTATGAGATGTTTTCAAATTGAGTGTTTACGTGTGGAAGCACAACGGCCAGACACCCTCATGCAGAGTGATGCTGCAATAGCTGCTTTAACTCACCCTGTGTCAGCTGGCCTTGTTACCTTGTACCCCAGCAYTGGGTAACACCTCCAGTAACACCCAAGCTGCCTTCTCGTGGCTCACTTACCTCCCCCTTATTTCACCTCCCCTTCACGGCCGGCATCCTGTCCCTATCGGCGCTCTYCGCCTGCCTCCCATGGGCTGCTCTCCTTATCTGCTCTAACCCAAACACCCTGTGCCCTGGGTGGTGGTCACCAAGTGATAGCTGCACTAGTGGCACCGACCAGGGCTGAACACTGAACGATGCTGCTGCTAAAAGCACTTCGTGGGACCTACCTTTTCGTGAAAATGATGAGGCTCCCAATAAACTTGTTATGACACTATATTTGGGGCTGGAGGGTGGAGGGATTTTGAAGGAAGTATCAATCAGCTCTTCTAATCAGATAACACACACTCTGGTACAGCTTAAAAAGAAAAGAGGGAAGCCACTAATGCCCATCGCTGCTGCCTACTGACAGCAAATGATGAGGCTTGAAGGGAATTGCAGGCAGGCTGGTGCCTCCCGGCAGACCTGGGTCTGGCTTTCACTGCTGTGTGCTGCGCGAGGTGGGTCGTGGGAGCCGGGGAGAGCCGCGCTCTGCTCGAGGTTGTGGTCTGACACGAGCACCCTCGGGGGTGGCAGGAGGCCAGGCGTGCGGTGATGTATAGCCGCCGTTTCCTGTTTGCAACAGCCCGCCTGGAGGGTGTTAAAGCCACACATGTGACCTCTTCCCCTGCTCTTCCTGCAGGGCCGCTGTCCTTGATGCAGCTGTGCCGCCTGTGCATTCGGAGGTGCTTTGGACACCAGCAGCATCAAAAAATAACCGGACTTCTCCTCCCGGATGAGCTGAAACATTTTCTTCTTCACATTTAAGCCTATCAAAAACGAAAATGGTGCCTTTAACAACACAGCAAAGTTTGTTAAGGAAAGACTCTTCTCACCAGCTATGTTGCTGATGCCTGAAATGGTATCTTCCGATAGTTGCTGGTCTCCCGTAAAGCCCCAGGTCCGAGACGCATGGGAACAGCCAACCTGCTGGGTCCTCACCACCCCCTCCTCAAAATCCATAATTCYGAACAGAACAATTCTGGACGGCTGTACTCTAAGGCTTGGGAAGGTGGCTCAGGAGCCTCCTAGAAAGCATAAAAATGAGCATATCATTTTAAAATAGTTCTCTTAATTCTCCGAATTCTGGCGCAGTTTCAGAGAGCTTMTGGTTGACAGCATCCTACAAAAAAAATGCCTATCCCAGTCCAGCACAAACGGCATGTCACATACGTTTATCTCCAAGGACAGCTGCTCTTCTTCGGTAAGCAGCACCCCGTGTCGTCTGTAACGGCTTTACCATATCACCATATGGAAAAGGGACCCCAACTGAATCCATGTACAAAGCAAGCAAGGCCCTCTGGCAGGTATTATTTATTTTCTAAATATGTCACACTGCAGATAAATGAGCATCAACCAACCATCATCTACATTCAGACCAGCAACTGAAATATGCATTTCTGCCATGACAACATGTAGGTCACTGCTGATGGCAGTTCCCTGCAGAGCAATAATTGTGAGGGGAAAAAAAATCATCCATTAAAAACATTTATTCCTGATGTTTTGAGACATAAGGGAGTCCCACCTCAGTACTACAAAATTTCTCCTTGTAGAATATTATTTTTCAAGGACACAGGCTAACAGGATATCAGATCTAGGCACTGAGTGCTCTCCCTTTCTGCCTTGAATATTAAGTGACATTTCCTAGGCATTTCTCAGCATGCATCAGAAAAACAACAACCTTTATTCCCTTTCCCCTCCCAAGAAAAGGGAGCATCTTAAGAGTGAGATTAAATAAAAGTTTTCTTGTAAAAGTGCTACCTTATTCATAACATTTCCTATGAGAGAGGTAATATTAACACCTCTAATGTCTAGTAGTAAAAAAACAGTGAAAATGCTGAAATTAAGGTCTATTGCAAGTTAAAAAGAGAATAGATAATTTCTGCTCCTCTTCTCTTGCTGTCTCAGTCTGTACATCTCTCAAGCAAACAAGATGTGGGGTTCTTTTTCCACCGAGGTCATTAGAGCTAATATTTCCTCCAGCAGAACCATAATGTTGGATATTTTTCTTTCTCTCCCAGCAGCACATCCTGCAGCTACAAAACCAAGTGCAATTACAGTCTGCCATGGGAGGGAGCCGGGGGGGGTGCTGGCTGTCCCCCCACGCAGTTAGGACCTGTATCTGCTAGTGCCTGCGCTGGGAGGGCAGGCAGCAGGCTCCTGCCCATCCTGCAGCGAGGATGCCGAAGCACTGGCTCTGGCTGCCAGAGCCGGCTTGTCTCCTGCTCCAAGCCATGGTGCCCCCGCACCACGTGTGAGCAATGCTGCAGCTCATGCCGACCCAGGGCCCCAGCGTCGGGGGCAGATCGAGCGTGCCAGCGCTGCTGGACATCCTGGTCACTTAACTCCGAAGGCTCGCGCAAGGCTGGGCTTGGTGTACAGCAACTGGCTGCACTACGTCGACGTAGAGCACGTGGAAAACGCTCCCCATCCTGTGCCGGAGAAATGATTAACTTCAGCGGGGAGGTGTACCCAGTCCTCAGCTCACGAGTGGCGAGAGTGACGGCTTTCAATTAAGACATCTTACTTTGACATTTACTGTGTCCACAGYGCAAACCTTCTGTTCACACGTGGGACACCTGGGAGGACGCACTGAGTCCCGCGGCTGTGTGCTCTTATTTGATGTGAATTACAATTCACATCCTTAGGCTGTCCAGTGTAARTGCAGGCTACAGATGCTCTGTATGAAAGTTTGTTTCTGTGCTCAACAAACACCGCAAGAATAGTTCTGCTGGTTTTGTGGGACACTAGATCGTACGCTAACGGGACAGACTGACAAACACATTTTGGTCCATAACTTCCACTAGGGTACAGACACCTAGAAATCTTTATTGATCTGACTCAATTACTGTCACATAATCTGAGCCATTCAAAAATTCCCTGGCTGGTCCAAGACAGCCGTGTACATTCTTCCCCTCCTGAAGGGGAAAAAAAGTAGAAACTTGTCTTGATAGACTGAATAAAAGCAGGTATCTTGGATAGGTGGATTCTTCTAAARTTGGTGTCTTGGATAAACAGAATCTGCATTGAATAGAAGGGAACAGACAGTTAACTTAGTCCTTAACTTTCAGAAGGTTAAAGTTAAGTGTGCAGAATCCCTGCTTAGGTGACTACATCTGAAAATTGAAAACRCAGCTTGTAGTTTCATATATGATGAAGAACAAATTTTTTACCTACTAGTTTTATCATTGACCTTTAAGCATCTTATTTTTTCTACCRCAGCCCATGGGTTTAAAGGATTAATGCTAATGTCAGAAGAAGATTACTCAGAGAAGGTGTTGAGAGTGTTCTTTCTAACATTTGTTTTTCTTCTGGAAAATTCATAGCATAATTCTGTTTACTTGAATCCCTCTGATCATGTATAATTAGGATGAATGCACAGTTTGTGTCATCTCATTATTTATTAAAATAAATAATATTAGTTGTGGTTAACACTGGTGAATTACATCTTTATGCATCAACAGTAATCCAGTTGCACACTGTAAAACTTGCACAAGATGCAAACTGAGTAAGCTCAAAATAAATAAGATTTGGAGCTTTTCCTGTTTTTGAAACCATTTCAAATGTAATGCAGGATTTCAAAGATTTTCACAAATATATTTTTTCAGATTCTTTGCTCTTAYGTTCTTAGCAGTTTAATGATAGCCAACCTACAACTGTATATGATATTTGCTCAGAAATATATGATTTATACTCTGTTTTTTGTTTTCATTCTTTTTTTATGACTGCTAATTTTGTGCAGTGTCTGATATTATGGATTTGAGGACTGAATTTTAGTTGTTTGTTATGTTGCCTGCAAAATAATAGTATATATTGCATCTTTTTAAATACACCTGTAGATGAGAMTAAGTAGATGCTGTATAAATCCTGTCCCCTTGCTGATGTTTTAAGGTAGAGCTGAACTCTAGCAATTATTTTTCTACTAGCTTGTGGGTTAGTAAGTAGGGGCATGAGATTTTGAAAAGCAGGAAAAGATGTAAATTAAGATGGTAACCATCTTTAATGTGCATTTTTATGCTTTTTTGTTTTGCCTGCTGAGCAAGGGCACCAACTTTTCTTCCTCTTAAAGTCATCCCAGGCATGACTTAAAAAGAGAGGCAYGTGCAATGATCTGGATGCTTTCATAGGCACAGTAGGACCCCTTTTAATTAGAAGAAAGCTTGTGTAAATCCCTGTACGATCTGAAGTCCAAGGGGTGTCCACCAGCATGTGCACTGAAAGGGCTGGAGAGATGTGGGAGGGTAGGAATTCCCTCTCCTTTAGGTGCATCTCTGGATGTCTGGATGCCCACAGAGACCAGTTCAAAGAGGGAGGGTGATTCTGGCAAATTGCTAGTGTTCAAGGTGTTGTTTCTGCTGGATGCAGGGCTGCTTATGTAAACTGTTGAACCAAACAGCTAACACATTAATAAAATAAAACAGCTAATTCAAGCAAATAAATCCTCTTTTGACTTGCTGAAGGGTGGCTGATGTAACAAATAGTTGCAAAGGTCTTTTGATTCTTCACCAGGTGGAATCAGCCACGTCGCAGGACTTTGCTCTATCGTGCGTTCGTGTATAATGCTCCACAGTCMTCCTGTCCATTTCCTGCTGTTCCTTTTTTTCCTTTTCTCTTAACTGGAAAGCACAAACRTTGTAATCTAGCAACTGTAATGTACAACTTTGGGGGCTCAGTGTATGTAAAGAATGCCCTTTTGCCTCCCCACTGGCATTTATTCATTTCAAGAAGCATAAATTGGGAATACATTTTACTTTACTAGATTAGCAAAATGTGATTAATCAGCTGCAAAATGGTAGATTAGTGGTGCTGGAAGTGAGAAAAGAGCATGCTCATATCCTTAAACATGGAATATATTGAATTACTCTCAAACTCATGCTCTTGAGAGCCACAGGTCCAAGACTTGAGACTGTTAAAACCATTTCTTCTTGCTTAACATATACACTGTACCTCTCAAAATGGAGACTGCCTTGCCCTGCAGTCCGAGCCAGAACCCTCCTGGCTTTGAGTAAGAGTTCCCAGGAGTTATTTCTCTGCATATTGAGTTATTATTTGTCATTCACTGGCACATTGCTCAGCTTACTGCTCCAAGGGATACTTACTTGCATGCACATAGACAACATTTGATGCAGGCTGCTCACTAGGATGCCTTGGGGAATCCACTTTTCTTTAAAATGACAGCAGTGAACTGCTGCTGTGGAGGGAAATGTTTTAAATTCTCATATCCCCATTTAACAAGGTTGCTCTTATTCTAGCACTAAGTGCTACAATAGCACAGCTGGACCATGCTTTGGCCATGTCACTATGCAACAAGATTTTGCTTCTTTTCTGTACTAGRTGAAGCCTTTACTTTCTGAACTACTGGCTTTCACATGTTTTAAAGGGCTTGAAATTCATTAATCATCACTGATTCAAGAGACCCAGGACTAGATTCATGGCCTTAGCTTCTGTGAAATAAAATTGAGTCTACAATCTGTCAGCTGTCTTACTTCACAAATAAAACTGTGGAATCTCTGCTGAGTCTGGGGTTTTTGAAATCCCTAGTGCTGTCCTTTCTGAAGTCTGAAAAGCATAGCGATAACAGTTAAAGCAGCTCTTTGTCTCATGAAGGCATGCTAACTCTAAATCCCAAAGGTTCACATAGACTCTGTAAAATGTTACAACTATGATAAACATGAGAGTGCCTCATTCTTTTAAAATGCACTTTTAATTAATACATTTTGTGAAAAGTGAATTGTGTTGGTTTAGTCTTAGATTAAATAATTGTCCTAAAATAAGAACTGATTATGTTGCAAACTTCTACTTGGAATGAAGCTTCCCGTGACTGCTTCGCTCTCCTCTGTGCTCCCCGAAGTGAGTCACCTCTGCACCTGACTCCAGTTTTGTGCCGTTCTGATGAGCATGAGGACTGAGGCTGACAAACTCTTTATTTCTTTTCCCTGTTTGTATATTACTCTCCCTATAAGCTAATAGGTGGCACTTCGGTCCTTTCAAGTCTCTTCAAAGATAACTATCACCTTTCCTCTCGCAGTAACAGCACTCATATTCATGGGTTCAGAATATGCAACAAATGTATTTCTGCTCTTGAGCTAACTAACCCTTAGTGAATGTTAGGCGCATATCTTGACTTCCTAGGAGTTGTTAAATCCATTATTTCATCTCACAGAAAAGATGGTAAGTACTCTTAAGGCCCTTGGAATAACAGCATATTCTTTTTGCTCATTGACTGGGGAAGGCAACTGCAGGAAACAATTTCTTTGCTTATAGCTCCCAGTCATTTTGTAGTCAACCAGACACCCCAYCCAAAAACATTTCCTCAGAGAGCAAAGGTTAGGAAATTGCTTCTTTTTCTCTCTATCAGGCTAAAATTACTTTTTCAGTTTCTGAGACTAGGAGAAAAACAAAACTAACACCAAACAGTTCAATCCATATCCAACGAATTGCTCATTTTTCTTTCTGGTGAAAAGCAAAGCATGTGAAAAATATTATCTGCCAGCCAGGATATAGGGAAATTTTCTTCAGCAAATCTCCTCAGAGAGAAAAAGGCGTTCAACACATATCTTTGTTAGTCCCAGTGCTTTGGAAAGAGTTCCTCCTCATTTTCTGGGAATCTAAGCCCTCTCCCTTATACCAATTTTTTTCCAGCAATATAGTCTGATTTTACCTGAACTTGCTAATAGTTTCTCATTGATAGTGTCTTGGCATGTAAGAGCATAAGCCTGCCTGTTCTGCATCAGCCCAAGGACCCATCTCCACTGATTACTGGTGTTCTGTACACTTAACAACTGAGCATGCATGTGGTGACACTTGCTATTTTACAAATAGAAAAAAAAATCAAAGCTATCTAATGCTTCCTAGCTGCTCTATGTGTGTGTGTGTGTCCTGCAGTGTTTCTCAGATGCTTCTCTATGCCTGGCTTATATAACCGTCTGAGCTTAGTCCAAAAAAATACCTAGTGAAAATGACTTCAGCTCAGTTTCTGAAGTGGTTTTGCACATGGTCTCTCTTTTCAGTTATGTCATTCCATAATAATGATCTTAATTGTTTTACATGTTTATCCTGGATTAAAGGGTGACTGTTAAGTGCAACGTCCTCAGCGAAGTTTCAGTAAAGGCCATAATACATAGAGATCTTTCTTTTCCTGAGAAAACAAAGAGAGAGATGGTGTCTGATCCTTGCATGCAGTTTATGTCTGCTTTTATCTGTGTCGGGATAGCTGAGCAGAGAGACGATCAGACAAAAAATTTCTTTCTTGTTATGTATTATGATAAAAAAGCCAACTCTCCACCCTAACCCCCTACGAACTAGGATTGGAAGTCAGACGTTGAAAGAAATTTTGGGTAGGAATAATTGAATAAAATTGTGTTTGGGAGGGTCAGATAGAGATTTGCTGAGCTCTCGCTCACCCTGATGGGAAGAGCCCAGGCGGGAAGGCAGTGGTTAATCCCAAACTGCAGTATCCCACCTCAACATCTCTCCCCGGTGCCTCTCCCATGCTGGCTCCAGCCTCTCCCCTGGGGTTGGGTCCCACAGAGGGCAGAGGCCGTGGGCTGGTCCCAGGTGCACTGCCGTCCACAGAGGTGCGTGGGTCTCCTCAACCGACCTTTCTCCATGGAAGAGCTGCTGCGACGAGGCGAGGGGTTTCTGCCCACTCCTTTTGGCTGGTCTCCTGAACAGTTCTAGATTTAGCCAGCAGATGGTATTGCTAGCATATGCCTCTGCTGAAAAGTTTTGCAAAAGGAGTAGCTGGGGCAAAATTAAGAGACAGAAAAAATATTGAGGTACATCAAGAAAGCACAAACTTGGACACAAATGACCCTGAAGTCTCCTGTTAGTCCATTTCCAAATGAAAACCATGACTTTTGTTTTTACTGTCCTATTGGCCTATATTGGCCTAACTTTTCAGCTCTCAGCGTTTCTCGTTCTTCTATTTCTCTTCCTTTTATGGTAAAGACTAATATTTTTTTCCATTCATAGATGATATGATAAAAGCACCAAGAAGCTCTGGTAAAAATGAACACCCTCTCACTTGGTCACTGGTTGTCAAGGACTGCTAATTAGAGCTATCCTACAGCACTCTCGGACTTAGAAAGGTCTGTTCATTGACTTAGTGTTTTACATAGCAATTTGCTAGGATACTTTTTCCCCCAACATCCATTAGTACTTGACAGCAAAATGCAAGAGCTAGAAAAATCTGAAATGGAACATCTGTACGTACTGAAATTACATATAATTAACCAATTAGACACTCAAATCAACCTAGATGTTTAGAATAAATACCTATAAAATATAATACCTTTCAGAACTCCTTTTCCACTCTAATGAAATAATTATTATCGTCAGCTTCCTGATTTCACAGGCTGGGTATTACTGGCTTTGAAGACAGCAGCTCTACTCAAGAGCGTTTTCTGTGATTTATCTTGCGTGAGAATACTCCTGTGTCTTGGAAGTTATACTTCTCAAACATATGCAATAAAGG
Organism: Rhea americana; assembly: GCF_003343005.1. NCBI lineage: Eukaryota > Metazoa > Chordata > Aves > Rheiformes > Rheidae > Rhea > Rhea americana. Next base: position 953,957 of record NW_028187001.1, on the reverse strand, counting down.
GCTTCTTTCCAAAGCTGTTTTGTGTCACAGGCAGGGCTCATCACATCTGTGCTCCACGCTCTGCTGTGACTCGCATTTCAGGGGAAAGTCTTATTTCCATCTCCTCTCTGAAATGTGTTATTTACATTACTTTCCAGGAGATGCATGCACTGCATATGACAGTCTAATTTAGCTTCATGCATTAGAAATAAATGCATTTATATTCTAACTGTGCATGGGCTGGATCTTTTAAATGTAATATATGCTGTGAATGACTGTGGCAGATCCTCATGCATCCTTCAGAGGTAAGGCAATTAAGGAGGACATACAAGTGACTGAAAGATGTACATTTGCCTTGTGAAAATGGAGGCAGTTACTCTGCTAATGCTTTCATTTCTCTGAGCATTTTATAGGAGCTGTCTAGAATACTGCATGTGCCAGCCAGAAAAAATGTAGAGGCAATACAGGCCCCATCTAAAACCATGCATATTTTGATGCTGAGCTCCAGCTATGGTCCTCTTCAGGTTTCTGTTGCCTCAGTAGCATGGAATTTTCTGTGCTGGCTGATTATACAGTGCATGTGGGCTGGACTGGAAAATCTCATTTCATATCACACATCAGCCTCCGTAGCCACTTCAGCTGATAGTAAAAGCATAGTGTTTTAACAAGCACTTTTGGCCTCCTAAGATTTCTATTAAAGTGCAGATATTCTAATATAGCCAGTAAAAAAGATTTCTTGGTAGAATTTTGTACAAATCTCTTCTCTTTTCTGACCACTTCAAACAATTTTGTCTTTCATACCCCATCCTTTCTTTCACTAATGCACTTATTGACTCATATCTATGGGAGCACCTTGCCTCCTGGCTCCTTTCACTGGTTCATTTCATGTATTTATTGCTGCACTTCTCTGAAGCAATTTCATTAAATTCTGTTTTATGGTTATTCCAGAAACCTAATGTTAGTATACAGTGCCCTTTCATGCTCATAGAGAATGCAAGTTCATTCTGTCTCTTAAGTTTTATTAATCTCGTTCAATCATATAAAAATGAAGAGCACTGAAGTTCCTGTAGGATTTTGCCATTAACAGCAAAATAAACATAATTTTCTCCAGCTTTCTGCTTTACAGCTCAAAGCTTTGGTGCGGATTATTTTTTTGAGAACTATTATGATTGCCCACAGGCAGAACAAGTTCAGTAAAATATCAGCTGCTGAGTAGTCCAAGAAACATTATCTGGAGAAAAAAATTGAAGCTCTTTGCAGCATTTGGTAGTTATTTAAGTGACCCTTCTGCTCCCTTAGACATATGAAAAGTGACCATGAACATAATAGTTTTATAAATGCCATAAAGATGAGTCATGCATGCAAACATTGTTGAGAGACTTGAGAAGCATTTTTTAAAGTGCCTAAAAGACAGATTAAAAAAGAAAGTCTTAGAATTATACATTGGCTCAAAGCCATGTTTGCATTTGAATCCAATCAAGATAAAAAAGAAAAAATACATGCATGTGTAATTTTAGGTACCTACTGTTAGTGCTCTAAATGATGTAGTTATACAGCTCCTCTTGACAACCAGTCTTCAAAGCTATTTAGATACTACAGCATACAAAGTTTGCTTGAATCAGAGTATGAGTCGGACAAAGACCCTGTGGACCGACAGATGGTCAGCCCTTTGTCCAGTTCACTACCTTCATGCAAACTTGCCGCATTTTCATGCACATCTCAGGAATTAGTTGCAAAGAAATTCCCAAATTCCTGTTATTCAGCAGTGCAAGATCACCCTCCTTCTCCTTAGTAATCCTTGTATCCCTTATAGCAGGCTTCCGCCACTCAAGGAGACCTCCTTCCTCCTGTTCTAGGTGCCTCTGGGTTTATCTGGATAATCTCAGGATTTAGGTTCAAGGCACTTGCAAGGGCAAATTTCATTTGCATGCAAATAGTGAAATTGGAATTAAGGATTACCCTCTTGCAAGTGTTTCATAATACTATCTTATCAATGTGTATAAGTACCTGAAGGGAGGGTGCCAAGGGGATGGGGACAAACTCTTTTCAGTTGCCCCGTGTGACAGGACAAGAGGCAATGGGCAAAAATTGAAGCATAGGAAGTTCTGCCTGACCATGAGGGGGAATTTCTTCCCTGTGAGAGTGACAGAGCACTGGACCAGGTTACCCATAGAGGTTGTGGAGTCTCCTTCTCTGGAGATCTGCAAGGTCCGCCTGGATGCAACCCTGTCTAAGAGCAGGGTCTGTCTAACATCCTGCTCGAGCAGGGAGATTGGACTAGATGATCGCCAGAGGTCCCTTCCAGCCTCAACCATTCCATGATTCTGTGATTCTGTGTGGACTGAAAAGACATCCATGGTCAATCAAGGCTACAGAGCAACTGTGTGCCACAGCACGTCTTGATTTCTGCTCCCTCACTACCCACATCAGGGACCTGACTGGAGAGTGCTTTTGATCCCTTCAGACCCCTTTGGCTGAGTTTCTTTCCCACAGGGAAGAGGCAGGATGCAAAGAGAATATAGTATTTAACCCACCAAAGAGACAGGACGCAGCTGGATGCATATCTGGACCTGAAACATAGAAATACGATCAAACTATAGAAATTATTCTCAGTAGCTAGGCCTGCTCCATGCTTTTTGGGAACAACAAGCTACAAAGCCAAAATTTGGTGAGACAGGTTCATTTCAGTTATTAGATGCTCTTTTTTCATCTGGGAAAAATCATAGGATGTCATTAATCATTCTTACTTGTCTGAAAAGTTCAAAGTTTTTGTAATCCTGTTTATCTGATAAGTAGATCAATAAGAAAAGGATGCTGAGTTGACATTAAAGAAATTAGAATAATTTGTCTCGTTCATTCTRTGAGTAAAGTTACGGTGTAGAGGTCTTGGATGTTGTACCTCTCCCAGAGAAAAGAAGTGAAGATATGACAAAAAATATTAATGGAGAAAAAAAAAAAAAAAGTCCTCCAACTTTGTTTGGAAGGAAGGATGTCAGTAGGATAATAGGCATTAAGTAGTGTATCTCCTTCCCCGCCTTCACCCATCCCTTGCCCTTCTCGTGTTTATAAAGGGAACCCCTTGAGGCTTTGCTGGTAATTTGTCTTGGACAACAGTTTTAGCTGATTCTCCAAGACATTTATTTTTACTCAACACACCTTTGACTTCAAGACTGGGGTTTGGATTAATGCACTGTGTAGTACACTCAGCTGTGTTTGGAGAGTGCCTAGGCTACAGCTGCTGCAAAATACGATTGCCCAATTGTTCAGAAAAATTGGCCACTGGGAACACCTAGTAGCATTGCTCTAGAGACAGGTCTGGCTTTGCCTCATCTCTAGCTGCAGTTCAGGACGCTGGCTTTGATGTTTAAACCCTTAGGTGCCAACACCCCAGCTGCAAGGACATCACAAGTTTGCTCGGTGTGACTGTTTCCATTAGCACCACTTGTTTTCAGCCACCGACAACGCTGTGAAGCACGTACCTACAGAGCTGAAAATGTGGGATTTTGCCACACAAGCACTTCATGGGGTAAACCACAGCAATACAACAAAAGGAGTATGATTTAAGTCTGTTCTCTGCATGCATGGTCAGCTGCCTCTTTAATGGTATTATATGAACTCTGAGTATGAGCTCTCGCCACACACCACACAGGTCCTTGACACAGGGATCTCAAAGGGCAGGGCTCCACCTGGAGTTTCTTGCTGTCCAACTAGGGAATAAGTAATAATGTCTTCTATGTGGATCCTCCAGTGTCTAATAACAGCGAGGCAGCAGCCTTTTCCCTTAAGTGGGCACAGATAGGTTACAGCTATGCTAATAAATTAAATATGCTGGTCCCCTCCATAACAAAGTGATTGCATTAGCAATTAGGACTAGTCCCTGCTCTGGGCTAACTCTGGATCTGACCATTTTGGAGAATGCTGCATGTCTCTAACAGCATAACARTATGGACAGTTTTGAGTTTGTGTGTCTGGAAAACTCCCTCTATAATTTACTGGTATAAACATAGCAATAGGGTTTCTCTCCTCTACCTGGCCAGCTGTTTTCATGATATGTTAAACATCATGGGTTCAAAAGTTAATGGGGAAGAAAGGTGATGCATACATGCAAAGTCCTTGCAGAGCTCACCTTGTAAACACCAAARTAATAGGGAAAAGGCTAGAGCTGGGGAGAAGGAAAAGGAGGAATTACAGGGCATGAAGGCGTGCTGGTGCCCTCTTTCCCCTCTCAGTGCAGGGCCATGGCATGTGCCCAGGGTAACACACCCAGCCAGGGACTCTGGGACTCTGCCACCCTCAAATCTGGGCTTCTTCAAGAAAAGGCTCAACTCAGGAAAATATACTTAGGTGAGGGCTTTGGGTGTGAATGGTTGCCCCTTCAGCTTCAGCTCAACTTGCTTGGACCTGTGAATCCTGGTAGCCTTTACCTACAAGTCATTCTTCCTCAGGACCTTCCTTCCTCTCCTCTCCTCTCCTCTCCTCACCTCACCTCACCTCACCGTAGCTGTACCAGCACACGCGTGTAGTCCCACGGCTCAGCGTGCTGGCACTCTGCCTCATTCATTGTAGGCGCCTGAACCCGTGCCCTCACGATAGGATTATTAATTACCTCCGCTGCTCTTTGTTGGGCTGATCACTGCAGTGACAAATACTAGTCAGTGTGTTGTTGCAGTTCCCCGGCATGGCAGGCCCATTTTACAATTAGGAAATGGAGTCACTGCACGCTTCCTGTTAAAATTGCCCTTTAATTCTGGATGCCCGTTTGATGTATCTAGCAGGTTTTTTTTCACAGCTGTTTAGTACTGTGTAACACTGTAAATACTCAATGCACAGTGGTTTTTCACTTCAGCTGCAACCCTGAGAATGCTATTGGTRATCAAGCTAGATACAGAGAAAATGAAAGGACGGTGGCTGCTTCTGTTTAAATGCCATGTTTATATACTTTACCCAGCCAAACATACAAATCAGTTGATAAAAGTGCTCATATCTTTAGGACAACATACAGCACCCTGTATCAGGGGCTCATCCTCCCTCTGGAAATGTGCTTTTTCCAACTCCTGTGAGAAAAAAGTCTTACAGTACTAACAGCTTCTCTGAACTCTGGAAGACAAGAGGGACAAGGAGTCCCTCATAYTGTGGCTCCTGAAGTGTCAATAGGCTGGCCTTGCTGGTACTATTTTCTCTCCTTCCTCCTCCTCATTCCCCTCCCTGCTGCTTCTTCATWTCCTCATCTGCCACCTCCCTCTCCTCATTCTTCCTTCCCTTTCCTTCTCCCTTGCTCCTCCCTTTGCATCCTCTTTTCCCACCTGCAATTGGCAGTGACTGGTGTGAAATGTAACCCATAATCCCAGCAGACTTCATTAACCTGACCTYTCTTTCAGGCCATACCATACGTTCCCTGTTGGTGTGGCTCAGGGACAACCTCCTGGTGGTCCTGAAGCCCTTCTTCCTTTGCCTTTCTCACCAAACTCATCCTTAGTTTCTCCCTCCCTCTCTTAGGAATCACTCATTCATCCACCTAGGAAATGCTAAGGTTAATGCTTATGCACACAGCTCTATTGTCTTTAGCCTCCATCTCTACCCAGACTCAGTCTTTCTCTCTAAAGGTTTCCATTCCCCTCCAGCCTCCTCCCCACTCCCAATTCCAGCCCTGATTTGCCTTCAGGCATTATTTTTACTTGTCTTTCCTTTCTAAGCCCTTTTCGCAATCACCCCCAATCCATTACCTCACAAGTCTCGTATACCATGTGCACCAGCATCTAGGAAAAAAAAAACAAGTAAAAGAAGAGTCATCTTGACCTGAGAGCAGCAGGTCAAGACTTTATTTTTAGCCTTAGGTTCCTGATACTAAYAGGTCTGGGCAGAACATGTGCACCTGACCTCCAGTCCCTGCTCTCTCCAGGAGAAAACTCCCAGGGAATGACTTCTACAGCACTTTTGCCATTTTTTGCTTTAGCAGTGCTAAGTGTGGATTAGAATTTGACACTGCAACCTTTTTGAGAAATGCTTCATTTTTTCTGACCATTTCCCACTGGGGATAATGAAAGCTAGAAGCTACATCTAAAAAAACAATACCTTATTACAAATGCTGTAAATTTCTTCCAGCTCCCTGATCCTTTGTAAGTCATTGCACTCTTAGGGTCAATAAGAGAAGCAAAAAGAAATTCAGCCAGAAGTATCCTCTGCCAGTTCCTCCTTGGAACAGCCACAAGCAAAACTGAGTAAGTTTAGTTTTGAGTTTATCATCAGAATACTTCAGAGCTAGGGCTTTTTAGTTGGATTTCTCAATGTCTATTTTCATTTTTATCCGTAGTGTAAGAGCACTCCTGCAGTGCTTTGGTTTTGGCAGTCCAACTGGATAAGAGCACATTTTCCAATCTCAATTATTTTGTGGTTCTTTAACTGATTCTGTGATTTATTCTCCTAGCACAAGTAGGTTCCAAGGGGCAAAAGAGCTTTGTCTACAGTCCACAGCTTGCTTACATTTCTGCTTAGAACCACAACAGCAACAGGTTGACCGAGCAGCTATAGGYGTTAAAATTTGTTTTACTTTTGTTTGTGTTTTGTTTGTGAGTGTAGTATGATGATAGAAATCTTCAGAARTGGAGACACAGGATGTGGCACAGAAGAGTACAGGCATGGAATGATAAGAGATGGGAACAAGCTTGGCGCTGGATACATCATGACTATAAACTACTGACTAATGATCAGTTAAAGAAATGTAGACCTGAAGCAGGACAAAACTGTATTTAGGGATGACAAAGAGGCCAAAGAAATAGTATCTAATATATGTAAAAGGCACATGCACCATATTTAGTAATTTTTGGTGTAACGTGGAGCTTCAGACCAGTGAAGAAAATGTGATGGTGTAAAAGTGTATTAGAAAACATAAAAATGACAAAGTGGGACTTGGAGGAGGAAGAATAAAATATCAATGCGATCATCACATTTCCTCCAAAGAAGGACTCCAAACACTGATGTCTTGCCATAACACCCTCCCATTACCACAAGAATGACACCACCAACCTCAGGACACAGGGAAGCAGAGGAATAGTATGTATTGCACTAAGAAGAGAGGTGGAAACTAGGTTTACATATAACAATTCTGTGTTACTATTTTTTATTAGTCAAGATTTAATTATTACAGAAAAAATAATGATTAGACTGTTAAAGTTTCAGTTGTACTAACAGTAAATTATTGGCTTTATGTATAAGATGCATTTCCTCTTTGCTCATAAATGAAATTTTGAAGATAACAATTTCTATTTCTATTTTTTAAAATTCAGATTGCAGCATGTCACTCAATAATTGCCAACAAATCCACAGACAGTGGCTGACCTTAAAACCCACATGATTTCCATGACTGAAATCATCTATGAGTCAGGTYGTGATAGTGCTATAAAACCCTCCAATCATGCAGCCTCCAAAGCTGTACTACACATTATAAGATCATTTGTAGTTAGTACCTATTGGACACAGGCTTTCTGATTCAAGTCAGCCTGGCTTAGGTTTCTCGCRATAAAAGATTTTTGATGATTGCTGCAAACGCTAACTCATTTTCTAATTTCGGAAAACATTACTTGGTTTTCTGTACCATTATGTCATTTTACTGAGTTGTCAGGGAAGATTAGGAGGTGGTCTTTGCTTCCAGGCAGGTGAAGGGGAGGGACACTACTGTTATCTCCCTGAGAGCAGGATTCAGAAGAGGGGATCTTGCCATTAACATTGAATCTTCATTTCTTTTGACTGAGCTCTGAGGTAAGAGGAAATAAGCAAYCAGAAGAACATGCTACTGTAAAGAAACAACTTGAATTGTGTGTATTTGTTTAACTTATAACCTTTTGTTTCCTACCTTGCAATGAAAAGCCTGACCTGAAAGTCTCAGTGAATAAACTCTTTCTCTCTCTTTTTTTTATTTTTTATTATGTCTGTTTATTATTTTATGGGCAGACTAAATTATAGACCAACTGAAAAATGTATGAAAAATGGTCTCTTTCTGGAAAGGAGAAAATCCCACAAAAGCAACGTATGCATAGCCTTTCCAGTGTAAGTGTTTTCTGACAAATTGCATAGGACACTTAGCGGGGTTTTATTACCAGTGCTAAGTTTTGGAAAGAAATTCCTTTCTGACTTTCCCTTCGTGGGCACTAGCTAACGTATGTCCCATAAGCAAGAGACAGSAAAAAGTAATCTCATTTTTTTGAACAAACTCTATGCATCACACTTGCCTAAAGGATACAATCAACAGATTGCATCTGTAAAACTTCTTATATTAGTAGAAGAACTGATATGATTCACAGTCTGTCTTGTGGGGATGCTTTCTTCAGCGTGAATGGACATCTTACACAATCATAGTGACTTGCTTACAAAGTACATCCTTGAAGCAAGGTATTGCTCAGAAAGATCTTGGTTCCACAAAATGACTCATCTATCTCTAATTGTTTACAGAGCCCAAGCTTCCCAACAATAAAGATGTCATCCTATCATCAGTGACAAAAAGGAAAGATAACATTAAAAAAAGGAACTCAAGGCTACTAAAACAAGGCATTTTTGTTTCCAGCCTCTTTTTTTCACTGAAGAACTTCCCTGAAGAATTTCAGACATCATCAGGGACTATGATTTGGGGAAAATARGATATATTAATTATTTTGTTCTCCAAACCAGATTTTTCTGCTTTTTGAAAGACAGACGCAGTCTCAGCAATTTTTTGGGATTGCCCATGGGGCAGCCACCTCACGGTCTTCTCTCACTTTTATTATTCAGATTTGGAATATAATTCCAAACATATTTAATATCTCTATCTGGAAGTTGGTATTTTTGATTATGCACTCAGAAGTTTTATCTCCCCAGGGTTCATCCCTGAAATATTGTGAAAGTAGTATGAATGCTCTTGCTAGAGGTGGCTAGGGGTTGTTTTCCCAAAAGCTTTAATCTTGCTGTCTGGTTGCCACTAGCCTTCTACACAGACCGCATACTGGGCATGGATGGCAGGTTATTAGTTCCTCTGTCAGACCACATCTATAGGACAGCAAACATTCTCTTATCTCTGCAACTCTTAGTAAGGATCCTGGGTCACAATAGCTCATTTACTTTGATTTTTAGTCTTCATAGCCCAGTTTCTCTTCTGAGAACATGAYGAAGTCCTCAAAATCCAGTAAGCAGTATTTGAGACCAAACACTGCAGTGCAAAAGAGGGTTACCTTGGAATACACTGCAGATATGCTCCTTCCAGTAGTGTTTATTCTTTCCAGTCCTTTGATCTCTCTTTCCCCTCCACAAGCTCAAACAGCCAGGCTGGCACTCTTTGGGGAAGCATCTGTACCCCACCACTGCAGAGATAACTATCCTTGCAGTTGTAGACAACAAGGAGGACTGCAGTGAAACTTGGATGTTTCCTTGTCAGTCTTTGTCAAACTCCCATTGCAGYAGGGTAATCAGAAAGCCTTCCAAGTGCTTTTCTCAAAATGGAAGCTCGATGAAAACTTTCTAACTCTGCAAGAAACTTTTCTTCTGAGACATTAGAAAGGCTGTGGCAAGACAGCACAGTATGTCTGAAGTATAAATTTTCAAGGTGAATAAAAGCTTTGCAGGAAATGAATTTCCTCTTTTGCTGATGGCAATTACCAATGATGAGCACAGTCTTCAGCTGGTGAAAATCAGCAGCACTCTSTGTCTGCTGAGGTTAAGTCCCCCCTGACAATATTCTCTCCCCTACCACCCCTTATTCTGTATGCTAGATTCAAAGAGAAAAAAAGAAAAGAAAAGAAAAGAAAAAGTATTTCTCTTTAGAGGACACCTGCTYGATGCAGTCCCTTCTCTTAAGAGGGAGGCTTTTACTCATTTCAGATGTGGTGAAGCAGGGATAAAGGATCTTCCCTTTTGCCCAGTGCAGCACTCTCATATAGCCATGTCTGAGCATACAAGTGACTCCAGGCTCACTCTCCTGTACGAGAGGATTTAAACCCTTCASCTTTGTCTCCTTGGGTGTATCAGCTAGTTTATGACGGATGACAGGCAATGGGAGAAAAGAGAACATATCTTGTTTCATAGCTGCCCTTTGTCACAGGCACAAAAGCTTATATGTGGATGAACTTAAGTGGAATTTCAAAAGTGRCCTTTTGGTCAGTAACAAGTCATCTTGTCTTTGATAGTAAGAACCAATATTCTCCTGTTAGGCTCTCAAAGTATTATCCAAGTTTCCTCTTCAGCCCTATTTGGAGAATATARGGATACACATTTGGGAAAATAGAAGGACCCAGAGACTGCAGCTGGTCTTAGAAGAAGTTTCCCATTATTTTGGTCCCTGCTTGGAAGAGAGAATATGACCTGTAATTGGTGAATACTAGGAATTCTGCTTGATAAGGACACACGTTAACAGTCTGAATTCTGGAACATATGAAGTATCCTGCCAAATCTTCTCATGAAGGTATGATAAACTTGCCTTTTAAGAAAAAGTACCAGTACCACTCCCAAGGGTAAAACCAATTAACGGAGAATGAAACTAAGGAACTGGCCTAGGCAACCACATCAGGGAGGTCAATGCCTCCTGAAATGGCATGCAAAACAGTGCACCCACAGGCAGTCCTACCTGTTCAAAGTGTTTATTTGAAGTGCTGTAAGTTAATTAGAGGAAATTTGAAGGGTTATCAGATAATGCCAAACTTCATGAAACATTGGTTCCMCGACAAAACCTAGGAGGGAATGATAGGTTTATTTTAATTGTTTTGTGCCTTGACTGTGTTTTGGTCATCTTAAATATCAACTGCTTACACAGATATATTTAACCAGGCATAATGCAGAAGATGTAGGGAAAGCTCATTTCCTTGGTCAGTACTACAGGGAGCCAGAAAAGTCATTAATGAGTGTATTTTTGTTTATATCAGACAGACAGGCAATGTAGCAATGAAGTATCCTGATTACCCACTATATCTTTCATAGCATTAGAAAAGAAGACAATCAAATATGACAAGAGTTAAACAGAATATTATTTTCTTTAGGCTTATTTTAAAATGTTATTCTTTTTTTTTCTGTATGAACCGTTCTTAATTTCTGAATAGAAGTTTGGGACTGTGCTGAATCCGACAAGACCTGGATGAAATTTGCTGTACGTGGGCAAATGTGGATGTCTGCTGAAGACTGAAGAGCATAGCAGAAGGAAAACAGTGCATGAGCTCAGAGCAGTCAAGAGATCAGAAAAAGTTATTCAGTTCAGCAGTTTTAAAGACATTCTACTCTCAGATCCAAAAATTCATACCCATGCCTATTTCTCCAAGATATCTAAATCAGCAAACTGTAGTACAGCACAGAAAGGCCTGTTGAAAAATATTTTGGGGTCTACAGATCAAAAGAGATYGAAAATTGTGTGTCTAGTATACACTAATGAGTGACACAAGAGGGCATATTACAATAAAAAAGTGTCTGGGATCCTTATCACATTAGTGGCTGCAGTTCTGAGCTGGCAGACCACATACATGTTTCATACTCAGCTCTGAAAGAGAAATAGCCACTTTCTAACATTCTTCCTTGATTTGCAAAGAAAATATTTGTGGGGCATCATACACTGTTTTCAAAAGAGTAATTTTTAAATCCACAAAAGAAACTTTATGGTCATTCATCAGTACAAAYCATAGCATTTTCTCAGTAATTTCTATGTGAAAAATCTTGACTTGCTGGCACTAAATCATCCCTTCCAGAGAGATCTGAAATCCAGAAATAAAGAATTCACATGACAGGGAATGTGCCACATCTCTAGCTGAGCTGGTCAATGCCTCACTGATGATTAATTGCACTTCAATTTCAAGCCTAATTTACCTAGCTCAGAAGCATATGTTTCCCCAGTACTCTCCTTCCTGAAAACTGTCAATTGCTTATTTTAACAAACAATGCAAGATATTTATTTAAGATGCTGGAATGTGGAGGGGACGAGCACCAGTCAATACTGTGAGCCTTGGAAGCAGAGTAATCTTTGACCACAAGGATGGCATGTCAGGTTGCAGCCACGAAAAGCCCTGAAACCTCTCTACTCAAACTATAGCATCACAAAGATGCAACTGTCAGTGTGGGCATGAGAAGAGAGCAACTTTGATTTTTCTCCTCTTTGTAACTCTGCTCAGCCTTGCCTTTATCAGTAAGTTCCACTAATGCCTGTGTGCAAGTTCTGTCGTTCACGCAGAATAAGAAAGCTCTCCTTGACAGACATTCAGATACAGGATAATAAGGGAAAAAAAGGGGGTGGGGGGAGGAAAGACCACCTTTCTTAAGATTGCTGTGGAGTTTGTCTAACACACACAGCATTTGCTTGCAAACCTCTAGCCATGACGATTTGATTTTCCTGTCAGATCTAAATTCTATTACTTTTTTTTTTTTTAATAGAAAACATCAAGCCTTTTCAAACTGCTTGGACTCAGTCCTCCTGGGAGGGGACAAAGCCAGCTAGTCTTACATATAAGGTGGTTATGCTTTGGTCTCTGTTGACAGATAAAGAACACTACCAGCATGACCTTAGGTGACAGAGTTACTCAGACTCCTCTTTTCCCTCTCTCCCAGGGAAACTAGCAAGGTAGTGCTCCTTAAGATCATGCAAGACAATTCTTAGTCTGCCACAAAACCTGTGTCAAATTGCTATATGACACAGCGGTTTGGAGCTTAATGGAAAGTGACAGAAGCAACCTGTCAGGAAGCTGATGTGGCTGGGATCCCCTTTTTGCAGGAGAATTTTGGATGCAAGCAAATTATGTGAGCATGAAGAAAGCAAGGGGCCAGGTTCAATAGCTGTATGGAAGCAGTGTGAGTTATGTGTATACATTTAAAAGGAATATTCAAATTCTAAGCACAGTTTGAAAGTACAGCCCTCACCCACTCTTCTGGGAATAACAGCTTTTGTGCTGAGTCCCTTCAGACAGTCCCCTCAAAAGTCCACATGGGGCAGTTACTGAAGTCCCAAGTCATGTCCGTGTTGCTGAAATCCCAAGCCACCAGTAGATTTGTCTGATTTCTTTACATCTTTGCGTTTGTTGGTGACTGACAAGAGAAGTGGTTGATGCTGACTGCTCCTCTTGTGAGCGAAAGGCGTCCCTTCCTTGTGCTGCTCCTGCTGCTCCTGCAGAAGTTCATTGTGGGCATCCTACTATCGTGGGAGGAAGCAGTGGGTGCCAGGGCATCTACCAGTCTCTGTCTCTACCCCAGTGGTAGTGACAGTGGTGTGCAGAGAGGACAAGGGCTCAGCAACTTTCTGTATTTTTGCTGGAGCTCTAATTCCCCTCACCCTTCTCCTTTCATTCTCCCAAGGTTGTCCTCCTTTAACTACTAAAAGCCTATTATTTAATCCCCTCATTTCAGGATCCTGGGGATGTAAGGAGAGGGAGGAAGCAGAATCTTGTAAAAGTCTGGCTCATTAACTCTCCCAGCTAAACAAAGAGGGAAGTAGGAAGCTTTGTGGAAAAAGAGCATCTCARTTAAGACTGGATCGTACCGCGTATACACAAAGCTGAGCTGACAAAGTTACATCAGTCTTGATCTTAGTGTTTCATTTTGTAATTCCCTGCTAATTCAATGGCTAGTGTCCATCCATGGGACGGTGTTTTATCAGGATTAYTTTACCCTCCAGAGGTGAGGATCAGAGAAAAAAGAAATTCTTCTCAGGTAAGCCAAAGATTTCTTTGCATCCCCAGTCAAAACATGAAAGCATMCTTGCAACCAAATTAGCACAGCTATAGCAGTGCACGTTTCCTTGGACGTAGGGGTATGAGCGTTCTCTGCCAGGTGGGAAGCCGTACGCTTCTGATTTACGTTGTGCTGCAGCAACCCTGCACATCGACATCTTTCACACTGATAACAGGRTGGGTTGTTCAGACTAAGTGGTTCACAATGGCACGGAAACGCTGAACGCTCTGGATCACACYGCTCCCGGGAAGCCCTTCATGTCGGCGTTAACAAGTACAAGTGCACTCTGGAGGGCAGGTCCGATCAGCTATGTGATACAGCTTCCAGCAAGGATCTGCATTTTTTAAACTACATCAAGGACTGACCTGCAGTCAAACTAGAAAAGTTATCCCTGCTTCTTCTTGATCTGAGGATGGTATTTTTCACTCTGAACTGTTGTGAGCTTYTCACTTGCCTCGTTACACTGCCATCATTATCAGGGACAAGGCCCTTCAGTAATCCCCATGAAAGCGCATGTATAGCGGCTTGCTTTATTAGGTGGGTGAATCCACGTGTGAACTCATTCAGCTGTGTATTAGTCACAAAAGGCTGGCAGAGAATATTGCACTTCAAGTTGCTTGAATCTCTTTTTTTCAGTCTCCTCTGTGATGTGCTTCTCTTCCCCATCACCAAAGCACATTATGAACTAGATACATGTTGTGTAATTGTTGCTCAAAGAATAAAACATGTTTTTTTTTTCAGTTTCCTAGGTGATGGTTTCGTTGCGTCACCCCTCACCACACCAGACAACATCAGTCACATTCCTTCCCCTCATTTAACATGTTCTTCTGCCAGGGGGATGCATGAAACCTGATTTTCCAGTTCAAGGGAGTGATCTTGAAACCCAGGAACAAATATTCTGAAATTTCAAGYGGATGGAGGGGTTACACCATCTCCATCATCTGAAACTTGGGAGGCTAGCAGAATAACTTCTGTATTTAGTCTTTTTTTTTTTTCTGGTGGATATGTTACATATTCAGTCTGTGGTGTACCCAGTGCTCTTTAGCTGGCGAAGATCTAAGTGGAAAACTTTATTACAGATCTTCATGTGTGCATGAGTGCGTGTGCATGTGCGTGTGTGTGTATGTGCACATGCATATGCACACCACAGAGGTTTAAGGGAATTACATTGCAAAAAATAAGAACAGYGTAGATTATTCACTACCAACATAAGGTTAACAAAATGAGATTATTTTATTATATATTGGAAAACGAAACAAAACAAAAGGACATGAGCTTGGAAAGAACCCTGCAGCTTTCTCCTGTGTGTCCCTTTTCACGCTTCGCTTGAGTTGCCACAGGCCTATGTCTGCCAGGCTAGGGATAGCCAGTGACRTGTGTGCTGAGGGCTGCTGTACAGGGCCATATACATCCTATTCTGCTGCACACATCCTGTCCCAGTATGTGCTGGTGCCAATCTTGGTGCTGGCGTGTGTGCTGTCAGCGCTTGGCACAAGATGGAAATAAGGCTCAGAAAGGTTTTAGTGAGGGTTATCTCCAAGGTAAGAGCTGCCCTGTTCAATACGAGAAGACATTATTCCTGGGCTTTCTTTTCTTTAAAAGAATCAGAAGTCTTTAAATAGAGAGCTGGTAACTTGTGGAAAGAGTTAGCAGTCACTACCACAAAAAAAYCCTTCCCCATCCCCTTCCCCTCCCATATCATCCACTTTGTAGCCTGCCATGATTATTTCTTTTGCTATAAGTACACAGAGGAGTAGAATTATTTCAGATATATGTGGAAATATGCTGTGAATTTGAAACCACATTTCTTACTTTTGTATAGTCATTTTTAAAATGCGGGGGAAAAAAAAACATTTTGGACCACAACAGAATGTTGCTGCAGAATGTCTGCTTTTTTTTTTTTTTTTTTTTTTCCTAAATTTAGATTCAGAAAACTCCTTTTATATCTTTTCCTCATCTATTTAAACAGTCACAGCAGGCTGACGCTTTGTAAATCTATGTTCACTAGATATTATATTTCATTAGATAACCTTCAATCAAGTTGTATCCAAGGTCACAGGTGAATGCAGCTTTATGTCTCCATGCAGTTCCCATCTTCTGGAAGAATCAACAATGGAAAACATGAGAGAATGAGGGAGCAACAGGGCAGCATGCCATGGTACCTGACCTTTTAGCTGCCTGATCAGCAAAATGAAATCTACTACTCCACAAAGCATASGAAAAATGAGGGGTCTCAGAAAGGTTCACTAGTTTGTCAAACAACGAAACATTTAATATCACCACTCAGAAATACAGAGAGTAGAAGCAGATCTTAAATCCAATCCCACTGTAGGACGTACGTATCTACTTCTTGGCCACAAGACCCTTCCCAGCAATTACACATTCAATCCATCTCTCTGCTCCTTCTTCTCCCCATACACCTGCTTAGCCAAGATTTGCCATAAGAATTTACTTGGGATTATCAAGGCTTAGTCTCTTCCTCCAAGTAAAAAGGACTCAAGGAATTCAGAGCCTTTTTTTTTTTTTTTTTTTTTTTTTTTTTTTTTTTTTTTTTTTCCTACCAGAGTGTCCTAATCATAAAGGTATTGACTATTTTGCACTGGGTGACATGATGGGAGACATGCCTGTCCACAGTCATGTCTGTGTCCATAGTCAGCAAGTCACAGCAGACCTATGATCTAGGGGTTAGATCACTGTTTTTGGAGAGGAAGGATGCAGGCTTAGACAGATAAACACAGATCCTGCATGCAGGCTCATCCATCCGGGGTGGCTGTCTGACCGCCACYGCACCACACTGTGAAGATCTTGAGTTGACATGCTGTACGGATGTCTAACAGACTGATTGTCTCAGCCAGGTGAAGAAGAAATATCTAGTTTTTGAGTGCCAGAAGGATGTAAGCATAGGCCAAGAGAACTGCGGATCTGSGCACTTGAGACATGGAAATATTACCTCTTCTTGGAATACCTGATTCTAGCTTGTATTCACTCTTGGAAGCTTCCCTAAGTAGGTATACACACTTCCGGGCTTTCGGTACCAGGTGACATGGGGTTTAAAGATCACAACTTTATATTTAAGCAAGATTAAAAGACTAAAAGCCTTTCATGGCTCCATTCCCAAGTCATCTGGAATAATTAGCTGCCTGTTCTCTAGTGGAAGTGAAGAGCAGAWCAGGATACACGAACAAGGTCAGAGCTAAGGTTTATCACACAGTTCCCCATTTATCGTTCCTAGCACATCTTGTAGCTTTAAGAAAGTTAAACACCATCCTCTGTCCATTCCTCTGAATGCTATCTTGTCTGTAGAGCCTCTTGGTCTCTATCACACTTTCAAAGATTTTTTAGAGTCAAGTCCTGGGGGAAGTCCTCTGCATTTTTAAATATAGTCCTCATATTGCCCCATSGTTGCAGTCTATTCATTTCCTGCAGTAAACATATGGGACATCATTTAACATAGACTCATAAAGCTTATACAGAAATCAAATGGAGAACATCACTACTAAACAAAAGAAGTACTTTGAGAGTGAGTGGTGAGATAAGAYGACTGCGACATTTTACCAGTTTGATGGAAACAACTTTTGGGGCTTTTTCCATTTCTGGGAATACCACTGTTAATGCAGGGGAATATATTTGTCTCATCCTTAGTAAAGGTGGACTGGGAAATTTTGTATCAARATATAAATTTTGTCAGTCCTGGACAGGACTTGAGATGTCTGTGGAACAATACTTCTTGGACAAGTTGTTTAGTTTTACCCATTGAAYGTTGGAGTCAGAAATTCCAGTGTGTAATGCAGCCAGAAAAATCCTTCTCCTCTGAGAGGATCTTTACAGAGAAATTATTTTGCTCTAGCATAGCTGTATTGACTTCAGCTGGGTTAATCAATTCACAGTTGTGAATGGGGAAGTAAGACCCAAAATTTGTTTGAATCAAACTCTTATTCTTTCCTGTTTGAAAGATTCACTTAGTCTGGAAAAAAAAAATAAAATAAAAATAAAATAAAAGAAAAGCTTTGAAATGCTTATTTATGCTCACAGCTATCAGTCTTCCCTATCTCCTGCACATCCTGATGCTAAATAGCTTTAATTCAAAGATGCTGTAACATATTAAAACTACATCAGCCAAGGCACTTCCGTGTTGAAGTCAAGATATTCTTTCAAAATTATTTTAATCAAGGTTTCCTAGACTGAATATCAACACAAATTTTCCTCTGCAGATAGGATGGTTATTTTATAAGAATTTGAAATAAATGTAATGAACACCTTTCTTAAGCTCAAGTAAGTAAAATATTTAATACTGTGAATGCAGAGGAGTGAGGGGTGGGGAGGGCAACAAATAGAAATAAATTCCCTAAATAAAACTTACAAAGAAAGCTTGTATTGTTTCAGGTTCTTTTARGGGACTTTTCCATATTACAGCACTGGAAGGCATATCCAGTAGATAAATTGTGCAGCCTCAGTTGATTAGAAAGTGTTCTGATGCAGTAAAAAACCAYTACATACTGAAGACCATACAGTTTTCAACAGTAGGCTTCTGGATTAAGATGAAAGAAAATACTAGTCATTGACTCTATTATTTAAATGATTCTACTATAGTGCTCATCTCATTCTAATTTATAGAGTGATATTCTTTCAAATTTTATAATTGCTTACAGATATATTAATATCATCGCTCTCAAATAMCTGTATTAAATTTCCATTAATTACACTGAGATGCTACTTTCATCAAAAGGATGTCTTAGAAAAGCTTTATAAGTTTCACAAATGCTAAAATACCTCAAAAATTATGAAATGCTTTCTTGGAAACAGCCCAATTCACAACTGGATAAAAGGATTGTAAATGATTCTAGATGTATCTGCTATGCATCAGTAACCAACATCAATGCTTAAATAGGCCACATTTGCTTCATCTGTCATTGCTGAAATCAAGGCCATTGACAAGTGCCCTGCAATGGCAACTGAAATTGTTCTGCATGGGACATCAACAGAGATCCAGTGAAGGCTTGAACTCAGATCTCTGTGGCCTCTCAAATAAACAAACTTCAGCGTACTGTCGTTGTCCTCTTGGAAAATAAAATTTGGCAGAACACTGCTTTTCTCATCCTTTGCTATTGCCAAAGAAGGCTCTCTTCCATCCCATATTCACATGATAACTAAAAAAAATCACTCAGCTTCATAAGCAAAAATGTATTTCTAACTAGATAAACAAATATTTTGTAGTAATTTCAAAGCAGTTTAAAATTTTGCTATAATTACACTATTGCAACTTTGAAAGGAAAAGTCACTTAAAACCAATATGGAGACACTTATTTTTATAGTTTCAGATCTCTTTTTCATTGCATTCTGGTGCAACTAGAAGTCTTTAAAAAGTAATACTTTCCTAATAAATGTTGTTTTCCACAAGTCAGTGTGCAAGGTCCAAGTAAATTTTACTTGAAATGTTTTAGCCTTCCCCAGAAACTGTATTACAGTCCTTAAGTCAATGCAAATGTGTAACCAGAATTGTAAGCTGCCCCCTCAAAATCTGCCACTGTTGAAGAGCAAAGAGAGATTTGTCTCCCCAGATCCAACACCTGATGCCCTTAGTCCCACTGCAATTTGGTCATGGCAGGTATATTGTGAAAACACCTGTGACTGTGGAAAAACATACCCTTCCTCAGGGTCAGTGAACCCATGGCCCTCTAGATCATTTTTAGACCCGTATTTTCAGTTTCAACTTGACTTTTATTACACAGCCTACCTAGTCCAGCAAAGGAAATGCAGAGCTACCTGATAAAATTACAGAGTGTGAAATAACACACAAGGATATACACAATATTGCGGATTCTGTTACTTGGGATTCTCATTTATCACATCCAAGAGCCTGTTTGAAGTATGTGCTCCTTCTGAGAACCTGTTTCTTCTGCTACTCTTTAACTTTTCTTTTTTGGAGAACGAATTTGTTAAGATAATGACACTAATTTTTAAAGGAGACTGGATCAGTGGCGGGTCTGTGTGACCCAGCTCTTGGGGATTGTTCTGTCCTGTAATTTCACCCTGGAAGGCAGCTGAAAATGATTCTTG
The DNA here is from genome assembly GCF_003343005.1 of Rhea americana. Classification (NCBI taxonomy): domain Eukaryota; kingdom Metazoa; phylum Chordata; class Aves; order Rheiformes; family Rheidae; genus Rhea; species Rhea americana. The sequence continues at coordinate 934,262 of NW_028187001.1, read as the reverse complement.
TATTGTTCTACAGTGCATCCCACTGAAAATGAAGCATGGCCAATATGAGGAATTACACTCTACCTTCTTGATACTTATGGCTCATAGTCAGTGTGATGATGATAARGTCAATGAATTTATGTGACAGGTAGACTGTGACCCAATCTCTCAAAYTTTTTTATTCTTAACTAAAAGCCAGGGCTGCTGTAAATACTTGCCAAAGTGATATATGTGTACAGGTGTGCATGACTACAGGTGTGTGCATGCATCAATGACATATGATCTATTCTCATCTTAGCCAAAGCTTATTTTGGTAGCTGTCGTGAATGTCGACTTACAGCTACTCAAGGGAAAGGTGGGAAAGATTTGAGCTATTTTACAATGAAGGGATGTGATATTTTAATGACCTGAGATTCACTAAAAGTGATAACTTATTGGAAAAAATAAACATGCTCATAATTTMTAATCATTGCACACCATTGTTAGAGAATAAATGAGTTTCCTACCCCCTCAAGCTGCCTCTCTGCTTTCTACCATATAATCTATCTTGTTCTCAATATACCTCATTCTTCTTATCACTGTTAACTAACATGAGGCCCCTTGGCTTTTCCTGGACTGTTTTCCTAATGCAGTTTTTTTAAATTAGTTTATAGCTTTCTGATCTAATTTTTCTTCTTCTCTGGTTCTCTGGTTAGTATTTGTTTTAATTAAGCTCTGCAGTTTTAGARCTTCTGTGCGAAAGTAAAAAGTGCAGCCTTAGAAAGGAAGTTTTCTAACTCCTTGCGTGTATTCTGTTTTAAGATACAAAATAAACTTGAAATAATTACGTGTAATAATTGTTCCAGATTACTGTTTAAGGTAATAAAAATTGTAAATAAATAAGTTCATAACTTAATCAATTCTATCAAGTCCCAGCTGGAAGAACACACGTGGAATATCTTTCTAACTCATGAGTACATGGCATTTTTTCTATAGTATTGATATTGTGCTTCAATTTTAAAGACTTTAATGCAGGCAGGGAAAAATTGGAGATTAAATGACCAGTAATTACAACTGGTTCTAGAAAGGAAATGGGTTTGTCACCCACAACACTTCAAGATTTTCGGAGTGTATYATTTGCTCTGTGCTGATCCCCAAATGCTAGCTGAGAAATCACAGGAGTTCAAGGAGGTCTCTCCACAGAGGCTTAACTTTCATGGTAATGGGTAAAATAATTTAGAAATGTAATCATGCAATTCAAAGACTAAACAAAGAGTAATGCAGTGCTGGTATGACATGGCAAGTTCAGATGCTACAATGTTATGCAGAAAATGTACAAAAGTAATTATGTGCCTAAAGAATGGAATTAAAAACAATTCTAAAAAGTAAAAAGCAATGTATAAAATCAGGAATACAGATTATTTTGAAGAAATACTAAAGAAGAAAATATCTACTAGGGTAGAAATCTTACACCCCTCATCTAAGTTCAGCAACTAAGTTTCAAGATGGGCTTTGATAGCTGCAGATGGAAACCTCTGCATGAAAATAGGTTCAAGGACAGGGGAATGAAATTGGAGTTCTGGTCTTCTCTTCCATTATCTCAATCAACAGTATCTTTACACACTCACTGGATATGAACAAGCGATTTTATCTTAGTCTGAAAAGATAAAAATCATTTTTATTGACTATATGACATTCAGAAGATTTCTTTCAGTCTTTTGCCCAGTTGCTCATATACTGCCTCTTACACCTCCTATATCCTGTGATCATCATATAGTATAAGTATAGCTAGGTTGATGCACGCTTCCTGCAGTAGATAAAGGAAAACTGTTAAACTACTACTTGTATTTTTATTTATTGACTGTTTTCATACGCCACTTCCTGTATTATCTTGTACTAAGTATTATCTCTTGTTCTACTGAAGGAGATAAGCCGCATCTGTTTCCCCTGAGCTCAAGTCAGAGAGCAAATCAGCAGCTATAAGTTTGGAGTTTCACAATAAATACTTCAGTCCAGGGCTCCTGTGTGTCAGCAAACACTCTGTTCATGGGCTACGGAGTCTGGKCCAGAGAACACATATGCAGAAGAGGTCTCTCCATGGTTTTCAGGAGAAGGGAGAGGCTGGGCAGGGAGTAAGAGGGCAGAGTAGGGACAGACCATACTAGCTGTCTTAATGTTGCCATGTTCCTCTCACCTTTGAAGATCAGTTTCATTGGGTGCATTTTGTTGCCCACCAGAAGCCAGCAAAGGTAAACATTGCCTACACCCCTGAGGGCTCAGTAGTTCCAGMACTAGATTACAAAAACAGCAGCAGATTCATCTGCTTGGACAGTAGAGACCTTGCTGCTAGAGGACATGTGTTCATTACACAGCAGGTTACTCCAGCTTCTATGTCCAAGTTGCATCACTAACTGCATCCCCTGTGGTGTAGGAAGCGCATGGAGTGCTCCCAGACTCCTGACCTAATACTTGTTTTGTCTAGTCAGTGAGGCTGCCAAGACTGGCAGGACACTGTTATGGCCAGGGCGCATTGTCAAAGCAAATCCAAAATGCTTTTATGAAAGGTTATGAAAATGATGGTTGACAGTGGGAGATATGATCATGGTGCATAGCACAGCACGATATGTACAGGCAGATCTTTTCATGGACGAGGGAGCTCATTTCTATTACAACATTTGGCTGAATGATTCAGGAGACGGAATTCAGTGTTGAGGGTCAGAGATACATTTATTTTAAAAGGGACCATCCTGCCCTGCATATCATTCTTGATGGTCCCATTCAATACAGTTACAGAGATGATGGCCTGGTTTTAGAAGGAAATGATAGGGGAATGTGCAGTAATCTAGAACAAGCTAAGGGCTAGCTTTGCTGCGGTAAAAAGAGAGACGCAAACCCTGAACTTTGATAAAAGGGATGAAAACCTTTGGATCTACATGGAACAGGTCTCTACTTCTTCAACTAACATGACCCAAAATGGTACCAAAGGTTTTTGGGGGCCAAATGGAACCACACGTGTCTTTATCTTGCGTATACAGAACTGCAACTGTTACAAATAAAAATTATTGTTTGTGATTCAGTTTCAACTTAGAGACTGTAGGATTTCTCATCTGTCTTAGAGAATGTGAGAACAGCTCAGACAAGAGAAACAGGGGAACTCACCACACAAGAGAATTAGGAGAGAAGGCATTCCCCTGACATTCGGGAGGACAGTAGGGTGCACAGCATTTCTAGGTATCTACACATAGGTCTCCTCTCTAATCATGGAACTACTGAATCAGAATCTCCCCTTCTCCTATGACCTGAATGCTAGCAAACTTCTCAATGGAAGTTTACTTTTGTAGCTTTCTCAGAAAAAGGTTAGTTTACTGAAAAAAATCCAAATGTTTTCTGATGAGAAGCTRTTCAGGCAAAATGCTTCACCAAGTTTGCATACTGTGCACTTTGAGTTTTAAACATAACCAAGAATTAATTTACTTTTTGCAGGTATACGCTTTAATAAAAGCAATTCAGTCTTGTTCTACTGATTTATATCAAATAGTAAAAGGATTTTTCAAACACCTTAATGGAAAAGATTTAATCCTGCATATTTCCATCTCCTAGATTCATCCCTCAGTATATTAAGCTTTTTAATCCCCTTCCCTCATTCAGTGTCCATACCAATTATGTCACCTGATTCTGCATCTTCATTGAGTTTTACATCACTCATCTCTAAATCCTTGGCTATGATTGCATTATTTGGATCTTTGACCAGGTCCTTCTCAGAACATGAATGTCATATAAGCTTGAAAGAATATATGTACCTAGAGAAATTCCTTATAGACATCCACCAGGATGTACTAAAGGCAGGTACACAGGCAAGGAAAGGAATAGGAGAAAGTGGTGCAAAATGAAAGAGCCGTATTGGAATTTTGAAGCTGAAGTTATTTGTAAATTATATTGTAAACTTTTATGGAGAACTTAATCTAGTCTGGAGGTTTTTATCACCACAATTCAAGACAATTTATTTCATTGACTACATTAAAGGGCAAAAGAGATTGTAAGTGGTATCATTTCCAGAGTTATTGGAGCACTACTTTTTCYGTTATCTGCTCCTTGCAGGAGAAGTGCTAGTTTATGGCAGCTGGAGGGAACTTTTCCCCAAAAGTCAGTATCCACAGCACAAACTCTTCACCCTAGTTCTTTGTAGACTGGCAGGAAATGACCTCCAGCTCCTACCAGGAAAGCTTCTTTATTTTTATTCAGTGCCAACAGGGAGACAATGCACTCCACATTTATTGACTTTAAGCTAATTCTTCTTGCCTCCTTCTTCCCCTTCCTTTCAACAATGTGAGCAGGCTTGATGGTAACCCCACTAGCTCCCACCAAGATGTATTAGCCAAAAGTAAAGGGTAAACTTTGGGAAAAAAAAAAGATTACATATTAAGTTGCTTTTGCACAAATCTGAAATTCTTGCCTAGGTGCTTCAGTATCTCTCCCCTATAGCTCCTTCAGTACACTAGCCGTGAAARTTGAATTAGTAAAATCACCCCAGCCTTCCAGATGGCAGTCTAACCCTGTGTGACTTCCCCTTCCTCTTTCCCTACCTCATATCCCTTTCAGTTTGCTTTAAATCTATATACGGAGCTCAGTGCCTAGGATAGTTACTTAAATAGAGGATTGGAAGGCACATTTTCAGCACTCTGTAGGCACCACAAGAATCTCTTTTGGACATGCCTATAAATCCTCGCCTTGCCCTTGCATCACCCCACAACATTTACTGCGTTCTACCTTCCCATAGGTAAAACAAAGTAAAATAGATAAAATGTCAGTTGAAAAGATATGTTTTTCTCAAAGATAAACCACAAATACCTGCAAGTCCTGAACATGTTACCCCTTCATCACTTCAGATTTGTTTTCATCTTGTAAGAATTCTCAGTTCCTTGCTCTTGCTTTGGAGGTAGTGGGGATTTAGCTGCAGACAGACAGGCAGAGCCTGTACATTTGTAATATGCCCCACCGTAAGTATTTCTCCATTTCTCCCTATCATCTCAAAGAATAGAAGTGTTTTTCTTTTCAGAGATCATTTTAAAAAGTTTTTATTTCAAATCTTCATGCAAATTTATATAAATTTCAGTAAATTCCTATGCAAATCTTCTTCTTCTAGGATTGAAGTGGTCCCAAGGTACTTAGTTAAGCCCCTTTGGAAATGTATTATACTAAACTAAATTGGTTCTACTTTGGGGATGTCAGCACTGCAGACAATAGAGTGATACATTAGTGTATCCAAGTTAGCTTGGGTGATGGAGGATGTGTAATCATATCAATACGGTGTTCTATCCCAGATAATTAGCTTCACCGAGAAATAACATCCATTAGCACAGACAAAACTCTGTAGGAGTGCAACAGTATTGCTTCCAATTCATGAGCCTCGCTGAGGCATTATGTGTGGCATTACTTTGGGCAAAGGGAGATGTATCCCCTTGGTTCTGAAAAAGAGTCTCAAGTGGTGTTTAATGAAGTTTAGCTTTGCAGTTATCAAGCTCTGAATATTTTTTTCTTTGCCATAATTGCTTCATTTCCATAGTAGGGAATGAGGGTATCACCCTAGTATGAGAAATACTGATTATACTCATTCAGCTTAAATTCCAATTTAATTTTACACTCACTGCTAATTTGGATCAGTTTTCCCAAGTGTTCCTTACTACTCAAGTCCACTATGAAAAAAATTAATTTTGTGTTGAAAGGAAGCAACTTTGCTTTACACAAAATAGCCAATATCTCCATCATATTGATCTTTGTACAGAGTATGAATGAATCACAGAGCGGAACAGACAGAAACAGCTCTGCAGAGACAGAATACAAGACTGTCATATAGTGTACATACCTTGATGAAATGTTAATAAGAACTAACCTTTTGTTCCTACTTTACTTGAATAAGACAAAACCATTCAGTCCAGACAGAGTAAGCATGTGAACATGGTTAGCCTACCTGATATCTCTAGCTGTAGCAACTTAATTCTGAAAAAAATGTTTACCTTTGAAACAGACTTGATCCTGGAACTGCAGAGCTAAAGTGCACAGGTGCTTAACTATATAGGTAATGAACTGGAAGGCCAATGAACACTAGAAACCTCAGTGCTCCTAGTCCATCAACTGGTCCATAGGAACCTAAGCTCTGCCTCTCACCAGCTATCTCCTCGGATGTCAGCTCCATGGAACTGAGAGCTTGGGAGCCCAGGTCTGACCACACAACAGGGCTCTGTAGAAACCGAGACCTTCGAGGAAACCCTATAAATGAGATGGCAGAAATGCAGGTGCATGGTCCTCTCTGAGTCTTTTGGGAGTTTTCATAACAGATACATTTCTGTGTCATTCTAGAAAGCATCCAATATTGGCTCTGCTGGAGTGGGAGCGTAGGGATGCCGTATGCCATGATGCCCCCATGTGAGCTCCCTAGTAGCACCACCAGGTGCAGTGAATGCTGTCTGATGCTTGCACTCATTTTGCTTTCTGTTGCTGGCACTATGGCACTATGACACTGGCACTATGTGAGATAGGACAGTGGGGCTGATGCTACGCTGAAGAGAAATTTTCCAGGCCTCTCTCGTGTTGAAGCTTATCTATCTGCAGCTTGAATTTGGAAGAATTAGGACTGTAGGACCTCCTTTCTCACTAGGCCACTTATTCAGCTTACTTGAAGGGTTCATCTTGCTCTAGTTCACTACTAATCAAGGGAGACCTATTTGTCAATTCAGTCCCCCATAGAGCAAGAATCTCCCCCTCCCTGACAGAAGTGTGATATATTTTAAATAATAAATCAATCAGACTTTTAATTTTGCTCCTGCTTCTCCCCGTTCAGATGTGATCAGCTCAATTTCATAATTCAGCTGGAGTAAATGTGTGAAACCTCCAGCACCTTCCAAGGAGCCATTGGAAGTCTCTTAGCCACATCACTGACCTATATGGGATGAGATGTTATTCTCCATTTCCCTTTACCCTGTCTCCTTTTGAAGTGGATAAACCTCATAAAACAGCCATGAACTATACATTTTATTCTTATTGTAAGCTGTTTATGTTTTCACATAGTCTCCTCATTCTTTCTTCTCTTCTATTGCTTTGATTTTCAGTCCCAGATTATGCTTTTCTCTCATAAGTATTATCTCTTTTATMTCCTTCATGTCATATGTTTGCATCCTAGGTTTCCCCACCTCTTTTATCTCTTTATCTCCTTATCCTTCTTTGTGTTCTTTGTCACACATACACACTCTCCTCTCTTTTCCTCCATGTTTCTTAGTGTTTCCTCTAACAAGCAGCTCCTCATCTCCACTTGAGAGAGTCCCTCGCTCTTTGCTGTTCTCCCTGCTCAATTACAGAATTCTCCATCGTGACCCTTCCTGGAGACAGGACAACACCTACCTCTCTCCTGCTGTGCAGCACCCCATAGTCACACCATGCAGTGGAGTCCGTATGGGCACTCCTTCCCAAGCCCTCAGCACTCAAAAAGTAAACAAATGCATAGTATCTCTTCAGATACTCTGATTAGTAACTTGAGTCAAGGGCTGGCTCTTCACCACATGCTACTCTTTGTAACCATCAACACCAGCACAAAGAAAGTTATAAGCTGTAGGGAAATTTGTGTAAAAAAACCCTCAATGTGAGACTGTATAGAGGAGATGATGATATTTGTTTATGCATTCACACTCATTCTCTCATAGAGTTCATTGGCTCACACTCTCACATCTGTCTACTCACGAGCACCAAAATGTATGTGTACAAGCGGTATGCACTCAGAGGACAAAAGACTTTAGCTGTCAGGTTCTCATTACATCTTTGGGGTTCCTCTTGATTGGTGACAACAAATTACATTTTGTACAAACCTCTTCTATCCTTTTCGAGTCATCAGCTCTTATGGGGTGTTCCTTGGTCTCAGTATCATGCTCACTCAAGCTTCTGTGAATCTTAGGACTGTTTGATACCTATTGTCTGTTTTTCTTTGTCCGGAAACATGTCTGTCTTCCTGGTGGGCTGATGGGAAAAGGTCTGTCATACGTGCCATTTTTTTTAAATCCTTGATCTGCTGTTTCTTCTGCTTCTTGCACAAGCACTTCTTCATTCATACTGCTTTCACACGAGTCTTAATATCTGTTACAAATCTCTACAAATCCAGCAATAAAACTAACTGATGGCCTGCACAAGGCAATGCATTTTGGACAGAGATAAATTAGAAGAAAGATGTCTCATTATAAAGAGCTATGGGTCAAATCTTCATAGGTATTTAGGCACCTAAGTCTGATTTGTCTCATTAGTCTCATTAACTTACTTTGTGTTCTACTTCATTCGGTCATTTGCTTCACTCTCAGAAGAATAAAAAGGTGAGAGTATATGCATATACTACTGCAAGGGTGGACAATGTTTGAAGGGTCATAAACTGAGACGCACAATTAGTTTTTACTAGGAACAGAATGACTGTGAGGTGTTGAACTGGATAGTAAACAGTAGTGACTTCTTGGTATAGTTCAGGACTAAACTGAAATATTGCCCTGTTGAAATCAAAGGCTCTTTCTGGTTGTTTTGACAGGAACTGGAGGTACTCCTGAGCTCCTTGCAGACTGCTTACAGAATTGAAAATACAAAGACATTTTATGTTTGCCCTGGCAAATTTCAATCAGACTATACTTAAAATGTGTATCCAATACATACTCATGAATACACACATACACATATATATTACTAGCCATTACTATATATTGCAAAGACTGTCCTTCAATACTAGCTCATCTACACCAGTTTTATAGCCYGTAAGAATAAAATATTCCAATATTTATTTTGCTGACCTTTCTGGCACCTGCAGGGTAGAACACAGACTGCAGAAGCATAGAACTTAAAAAAAAATCGTCAGTCACTTTCTCTTTATGTGCATGATCTGAATGCAAAGTGTAGCTACAAACAAACTGTGATTGATTTTCTTAATGAAGAGACAGAAAATTTTAGAAACAGGGAAGAGTCTTCCTAGGTTGCTGTCAAACCTATCACACATGTGGCTCTATGAGATTCTTTTCTACTCCATGCACCTAAAAGCATAGGAAAAATCTGAGAAAAGGGAGCAAAAAACAACAGAAAAAAAGAACAAATAAATTAAGATCTTTCATTATTTGTAAGGGACAATTCTTGGAAAATTCAGACAGACAGAAAAGGCAAAAATGGCATTCCCTGCAACTCTTCTTCTATTGAAAAGGTAGATAAAGAAGAGGAAAGAGAAAAACAAGGTCAATACAAGAAAATAAAGAAACAACTCTCCAGCTAATGGACAGGTTAGAAATAGTGGGAATGGATTTTCAAAGCATAATATATAGATAACTGGTCTTGTTGGAGACATGATAGTTTTTATGCAGATGGATATAGTTTGGCATAACATAATGTCTTGACTAATTGCGTTGAGGGAAGCTAGCCATCATTTTAGAATGGTGAGGGCAGAAAACAGCTGAAATGGACCTCTCCTACTGGCAGGACAGTGTATAGCTTAACTACCTTGGAAATTGATGGCTCCCTGACTGTGATAGGGAATCGTTAAAAAATACTTCTTTTTTTTTTGTCTCAAGGTAGGGGTTAAAATGCAAGCTGTTTTGCGCCACTATGGCAGTGTGGGCTAGGGCAGAGGGCAGGAGATAACACCTGCTCCCTTGCAAAACACACACAAAAAATGTATTTCCTCAGGACTCCTCCTCCTCTCTTCCTAGGCTCAGTCACTTGAGCAGTCTCAAAAAGAGGGTAAGTTGCTCCCTGTGTCTTTGCACTTACTGAAATAGGCCATTTGAGCCATGTAAAGAGAAAGGGAACCTCCAAGCAGTAGAAACGAAGAGAGTAGCCTTCAAAACCAAATGCTCCAAAAGGAAGCTGTGGGCATCTGGCTTCTGTGTAGCTTGGTTGATAGTGGTGCCACAGGCATTACATAATGTTTGTGGACTTTTGAGTTATTCGAAAACTACGCCTAACACCTGTAATTCAGCATAGCTCCCTAGCACAGCAGCTGTGCGAGCATTAGTATGGCTGCAGTTCTTTAGGATTGCGCAATATTGACACATTTTTTTTCCTAAATTAAGCCACTGCAACTGTTAAACAGTTAACAAATTGCCCTTCTTCCACTCTTAGAATCAGCATTATGCACTAATTGCACAATGGTTTTTGCACAGCTGCCATCAGTGTGTGTGTGCCAAGATACGCAAAAGCAAATCTCCTAGAGTAGCCCTAGGCCCAGGAGATGGCACTCTTTCATAGCTCTTATGCACACCTGTGCTACCACTGCTAATACAGCAGTTAGAGTAAATAACTTCCCTTCAGAAGTGATAATTTTCTGGTAAAATGATCAGCAAATGGAATTCTCCGAGTTCAGAAGCCTTAGTAGAAAAATACCAGACAATTCTGAGGTTTTACCTTCTGATGCCAGCGTACAAAAAGTTTTCCCACTCTGACTGAATCAATTCCTTTGCTAACCAGTGGTGCAGAAATAGCTTTTTTTTTTTTTTTTTTTCTTTATTGGTAAATAATTTCCTCAGCTCCTAATTTCACTCCAATGCCCAAGGCTGGCAATTGCAAAAATATTCTTGTAGATAAAAGCAAAACGTAATACTTGAATTGTCACATGCGATACACTGGAAGAGATAAACTCAAGTAAAAGTATATGTTGTCTGATTCCCATGTGTACCATTAGCCAAGACTTAGTAGGATTTAACCAGCTAATCCCCATGTTGGTTTTGTTATCGTGCCATTACAGGRAATGTGTTCAGGTAAGGCTGTAATAGCAGAAGATAAGGCACTCTTAAGATGAAGAAGGAGAGTACAAGAGGCAAGCTTCTGTCTAGAGGTGAATAGGGGACTTTGGGACCAGGGGAGCAGGTAGCTCTACCAACAGGTAAGACATGAGATAGGTAGCAACAATATAAAAAGAAAACAAGTGGAATGTCACCGGTAAAGTGSGAGGTACCGAATGCATGTGCTACAGGCTGCAGAGGTGTCCTGGGGAAGAAATGCTGGTTGGTGGTGGGCGTTGCTGGGCAGAGAGACTCCCACTGTGGGCTCAGGCAAGTTACCAGAAACTGGCTTTTGCTTGCTCTGGTCATGCCACTCAGAGGGGCAGAAGGTGGTTTGGCAGCTTACAGCATCCTGCGAGAGGAAGCCTGCCAGCACAGCTCATTGCCAGGCACTGCCATGCAGTGGCCTGCAGCTGGGCACACGGAGGTGCCAGTTGTGGCCGCACAGACACGCCTGTGGCCTCCAGTTTGGGGGACAAGCACTGCAGATCTACRTTCAAAATCTACATCTTGTCCTGTTTGAAGTCCATCCTGATGGTGACCGGCAGACTAGTGTTAAAGCACAGAAAGGGTGGTTTGGGAGGCTTGTTGAACTGCCCTACCAGCTATTTTCTTCCAGGTCCCTGCAGAGCAGTCAGGGGGTGGGTAACGATATCCAGGCTGTTTGTCCACATAGGGCAGCAAGCACCTTGGTCTGTGTGCAGAGGAGAGTTTCCATACCTACAGGCCAAGCACTGGCCTTTGCGCTTTCCCCAAGGCAGTACCCTCCTAAGCCAGGGAATGGGGTGTGCTGCAGTGCAGAAGACCTTCAGGACTGCGTGAAGGCCTCAGTTCGAACGCATCATCCAGATCCTGTGTCCTCCCCTGCTGCGATCTCTGCAAGGCAGCTCACTCAGCTTGTTTAAGAAAGCCTTCTCGTCAGATAATCAAGAGCTGCAATCCAAAAAAAATGCGCAGCACTGCAGAAAAAAAGAAAAACAGACCAAACCCCCTCCCACGTTTGTGTCCATTTGGAAATGAAYATCATTTCTCCTTTGCTAACTGTAAATACCGGGCACATTCTGAATTAAGCCATCTGCAGCCGYTACGTAATTAGACCACGGTTTTTCAAACTGGGGAAAAATAATCCACTGAGATATGTAAGTCTTCCCTTTGGGGCAGTTTCCTCTCTCAATTTTGTATTTTATTGAGTGTTCTAAAACAGTTAGCTAAAGCATTCTCCCTCTAGCCTTTGCACCTACAAAATCACCCATTAATGGTAAACATTGGACTTATTCTTTGCCCTGCCTGTGCTTACCCCAGTCATATGCAGCGTCTGTTGGTGCCCCATCCTATAACAGAAGATGGAGGTAATACACAGGAAAATTAATGGTGTGGGACAACCCTAACCCTAAAGCAACTGTTTTTCAATAAATCTCTGTTTTAAAACCCATTTCAGAAGTGAGCTGAAAATGAGAAGATTCTTGAGGACAGATGCAGATTTCCTGGCTTACATGGATGATTTCTCTGATTCAGCAGCAGGGGAGACATAAGCTACCAGAAACGTGCTTGCAGTACAATCGAACCTCATTGCTGCACGTCACATTCCATACTACATTACAAGAATGTTTTATTAGACCTTGCCAACTTTTTCCAAGGCCACAGGGACTGAAATAATGTCATTGTGCCTGAATTTGCTAATCTTAATTAAAGACAAGCTCACTGTGATTTGCTTTTGTTTTCTGGGGTTTTTCATTGGGCTGACAAGGTTGTCATCCTATCGTCTGCGCGCTTAAGAATCGGCTGTTTAAACACCAGCAGAGACAGACAGGCACAGTAACCAGTGAACAGTGAACCTCTGACTGAACATGTAATTAACAGTTAAAAGCCATGGCAGAATATAGTTTATGGTGGAACCCCAAAGGTATCTATAAAATTTTGCTGGCTGGTCTCTTTCTGAGTTGTGACCAAAAGTAAGTCTTCCCACTGGGAGGTAAATATACTATCTGCCTCTCTTGTTACTATTGTAGTGTGGAAATACTGAAGAAATCTGTCAGGCTCTTATCTCTGTCCTGTCATTAACCATTCTGCAGTATAAATCATAAAATCACAGAATAAACACAGACTCTTTAAGACAGATTTATGACAAGTTGAGCGCTGGTGAATGCATCCTGGGAATGACAAAAAGATGGCAGTAATAATGCAATAGGAGAATCTGATCCTGTGTGGTCAAACTTTTGAAAATTCAGTGGAAGCCACTGCAGTTTTGGTATTATTTCTGCTAACAAAAACATCCAATTAGAAGGCCATTAAACATATGTCAATTAATAATGTGAGTCCCTTAGATCATTTCTATTAAAATTAACATTTCAGATGCATTAAGGGTCTTTTAATGAAACACCACTAACAAGAATATCTCTCTAATTAACTTGCTGTCTTTAAAAAGGCAAGGTAATTTTTGGAGTAGTATGCTCTTATCCCTGCACTAATTATGCTTGAAACTGTGAGATTTCATAAGAGTGTTCATACCTGTTAAAAAAGAAAAAAAAATAAAAGAGATTAGTAGGAAAATCATATTGAAGCTCACTCAACTTTAACACTTGCCTTGTTCTTTCTGAAAAAATATGTGGTCTTTCTGAGGAGTAAAGGTTTTAAGTATAAACAAAAGGGATTCAGCCTGATTTTGAAATTCACACTTCCCTTATATGCCAAAGAGCATCCAGGCAGGAAGGGTTTGAAGGAGTGGAGGCTGCTCAGAGAAGCATCACAGGTTTTGGCCAGTAAAAAAAGCAAGAGGAGAATAGTATGGTATCTCCTTTTTCAGAAGGATGCTAGGCATTTCCTTTCTCTCTGCAGCCTTTCCTGATGCTCGCAGAGTTAGACCAAGTATGGCTCTGGTATCAGCAGAGTTAACCTCAGGCTCTTCATCACCACATGGATCTCCCAGTTTTGCAGGGTTTCGGTGAGATACGAGTCAGAGGAACAGCCTCACTGAGCTGCAGTGCTTCAACACACAGACTTACTGCTGTCTCAAGCCAGTAGGGTGACTGAGCGCTCTTTGCAAGAGGTGTTGGGAGTCTCTTGTGCTCCTCACACTTGGCCTCCATACTGGGGACTGGCAGGCAGCCAGCTCACTGCTGATGCGAGTCCCTGCCGGCTGCCTATGGCCGGCCTGTCCAGGCGTGCTGGGAGCTTCCCTGCTGCAGATCAAGATGCTAACAGCATGCTAAAGAGCTGGCCGAGCGTGGGGATGTGGAGGACTGCCTGGCCTGGGGCAAACGCCAGGTGCTTCCCCACTTCAGATGGATAGGGAAATCCAGCCAGGAAAATAGCCTTGAGGAACCTCTTGGAAAGCCCTCAGACTAAGACTGAGACTTCAGACATGGCCTGTTCCCCTTCTGGAGAAGAATCAGCCTTTTGTTTGTGTCCAGTTACATTTCTAAATTAAGACTACYCCACCAGCTAGATAATTATAAGGTTTTCAAGCTTGGAAGTGAATTCAGAGAGGTAGGCAATATTCACAAAAACAATGAAACACAAGCTGGTATAAAGATGTGATTTCCTACCACTAATCACTTTCACTTGCATGAGAAGAAYTTTCTATAAAAAATGGCTGTTCATATCCCTCTGTATCCTGTTCAGTTCCTTGGCATAGCATTACCATTTTCAGCTCAACACCTTGAGGCTTTGATCTTGAAAATACATAAGGCCTATACCCTCAAAGGCATTTAGCTTTCCAAACAGAAGATGACATAAWTACCTTTGATCACCCAAGCCTTAGTTTAAGCATAATTTATAATCCCCTGAAATGGTATGTACTTGCTTTGATATTCCCTCTTCCACAGAGAGTATTTAACTAATTCTGTGGTAGCCGTGGGTCAGTTTATTAGGAAAGCTGGAAAGACTAACATACCCTGTCCCCACTAGTGCAGACAACGGGGCGCCTTCACAGCAGCAAGAGGCCAGAAATGAAGACACAATCTAATCAAAATTCCTACCTGCACCTCTTGAACATTGGATGTATTAGAGCTAGATAAAGCCTATTTCCATAMAATCACCTAGTCCTTTTCAGGTTTCTTTTAAAAATCACTATAACCAATTCTTTTGTAATTCAAGGTCTCCATATGGAAAGTCTTCCTAAAATGCTCATCCATTATCTAAACAGTTTTAAGGGCCTGCATTTGAAAAAATGCTCCAAATTCAGAGCTTCATTTATCTCAGGGTTTTTATCACTACTTGGAGAGTAGGGTTTTAATGACAGAAGCTCTATATTTGAAGGYCACCTTATAAAACCAATCAAATGTTCATGGGAAAGGTGTCTTTTCTATAATTTCTCTTTTAAACCCCTATGGCTTCAGCTACATTAGATGCTTACAGATTACATACAGAATATATCACATTTTTCATATAGTTAAAATCCRTCTGCAAACACATGCATCAAAGTATTGGACCAGTTGTCTCATATGTAAGGAAAAGCAGAAATAAAAAAAAAATCTAAGCAAGGTAAAACACCATGGCTGAAAACAAACAAACAAAAAAAAAACAGCAGTTACCTATTCCCAATTCACACACAGTATACTCTTGCTTAGATATTCCCTGCTTCTCCCTTCCCTCCTGCTTTGATAACTTCTGCTTCTTCTTAGAAAAACAAATCAAAACAGCAACAGTGACAAAAATACCTCAAAGAAACAAACAACTAACAAAGTGCCTTGAATGCTGTGGGAAAACTTTTCCCATTTCTGCCAACTCTGGTGTCAGTGTGAGCAGTCCTGATGGCTTTTTCTGCTGCGATGCTATCCTTAAAGAAGGAATATGTGTGTGCAGACAGTGTCAGCACCCTGAGAGCATCTCTTCCTCTAGAGGTCTGGCTGCCTGAGCTCAGAGCCCTCACAGCCAGACCCTGAATAGTCAGAATATTTCAAATTAAATGTAAGTCTTTAAAAACATTACTCAGAAAGCAGCTGGTAAGTAATACTGCCCATGGAACACAACTGCACTGTTCTTGCACTTCAATATCTCAYTTTATAAGCAGGCAAAGCCAGCAGCAGCAAAATCCTTGTTGCTTGATGATGGAGACCTTTGCAAACAGTACAGTAATTACTTTTAACCATAGTGGCAAAGTCATTGACTAATCATAGAATAGAGCACTGAAAAGAAAAGGTGTAATTTACCTGCCAAATATAAGAAGTGCATTGGCACGTGATTAGCTGCAAACAAACTGGCTTATTTTAGTAAGCCACCATCCATGAGCAGAGACACTGTAATGGCTTCTGTGCATATTTTTACTCCATCTCAACTGTTTGGTAAAATGCAGTTGCTTTGCCTGCTTTAACAGAAGCTTAAGATAACGTTTTTCTCCTTCAGAAGGAGCCAGAACCCACACATATTCTGTAATGACAAAGTTTCCATGGAGTTTGGAGGAATCTTAGCAGCCATCCTTAAGCATCATCTGGGGCAATGTGCTTTCTGTATCACACAAGCCGCAGTCATGCCTCTTTCACCACTCTGCCTTCATCAAACCTTATCATGGCTCAGCTGATAGGCAGTAAGCTGTTAGGCTGCAGTAATGGGATACATGCTTCCAAAGTACGGCTTGTCTCACTGTCGCTGCTCCTCGGCAGTTCAACAGCACCGGATAGATAGCAAAACTGGAGAAATGAAGAACTCTGATGCTGCTCATTATTATGCTAGACTGGTGACAGCTTTTCTTCCTTTTAACCAGGGAAGGAGATGTTTTCTAACACTTTTATCTATCTTCCATGTTGCCTAGAGGTTGTGCAGGCACCTGCCAATATTTCCTATGCCTTTTACTTGCTGTATCACAATCAAGAGACAACTGAACAGAAAGAAACAAAAGAAAAACAGTTTTCTGCATGATCAACCCGAAACATTTCTAGGAGCTAGTGGTCCTGTTCATTCTCAGCAGAAGGTGGCAAAGGGGTAAAACATAGGAGGAAGGCGAAATGTCTTCTTTGGCCATTTTCTGACATTTTACAGCTAAACTTGGGCTCTGATCTTTGCAAATAACTGTACTTCAAAAATATTAGAGCTATCTGTGCAGAAAATATTGAAAACTGTGGCACAATTTCACACCTGCTGTGTAGGCTTGCTATTTACCTAGCTTTCATCTAAGACCTTTCAGCTCCCTCTCTGACATTTGCTCTTTAGTTTAATCTTATAAATCACTGCTAATAAAAGTGACAGTTTCTGCTAAAGGTGCAACAAGTAAATTGAATGCACCTACACCATGCTTTATCTAGTCAGGGAAGATTTAGATGATGATGCTGGCATCTCGTTGTGTAAGTTTAATTTAACCAGACTGTGGCATGATTAGCTATTTCATTTTTATATCTTGACTGAACATAAACTCTGAAGATTGATGTGTTCTACTTGTCTCATAGAAAAGTATAAAAACATGACCGATTAGCTGGGCTGTCTAGACCAGAGCTTTATGATTAAGATTCAAGAGAACTCTTATTCACCTCTGCTAAAATTGGGGACCTGAGGCTATGTTTTATTATCAGAGCCTTTAACTCCCTTTGCAATCAGTGCTGATACATTCCAATGCTCTGCTGTGCAGAAGTTCTTTTCAGCTGTTGTGGCAGAGAGATATTTGGCATTTTCCCTTGTAAAACCTATTACCTGAGAAAGAACACTTAAGATGGCAATACCATGTTCGTTTTACACTCTTTGGAGCATTTTCCACTGATATCTCCCAGAAGATGACCTAATTTGCCAGAATTTTTCAATACAGTCAGTGGTACTCCTATTTTCGTGTAAGTGGTGAAATACTATTATCAGATAATTATTTGCCTAATTTTAAAAAGATATTGTGGTCACAGTTCAAGCATCCGTGAGTAAGCATTTGTACCATGAGATCTGCCGTGAAGGGAGCTTCAAGAGTTCCCAGGTATGTCATCCTAGACWGTGGCCCATGAGCAACCCAAGCTGGGCAGGGACTCCCCTGAGGGGCCATGGGGATTGTTTGCAGCCACTCTTTCTTTTAAACAGCGTGGCCTCGGCAGCTGCGGTGTCAGCACGAAGGAACAAACGGTCCCCAAGAATGCTGCGATTTGTCTGACACTTGAACAGGACGATGGGGAAAGTGAGTGAGAGTGACTTCTGGCTGAGTCTCACCCTTCAAACACTGAACTGGAGACACCAGGCCCAATGAAGCCCTGACAGAGAAGCTAGGCTCTTGACACCCATCAGAGCTGGGTTCCTTGAGAAACTTCTCTCTCAGGCCCGGGGGGGCTGCAGGCACCCAGCAGTGACACCCAGCTAGAAAAGGGACAATCAGACTCAGGGGGAGGCTGAGGACAGCCCCCTTCAGCAAGCAAAGACATGGGTGCTGCACTGGAGACAAGAACACAGCGATGTTCCGGTGTGGAAAGGAGAAAATCACTGGGAGCAAGGAAAGGGGGATGAGAGCTGGAGGATCAGCAACCTGAGGGAGGCCYAGGGGCCAAGCACTCCAGCTGGGTGGGGGGAGCAGCCTTGTGCCTGTTGTCCCATGGGCTCAAAGGGAGGCACCAACTCCCAACTCATCCCCGCAGGCT
>NW_028187001.1:755122-914759 GCF_003343005.1 Rhea americana | reverse complement strand
GTGGCGTTCGTGAACCCCTGCCTGCACCAGTTCTGCTTCGGCTGCGTGCAGCGCTGGTCCAGCACCAAAGCCGAGTGCCCCCTTTGCAAGCGGCCCATCYGGTCCATCCTGCACTCGGTGGTGGCAGATGACAACTTCCAGGAGCTCACCGTCGGGCCTCCCACAGGCAGCTCCATCACGGGCCTCCAGCCGTGGAGAGATGGTTTCTACCCCACCTTGGGCCCACTGCCGCCAAATCTCTCCCCTCCACGGCTGCCGTCCCCTCCTGAGAATAGCAGCGGGCTCCCGGG
This sequence comes from Rhea americana, assembly GCF_003343005.1. Lineage (NCBI taxonomy): Eukaryota > Metazoa > Chordata > Aves > Rheiformes > Rheidae > Rhea > Rhea americana. The sequence continues at coordinate 914,469 of NW_028187001.1, read as the reverse complement.
GCCGTTGGGCTCGGCGGTGCCGCGGCAGAGGGAGGYAGYGCGGCCAGGCCCGAGCAGGAGCCCGGGCTCCCGGAGGACGGCGCGCCCAGCGGCAGCCCTTCGGGGGSCGGCACCAGAGCGGGAGCAGGGCCCCAGCTCCCGCCGMCCTGGGCACCGTGCTGCGTGGCAGGTGCCGGCGGCTCCCAACAGCAACCGRCTGCCAGACCGCCCGGCRGCCTTCTTCCGACGCAACCCGGCCCTGATCCACATCCTGCTGCCCTGGCTGAAGCGGGAGCTGCGCAGCCTCTTCGGGGTCCGCCGGACGCTGGCCGCGGTCGTCGAGTTCACCGTCATCTCCAGCGTGCGGAGGTACGACGTGGGCAGCCCGGCCTTTGCGGCTGGCCTGAGGCCGTTCCTGCTCGGCCGCACGGAGCAGTTCSTCRGCAAGCTCATCGCCGAGGCCCGGCGTGTCAGCACTGGGGCGGTCGTCGCTCCCCAGGCCCCCAGCGATCCCAGCTTGCCCGTGGGCACGCAGGGACGCCCCTCRGCCTCTTCCAGCCCCAACAGCTCTCCAGCCGCAGATCAGTCGCCAGCCCCTGCACATGGTCCATCCCGGACCAGGAGACCTCCRGTCCCTGGGCACGAGGAGCTCTCCAGGGCCACAGTCGCCCTCACCGCTGAGGCCACAGCAGCCGCAGGGTCTCCCCGGCGGCCGCAGRGAGGCTGTGACGAGGCAGCCCCCCATGAGGACAGAGGAGTGCAGAGGCCACTGTGGGCAGCTGTCCYCAGTGCCAGGACAGAGAGCCAGGACGAAGAAATGGAGGCCATGGCTGGTGTTTGTGCTGAGGAYGGTCTCCACAGYGCCTCCGYACCTGGCAGCAGCAGGACAGGCTCAGCTGGGAGTCGCCGGGTCTCCCGAAAGAGGAGGGTGAGCAGTCCCCAAGCCCATTCCCAGCCTGGCAAGAAGCAGTCACGGCTGCAGCACTAGCAGGGAYGGYGTGAGCAAAGCCAAGYTCTCAAGACATGCTCAGCAAGCCAAGCCAGGAGAGCCCATGGCGCCCAAAAAAAGCAGGCCAGGTCATGGTCATGGGACACTGCCAAGTCCCAGAGAAGCCCACAAGGCTCATGTGGCTGTGAGAGAGCCCTGGCAAGAGAGGTCAGAAGGTCCCAGGGTGCAGTAAGGGCCACCACAGCAAGAGAGGAGGAACAGGCAGCAGCGTGACTCATCAAGGGAAGATGCTGCCCCAAGCCTAGCCTGGGAGGCAGGGGACACAGAAGGGATGCTCCCCAAGGGATATATCTGCCTCGTGGGTCTTTAGGACAGGGCAGGCAGAAGGAATGGATCTTCAGCCCACTGAAAAGTGGGGGCCTCCTCTCTSCTTTGACTCCKTCAAAGTGAAGATGGGAGGTATCTGGCAYGCAACACTTCTTCAGGCCATGCCTTGGTTTTAATAAATGTGTTTTCCCTTGAGAACAGCCCTCCTGGTGTGATTTGGATGCAGTAAGAGGCTTTTACATAGGTCTGGTGACTGCAGTAAAACCTTGACCGGAGCCACTTTTCTGGCTGAGCAGCCAGAGCAGTGCACATCAAGTTCTTGCACAGCTTTGCACACACATGTCAGTGGGGAGAAACAAAGCCAGAAAGCCACCCTCTCTTCTCCTCTGGTTCAGCAATGCTCCCTAGCATCTCTTGTCATGGTGGCTAGATGGGGTGGCTGCTTGTGTGATTGTGTATTTGCTTGCTTGCATTTTGTTTTCTTTCCTAAGAAAACATTTTGTTTCCTTTCCTGTGGCCAGAAATGAGCTGCTCAGGGATTTGCTCTCATCTCATGGCTGGGAAGCTGCGCAGTTCACAGCAGTCTTTCAGGTTGAGTTCTGCCTCTTCCTTAGATCAGGCAGCAGGGTTTATTTCTGTCCACTCCTTCACTAAACTATAAGAATCAAACTGTGCCCCTAAAAGTTAGAAATTTACATCTCTCCTGCAAGGTTAGACCCCACCAAAAACTTGCAACCTTCTGCAAGTTGAGCTTCCCAAAGGGAACATGGGGCTTGCAGCCAGAGAGCCTTATAAGGCAAACTTCTGGCCCTGAGTGATGGCGTCTCTGTTATTGTTACTGCCACATGGTTACATTTCTGCTGGCACACAAATCTCACCAGAAAGGGTTGACAGAATTGTGCCTCCTCTCACTTATCCTACAAAGGGGCTACTACAGCTATATATTTTGTGAGCAGGAGCTCACCAATCAAATGGAGATGTAATTGCGCAAAATCTTTGATCAACCATCTTTCTACAGTCAGCTCTGATTTCTCATAGCGCTCAGAGATGTGGGGTTTCAATAAAGCTACATCCCCACTCTTACTTCAGACACTGAACTTCAGACCTGGGGCCCAATTCAGCCTCAGCTGGGATGCTGATACCCACATCCTTGAGGTCCTTGAGGTAGGGTTCTTGAAAAACTTCTCCTTTATGTAGGCACCCAGAACTTAAACCCAACATCAACAATGGTCTGCACAAGTGAGGTAGCTAAGAACAAGCTCCCCCAGTAAATGGAGACTCGGGATTCCAGGACTGCATAACAAAGACAGTTATGGCTTCAGAGCTAAGGGAAAATATGGAAGCAAAGCCGAATGCACAGGGAGGATCTGGTCACCTCACCACTGTAAATGATGCACCTTATATGAGAAGAATGTTGATGTCCATCAAAAGATGATCTTTCCAATGCACCCAACAAAGACTATCTCTGGAGACGATGACAGGAGCCAGACAAAGTTCTCACATTTATAGGCCAAAACAAATGCATGCAGCAGTGAACTGTATTATAAAGCCTAAATACACAGTACTTCATGTAACTCTCAGGCTTACAGCAAAGTAGCTTTAAATTTGCAAAAATTTGCAGGTCCTAATATACCTGTTCCCCCTTTCAAAACACCCAATAGCCTCCAGCTTTCTCCCAGAGTATGAGTTTCAGTCACTCTGCGTGCAGAGAGTCCTGTGATGTGGAAACAGGTAGTTCAAGCTCTCTTTTTTTAATTTTTGCACTGAAGGCAGAGTGTCAGTTATATTCCTTTTCCAACACTGTGATTTATAAAAGATGTGAAAAGAAGATACTTTCTACCTTCAGATAAGAGTTATAACAATGATCAGGTATTTACAAATGCATACACCTTACCTGCTCAGCATACTGACCTTACAGCACTCCCTTCAGAAAAGTGTCTTTCTTACCCTAGCATAGCTGTGGAAACAGACATTTCTCACGTTCCTGCCTCCTGTCATTTCACTCTGATTCCTCCAGACAAACTGTGCTTTAGTAACATATTTAAGCTTTGCATGTCCTTTCAGAACAAGCTTGTATTTTCCAAAACTGGGCATAGGCTGCGGCTCAGTCTGCAGTCCTGGCTAGGTATTTCACAGCTCTTCCAAGAGTGCGCAGATAGGAACTGTCCTGTTTCCAGGTTTCCCTCTCACTCTCATGTATTAGAGTAGCTCAATTTCAGCAAATTATCCTTAGGCCCAATAAATCTTGTTCATGGGTGACTCAAATGTCTTTCTAGGTTGGCAAATCTTTCCTACACCTGCACTGGCAACATCGATGTTCATGCCTAAGCCTTCAATAAAGGCAGTGATCTGAGGATCTAAAAAACCAATTTTTTAAAATGGACTGTTCAGAGCATTTGATATACAGTTTTCATTAACGATCCCATCACAGTAGATTTATTGATATTCCTTCATATATTCCACATATATCCAGGACTGATGAAGTTTAAAGCTTTTGCTGATTAGCACCCTGTTTTCATACGTGCTATAGACTGAATCCTTTGTGCAGCTTTCTACCTTGTGAAACTAAACTTGCTCCAAACATTTCAGGGACAGAAAAGAAGCCAAGACCCTCTTGGATCTCTTTCCTCTGGTATAGATGAGATGACAATGGGAACTGCACACAGCAAGAGACTAATAGACAAAAATCCCCTGCTTACTTGTAGAGCATTGCAGGGTTACATGAGCAGGACACATGCAGGCTTGGGATAACTCTCAATCCCTATAAATATCAATGCCTCTCAATCCCTATCGATAGCTGTCGATCAGGATGAGTATCTTTAAATTAGGCATTGAAGGAATCTCGACATCGATACATCCCGACATTGAGGGGCATCAATGCCTGTTGAATTCCACACCTGTTGGAATGATGCTCTGGAAACCCTACAAATAGTTAGCAAGACTCAAGGACAAGGGAGAGAGGATATTGTAAAACAGATATTGCAAAACACAACCAGCTGCAGCTGAATAACTTTGTGGAAACCACAACACTTTAAAGAATGTGAGGAAAAGACAAAACAAAAGCAGCAGAATAACCCAGAGTAACCTATAAGTTCATTAAGGCTTATTAACATATTAAACTACACTCTCCTAAATGAATAATGAGACAGTAATGACATGATAATGATGTTACAGCCTTTTCCTCTGCTTCCTATGCCAATTAACAAGAATGTTAAAATGCAAGCACGAAGAGAATATGTAATGTGATAAAATTGTAGCCAATAGAAAGATTTGTATAAAGTATTCCTCCAAAAGTGTGTATAAATAAAGAACATGAAAGGGAGAAGGTGTGTTAGCTTTGTGGATCTACCACCTAGCATCCATCTCTGTGCAGAAATGAAATAAACAAATGTCTTGACTCTGTGTGTATATTGGTTGCTTGCACACTAGGTAAAAGAACCCAATTTTGGGACAACATACCTATTGATAGGCATCAATATCAAGAGGCATCACAAACTAATGATGCCAGTCAATATCAGTACCTATCGATAGGCATGGATAGCTTTGATCTTGAGAGGCATGTAAAAATTTTGGTCTGTGGGCCATGTTGCTCTTGAGAGGCACCAAGGCCTAATGACGTTGACCATTTTTGGGACCAAGGGCCCTTGATGAGGATTGATTTCCATATGTATCACTCTGGAACGACACCCACAAATAGTGATTCCTCTCGGTCTGCATCAGTAACTCTTGATTTCAACAGGTATCAATGCCTATGGATTTCCAAAGCTATTGATTGAGATTGATTTCACTAGGGATTGAGAGTTATTGATAAGCATTGCTGTCCATCCCTGCTGATAGCCAGCAATACCTCTTGATATCAGCTGGCCTCTCAGGCGATACAACTATTGATATTGATGGCACTGGCTCTTGGGAAGCATTGATGCCTGCAGACTTCCAGAGCCAGGGATGCTGATCAGTTGACTGTGATGTGTCCTGCTGTACCTACACAAACATATAAGTGCAATTTTGCAGTGCCACTGACCAAACTCTAAAGCTATAAGATTAAGCACGTCTATGTATATTCACACACATGTACATGTACACATATATACACATTGGTTTCATTATTTTTTCCTCTGTTCGTCTACATGCTCCTTCTTCCTCAGTAAGAATTTTATTGAGAGGTAGGTAGAGACAGAGCTTCTCTTTGTTTGGATAAGAATTGAAACAACTGATTCTTCATATATTGCACTAATTGTAAAAGCCAAGTTTGCTACAAATAGAAGTGAAAGAATTAGATTGATCATCATTGCCTCCATGGAAAGCTGCACCATTAAGAACATAATCTAAATCTGTGTATCTTTATATATCTCACAGTCTAATTTATATGTGGATTTTAAACCTTATTTATGACAGAAAAGGTTGTTAAGCAGAGCTGTTATGTGTGCAGAACCACAGAACTCTACGCTGACCAGACTTTTCTTCTCTAAGCACACCAAATTAGTTTGCATTTTGTGAGACATGTAGGTGTGTGGTTATAATGCTTAACGGGAAATGGCCTCCACTGCTGTGTCAGAGCAAATTCTGGGGGAAAAAAAAAAAAAAAAAAAAAGCAAGTGAGCTGTACTTTTCAGTCAAGCAGTACTGACATACTGACATATCCTGTGTGTTCAAAAGCCACATGCTTAGTTGGTTTTTTTGGGGGGGGTATTTGTTTGTTTGTTTGGTTGGTTGGTTGGTTGGTTTGGTAGCATTTACTGCTAGAAAGGTTAAGTACCAGCTAATCTTAAAGACCATGTTGATAGAGTACAAACTTGTACCATATAGAGTTACCCAAACTATCTCTGCATGGGTAGTTTGGCTACAGGAAGCAGGTAAGCAATGTAATAATCACAGTGTCTGCTTTGAAAAACAGTAAGTTAGCTCATGAAGAATATCACATCAAGAGTGCTATTGGCAAGATCCAAGTTCTTTCCAGTCTGGTTGGGTATCTACATATAGCACTGCAAAGCTTTTCCCTTTCTCCTAGACACCAGAAAACATACACTTGCGAGAATGCCAACTACTCCCTGTCCAGCCTTCCCCTTCTCTATATGGGGATGGAGGAAATCTGATAGTGGGATGCATTTAGGTACTCAGTCCTGCGGCCCTAGAAGCCTAGCTGGGACTCCTTGCAATGGTAATACAACAGCAATTCTTTTGGGTGTAGTCAAGCCCTGCTTCAGGTGGGAATGGTGTGTGAAGGCTGGGGTTTTCTGTTACATGGTTTCTCATCTTGGAAAGAGGAATAGGGCTCAGGAGCTCTAGAAATCATTCTAACCACATGACTGCCTTTGGTGGAAACTTTTACTTCTAATCAAATAGCAACTTGCTAGATGGCAAAACTGCACCAATGCAATTCTTTATCAACAGTTGTGTGTAGTATTATACATATCTCAGGAACAGATAATGGTTTCAAAAGCTGCATGATTCATTTAGCAATTTTTCTAAGATCCCTTTTTCAGTTTGTGAATGTGGTAATTAGGTTTGAAGTTGTTAAGAAGAGACAAGACCCAGGAACTCTCTAACTATTATCATCAAGTAATTACTGAAGGTTCACCACTTACCAGAGGTATGCTTCCTGTAATACAAATTTGAGCAAGCACTGAACATTTTGAAGAGGCTTTTGATGACCCTGAATTAGCTGTGGCTAGGAAGAAAAGGAGGGGAGGATGCAGGTTTTGCTTTCCAAGTCCGGTCTGCTGATAGGCTTCTTTCTTATGGTGCTCAGAGACTGGGATTATCAATTCCCTTCAGTTCCAGTACATATTTCAAGGTCATTTGAATACATAGAAATTCTCAGGACCTATGCTGTAACTCTATAATCATATTGTAATAATATTTGGGGGAGGAATTTGATTATTAATATAAAATTATATATTCTTCTAAAATCCTTCCAAAAATTATTTCCTTTTTGCAAATTTTATCAAGTGTATATTACATAGAAAGTTGATTACTTTATTCTCTTTTTAGACTCTAGCATTGGGATTGGAATGAGAAAAAAAAAGGTATTGTATTTTTCTTGTGTAGGTTTGTATTTGCGTGATCATTTGTATGCTTGTTATCACGCTTATCTTACTTGCATGTGGTGCCCCTTCCAGGCACGAGGTGACAGCGTGCACTCTTCAGCCGTTATTTCAGACAAGTCTCAGCATTTCTTCTTATCCCTCATACTTTAGCTTATCTTCTCCATTCCATCCAATTCTTTTGTCAGCAATATAGTAGAGAGGTATGTTTCAATCAAAATATTTTTGATCTTGTTGATTGAGACTTGTTCAAAAAATTACAGTAAACTGTTTCTCTCCTGAAGAAAACCTTATTAAAGAACTACAGATATCAAAACACTTTATTTCAGCATTTTCAAAAGGAACCATTTTAATTTTTCAATCTAAAATGAGTTTTAATTTTAGTAAATTTTCACAAAGAGAAAATCTGAAAGTTAAAATAGCTGAAAAAAATGAAATCATCTTAAGAATAGATTTTGTTCAACATCAAATAATATGTTCTTCTATTCAATCAAGATTATTAAGATTGTTGGCGGAGGCCAAATCTGGTGGCTGATGGAGGTGAGGCTGCTGCAGCTCCACACACTTTGTCCGACACACAGACACACACTGTGGACCCCTCCAGAAACTAGACTTAGACACTCAGCCCCTAGCTGGCCCTGCATCTCACTCTCCYCCATTGCCTCCTACACACGCACACGCAAGTGGATCTCAGTTGACCTCCCAGACCCACAGTCTCTCTGGCTCTATGCCGGGTCCCAGTCCCTCCCTAGCCAACTCCTCCAGGTGCCTCACCCTCACAGACTCCCACCCCCCTGGCTCCCCGGCCACTTCACCTCCACAACGGCTGGGCTGCCTTCRTATTCACTAGTGACTACACACCGACATGTGCATGCTCACGCGCTCTGGCTGCTCCGGCACAGACACACGGGTCTCTCACCTGTGGCCCCCCTCCAGTCACCGGCAAAGATGTAAAATGGTTTTGGTGGCTTTTTTGCTATAAAATCTAGTGCTTAAAATGAAAAAATAGCCTTATACAGAGAAATTAGWATTTTTTAGCATAGCTTATGGCTTGCTTTTGTGCTTTGGTACTATGGGTGTTAGCATCCTCTACTGGCCTTCTCTAAATCATTCATGAAGTAAGTTTCCAGCACCTCTTTCTTTCCAAACTATATCTTTCTTTGAGGAGCTCAGTGCTGACTCCAAACACACCAGCAGCTGTAGTGTACTCTGTAAATAAGCTTGTTTATTTGTGTATTAGAAGCCATAGAGGTGYCAGAATGAACTACAGAGCTTCCTCCAGCATAAAGGAAATCTCACCATCTAAACACAGAAATAGTAATTTGCAAACTGATGGGGATTTCAGTCTTTTGATGGGTTAAATGACAGCCATGCCACAGCTACAGAAAAATACACACATGATGATCCTGTTTAAATGMCAATAAGGAGAAAACCCTTTGGTTTTACAAGGTTAAATGGAAATGTCAGTCTGATTGATGTTTTTGAAAGAGAGACTCAGTGTCTGGTAGAAGTACTGAAACTGGCTTTTATACTTCATTTGTTTTTATCTTTTGGACTGCAGAGTGCCTGTGAGRACAAAGAGTTTTTCTCTCCTCCTATCCCCTCCCCTCCTCAGTGCGACTGTGACGACTCTTTCTGAAAGACTGTCATTTTGACATTAATGCTCTGGGGACAATATTATCCCTAGTGTTACACTCATGAACTTTCAGCTAGGATGAATTTAACTAATAGTTTCCATGTGAAGGATTATCAGAAGGCCTGTTGGCCCTATCAGTTTTTTAGTCACACATTTTATGCAATCAGTGAACTGTGGTTGATTCTCAGCTGTGACCAAAATGACCAACAAGTTGCACTTGTCTTCACTGCACAATATTGTTACCTTCTTTGCTTCATATATGAAGCTAGTGATTACAGTATATAAACTTATTTGAAAAATGGCTGATCTACTTCTTAGTTTATTGCCCTACCATCACTGCCAATTTCTTCCACAATCCATTACAAAATGAAGTTTCTTACTTTTCTGCAGTGACAGTGTATAATCACAGAATTACCAAATGTTTGAGGTTGGAAGGGACTTCTGGACCCACTGCTCAAGCAGGGCCATCTACAGCATTTTTCCCAGGACCTTGTCCAAATGGCTTTTGAATATCTCCAAGGATGGAGATGCCACAATCTCTCTGGGCAATTTGTTCCAGTGCTCTGTCACCCTCACGGTAAAGAAGTTTTTCCTCATATTCAGAGAGAACTGCCTGTGTTTCAGTCTGTGCCCATTGCTTCTCATTCTATCACTGAGCACCACTGAAAAGAGTGGTCTTTTCACCTTCCCTTCAGATATTTATAYACATTGATAAGATTCTCTCTCAGTTTTCTCTTCTCTAGGCTGAACAGACCCAGCTCTCTCAGACTTTCCGCATAGGAAAGTCCTTTAATCATCTTTGTATCCCTAGACCAGACTTGCTGCAGTAGCTCCATGTCTCTCTCGTATTGGAGAGCTCAGAACTGGACCCAGTACTCCAGATGTGGCCTCACCACRGCTGAGTAGAGGGGCAGGATCACCTCCCTCAACCTGCTGGCAACACTCTTCTTAATGCAGCCCAGGATACCATTGGCCTTCTGGGCCACAAGGGCACGTTGCTGGCTTATAGTCAACTTGTAGTCCACCAAGACCMCCAGGCCCTTCTCCGCAGAGCTACTTTCCAGCAAGTCAGCCCTCAGTCTGTATTGGTGTGTGGGGTTATTCCTGCCTAGGTGCAGGACTTTGCACTCGCTTTTGTTGAACTTCATGTGGTTCCTCTCTGCCCAGCTCTCCAGCCTGTCCAGKTCTCTCTGAATGTCAGCACAGCCCTCTGGAGTATCAGCTACTCCTCCCAGTTTGGTATCATCAGTAAACTTGCTGAGGARGCACTCTGTCCTCTCATCCAGGTCATTGATGAATAAATTGAACATTACTGGACCCAGTATTGACCTCTGAGGGTGTCACTGATGAGCAATGCATTTCATTCGTAAGAGAGAAGTGGCAATATGTTCTATTGAGATAAGATGGTGATTTAGCAATGTTCAATGGTAAATAAGACAATRGTTTAACAAGATTTGATGGCAAGATACACTTGATGGTACAAGGTACTGCATGGAGGGCAGGGTCAGATGAAATCAAAGAGACTCCTATTGAGTCATGAGGTTCAGAATGGACCCTCTTGCTTTCTAAACTCCTTCTCAGAGGAGACTGGATGTGGCTGGATCCAATCTTTCTCCCAGAGTTAGTCAATGCTTTAGGTATGATTAGGTGCACAATCTGAGATGCAACTTAGCAAAGTTTGCAAAGTTTCAGCATGCATAGTCACTTGCCAAGGATCTGTCACCTCACCAAGGAATCTCTTGATCTTTAGGAGTAACCTTGAGAGGTGTCCCTACTCAAGGGGGACATCCTGGTATGCAGCCCCCTGCCATTCAAGAGAGCTCACTGGGCTCTGGACTACCCCCCATTTATGGGGTGAGATGATAGACCTGATCATATTTTCATACCAGACGTATTTTCGTTGGCGCACACTCAATTAACCCTTGGCTATTGTGCTGTTATCTATCTCCCCAGATCCTGATTTGAGCTGGATGCAGCCATCATGACTGTTACGCGTGATTATCAACCAAGTGGTGGCAGGGAGGTCAGGTCTTACTGGGGACTATTGCCTGAGCAGGGTTACAGGTGAAAGGTTAGGTTGAGGGCAAGGAGAGAAGCATACTGTCATAGGGGCACACCCGCTATCTACAGGCTTCCAACTAGAATTTGTGCCACTGATAACAACCCTCTGAGCTCTGCCATTCAGCTAGTTTCAGTCTACCTCACTGTCCGCTCATCTRGCCCACACTTCCTGAGCTTGCCTATGAGGATGTTAMGGGACACAGTGTCAAAAGCCTTGCTGGAATCAAGGTACACAACATCCACTGCTCTCTCTTCATCTACCTATCCAGTCATCCATCATCATAAAAGGCTAACAATGCACACCTGTTATCAAATTAAATTGGAGGAATTCAGAGCATTTCTTGCCTAATTTACTAGATGCCTTCAGCTTTTCKTTTTCACAATCCTTTCACAAACTCTGGTATACATCCCAAGCGCTGACTTTCAGTAGGAAGTAAGCATACCAGTCTTATGTGAGAGGACTTGAATGAAAGGAAAAACATGGGTGCAAGAAATTAAAAATACATCTCATGTTGCTTTGTGTTTTCTGTCAGAGATTTAAGCTTTCTCATAAAAGCAAAATTTATATCTTTCAACTCTTTTTTTCAAGGGAGGTTGTTGGTTTAAGATTGAGAAACAGATGTARAGTATAATGATACTGCTGTCTACCAGGAAAGGTGCTGAAACACTGAAGATATTTAAGAAGATATATCAGAAAAAAAATCTACATACTTGGCTTCTAAGATCATTTCCTTGGTTCATGACAAGCTTTCACATTTTCACCTCACTGCTTACTTAGCAGAAAACATCACTGATCACACAGAAAGGTTAAAATAAAGCTGTTGTGTTCAGTTTAGTTGAAAGCATTGATATTTCCCTTGAACAAAAATATATTTTGTTATGTTATCCTAATTCATACTGCCAYGGTAAATGCAAGTACACAAGCACATTTCCTTTATCATGGAAATGTACTGTAAAAAAAACACATTCTGGTATACTAAACTACATGAATTGCAATTATTTGTTATTTGATGTATTCCACTTGCATCCAGATGTTTACTGTTTGGAGCTAGCTGGGGTAGCTGAATTTTTAAAACTTAATACAAGGGGGCCCATACAATAAAGGCTCTCTGTGGAAAATGATGCTTCACTTTTCCATGCATTTCCACAGAGCAGCCAGCAAATAGAAACACCATCATTACTGTCCCATAACAAATGCTTCCCATGTCTGATGACACTTCTGATGAGACCATTTCTGAAACTACCACTCTGCAGGAGGAAGTGGCCATTATCTGACATACCAAATTAATGTTCTCCATTTATAGGCTGACCCCTTGTGTGGAGGAATATTTTATAATGCATGATACTGCATAATTAAAGCTGGAACACTCTGGAGCAAAAAGTACAGACAAAAATGAGTCACTAGCAAAGGGAAAGAACTCTTCTAGTTTTGCTTGCATCTCTTTTCTTATAAATGTGAATTCAGTTAAAATTGTAGTTTAAAAGCCTATTAAAACAAATGAACAAACTAAGGTGCACTTAGACTATTTTTGAAATATGAGTAAACTGTTCATTCTACTATACTGATGTGAGTTTCACTACTCCTAATTCTGTATGAACAGTTACAGGCTTGCCACAAACCTATCTATCTGGAGCTGGCAGGATTCCTGGTATATTCTTAGCCTCACAGGACCTCCAGTGTTGTAGGATGGTATCAGCTTTTCCCCTTACAGTGTTGTGGGAGGGTGTCCTCTTCCCCATTTCCTTGGTGGGGAACTGAAGTGCAAGTTTGTGTTAGTCACCTAGCCATACYCTTATTTATGTCTTTGAGCAGGCTATACAGAGCTATAATCAAAAGAGTTCAATTCCTGTTTTTGCATATGAGTTTCTCAGGTGTGTTAGTTCCTCAGGATCTGGCCCTGTTAACYAGCTGCATTAGTCTTTTCATGGTGATGTATGCTTTTTCTAATCAGCTGACGCAGGGAGCTTCATAGTTGTTACCATCTAGCTAAAAAGGGCTTTAGTCCAGCTGCTCAGTACCGGATATATTAGGCAACTGCAATCTGGTAAACTGATAATCCTGGACTGATATATATTAATCCATAGGATATACTACTTTGATGGGAATTCTTTTGTGAGTACTTTCTGTGGCATGATATGAGAATCAACTCTTGTGCATCCAGACATTTGTTGAAAAAGTACAATTCAATATATTATATATATATAAATTTGATATATTATATCTATAAATACAAATATATAAATATATATTATATAGTGCTGCATGAAAAACAGGTATGTGGTTAACTGCATTTTCATGTAATTTTAATAGTCTAAAAATCAGATGTCCTTCTCAGAGGTAGAGAATACTTTGAATCTACCATGCCACTAAACCAGCATGTGTCACAATACCACTCAGTATCTTACCGAACTTTTGGACAGAGGCTTAGCAAGATTTCATGGGCCTCTGGGTCTTCTCTGCACCACTTTCAGTAATCCTGTGCTCCTCGGATAACCTRACCAGGCAAAGATGACAGGGAGCTGTCCTTGTGGTATTTCCTYCTCTGGCAGAAACCTCAGAATGCAGCAGCATGAAGACACTGAGCTAATCTTCTCTGCTCTCCTTTCTGGGATGGAGGATTCATGCTGCAATCACCACKTCCTTCCTCACAAAAGAGATTCACAGATGTGCTCTGATTTCACAGCTGGGAGATCAAAGCCTTGCTTTCACCCATCAATTTCCTTGGGAGAAGAGAGCCACTAGCCAGGCAGAAGTGTAGCCTGTTTGCTGTCCTTCTTTCTCCACAGCTGGAGGGGACAGCTGGAGCAAGGAAGCCTTACGGGTACTACCCATCAGTGCCTTGGCTCTGTGGAGGGCAGGTGAGAAGGGGTGGAGTGGGGCAGAGATGCGGAAGAGCTCTGTGGTGCATGACAGGGCTAGGCAGTGCAGGAACAGAAACGGGTACAAGATTCATTTTGTGTCTTCCAGGGTAATTGCAGTTCCTGATCACTTTGTTATCAAACAATATTATTTCTTGCAAGATTTCAAGCACTAAATGAGTTTGGTTAATTGGATTTAATCCTCTGATTAAATAAGCCTATGTATGAAATGACCTCTTGTATGAAAGGGCCTCTTGTCCCATATTTTTCTCCAATGACATCAAAGAAGGAATAGGTGATGGCAAAAGTCAGTTTGCTGTGTTTGGTAATTGTTGGGTAACAATTTAKATAGGGAATATGCTAGAAAATATAGTAGTGAATATCTGTGCCTAGCCAAAGGGCAACTATCACATCTATTAGACCCCCATAAAAYTCAATGAGTATATAGCATTGACCATAAAAAAAATCAAAGTATACGAATAGAGACAATGATATAGCTTGTGAAAATGTAGTGTCTGCACTATGGGATGGAAAAAATCATCAGGATCTCCACAACAATCTGTGTCTCATTAACCTATCCTGTTTCATGAATTCTCATTAGACAYGTTAGTTACCACTTCTATTATACCAGTACAAAATTATATTTAGCTAATTAATAAATTTCAGTTGATTCATTATCACAACTTTAACATTCCAGGCAGTAGGAGAAAGCAACATGTGAGACTCAGTGAAAGGGAGGTGAGGGGTGAAAGTCTAAATATAATCTGGTCATTGCTGTGAAGTTTTCCTTCCATAGTGGATGCCTCAGTGGCACAGAATCRTAGATAAATATGTCTGAAAGGGAATGCAGGAAGTTATCCCATGTCCATCCCATGCACCAAGACAGGATCAGCAATACTCAACTAATTCCTGGCAGAAGTATGTCTAGTGTTGTTTCAGAAACTTCCAGTGACAAATATCCCATATGCTCTCAGGAAATCTGTTCCAGACCCTCTTTCATTCTCTTTCCTTGTATATGAGCTTTTCCTGCTGTCTAAAGAAAATCTGTCATCACGTACTTCAAGCTCAGGACTTTTTATTCCATTCACAGTAGACATGGTAACCAGTTCTTTCTCTGCAGGAGCTTTTCCATACAGAAAGACCATCATATGTCACCCTTCAGTCTCCTTTTCTCTCTGGTCTTAACAACCTCCATTTCTTCTATCTGTTTTCTATAGATCATATGTTGTATACCTCAGCCCACACTCATTGCTTTCCTCTGGATTGTCTCTTTCCTGAAGCCTGAGCACCTTAAATATTTTGGCTGATGAGTACCCAGTTCTAACCAGACTTGCAGGATTACTCTCTATGCTTTGCACACTATATGCTCAGTTATGTGCTCCACAAAAATACTTGCTTTTTTAGAACTTTTTAGAACATATGCACTATCGRCTCATGTTCCGCTTTTGATTTACTGAGAGCAGCAGCTCCTTTCTGCAGGGATCCTTTCTCCTGCACTTCATTTGCACAGCTGATTACTCTTAGCTTAAGTCAGAACTAGATTTCATTCAATATTTTCAGATCATAAGTCCAACAGATCAAGATTATTTTAAATTCTAATCCTATCCTCCAAAACAAGTACAGTTTAGTATCGTCTGAGAGTTTAAGGAGTGTTTTCTATTTCATCATTAATGTTTTCATTCATCACAATCTACACCATTAATGAAAATACTGAATAGTTCAAAATAACTCTTGCAGAATCTTGCCCAGTATTTCTGTCCAGTTTCATGGTGAGCTGTGTAGCTCTATTCTCTAAGTATAATTATCTGAATAGTTTTGAACTCATTATATATTAGGTTCGTATAGATTATGTTTCTAGTTAACTTACGAGAAAGTCATGCAAAACAGTGTCCAAAACCYAACTGAAGTCCAGTTACACCATATTACTATTCTTGCTTTTTCTTTAGACTTGTTACATTATCGAAGATGAAAATTAGTAGTTTAATATAATCTGCTTTTAATAAACTAATTTTGTCTCTTTCTTGAACTCCTGTTATTTTCCCAGTATTTGTGGTTGTTTGTTGCATAATTCATTTTAATTGTTTTCCTGGCATTGAAGTTAAACAGAGTCTCCTCTAACTCCCCAGCTCTTCCCGTATCTCCTGTTTCAAGACTGCTATAATCATTTATCTTCAGTCTTCTGAAATATCCCCTTTCCTCAGCAGATGTTCTCAAAGACAACCTCTGATTGTTTTGAAATCATTTCAGCTCATTCTTTAAATATCCTGTGATGATTTTCACCTGGCCCAGCTGGGCTGAAAAAATTGCAGCTACAAAAGTCTTTTCTAACTTTTCCTTTTGTATTCTAGCCTGAGTTCTTGTCCTTTTGATGCTGATGTGAATTCAGTTAGCAGTCTAGCTGCAGTCAATTTTCTGGTGAAGAGCGAAGAAAAAAAAAAGACACTAAAACATTTCTGCCTTTTACTTGTCATTCATCAGTAGCTTTTGCTTGTTGTTGAGAGCCATGTCCTGCAGGGAAGCTGAAGAAGAAGGGACATGGGGCTATACTGAGTATCTGCCAAAGTCTTCCTACTCAGTGTAATGGACTTGATCAAGTCAAGGTGCTATGCATCCATATGTGAGTAGGACAGAGTTCTCAAGAAGCATAAGTGAAAATTATGGGAATTTTGTTGAGATTTCACTCTTAAAGGTAGAAATATAAATATATATGTCCTTACCCCTCCCTTTTCTATTTCACTTTCAAAAAAGATTTAAAAAGAAACATTTTCTTCTCCCTTATTTTGAAAATGACTAGAAGATTCTTGGAAGGCTGGACTTCTATGACATTAGGGAAAGAAAGGGAAARAATGGGAAAAGAGGACAAGACAAGTACCATCTTCCAGCAGTCTGATGAAAATTTATAGCTATCTCAGTTTGAAAGAGGAGGGAGATGAGTCTGCATCAGCACATGTAGATGATATATTCCAACTATTTTAGTCCCCTTCCCCATGGTAGCAAGAGAAATTTTAGAGAATTAGCTGATGTTAGTAACAAAATTTCCCTAAAGARAGCAATGGAAAGTGGTACTTGGAATGTCATTCCTTTTCAAACAGGCTGCTTTTTTTTGTCTTCAAAACACCTCTTAAACTAAGAAGTAGTTTAACTATATCTCTTTAGAGTGTTTATATAATAACTGGAAGAGACTTTATAGTAACATGCCCTAATTCATTCTTCATGCACATTTAAATTATAAACTGTTGCCAAAATGCATACAAGGAAAAATTAGGCTGAAAAGATTTGCCTAGTATCAGCAAAAGAATTATGAGCGTGAAATGCATGTAATAACAAGCTCTTTAGTTAAAGAGGTCATACTTTGTCTATCCATTAGAAGAACAAAGCCATAAAACCCTATTAAATTAGAATTTCTGGTTTATTAGTACATTTCACTAATAACCAACCACTAATAACATTAAGTTGTAATAACAAATATGATGATAAAACAATTAGTACAGATATAGGCTGATATAAATGAATGGCATGAACAGCCAGTAAAAATTAGACAAACTTAGGAATTTGCCAGAAGATTGATAGCAACTATGACCTGTCTTGCTCCATTGCTGCATTTTGAGCTTTCAAAGAAAAAAAAAAAAAAAAAAAAAAAAAAAAAAAAAAAAAGAAAAAAAAAAGAGTTCAGCAGGGAAGAAACCTTTCCTCACAATGCAGTTTCTGCTGAGTTAAACCTGTGGGGTCCATCACTAATTTCAGACGGGCTTTTCAGAAGTCCTAGCAAATCTAGCAGAAGTTACAAGTGTTTCATTGCTGCTGTCTAATGTGAAGCACTAGAGTAAGAGCCAGAAGTAGAGTGTCATTCTTCAGTCCAAGAATTGCAACTGCAATCTCTTCTCATACTCTGCTCTCTGCTGCTCACAAGGCACTTATCAATGCCCCATTGGTCTGAAGGAGACTGGTTTTGTTATGGTGAGGCTGAAACTACAAGTCTCTTCTTGCAGCACTTTGCAGACAGCTTACCACCCCATAGGAGCTTCTCTGGCCCAGTTTGCAAGCTGCCTTAATGGAAATTTGAGTGCATATTTAAAGAAAGTACCTATTTGTGGAACTGAGATTTTAAACAAGTGTGGCAATTAAAGCCAAGTTGGAGCTTGTGTATAGTAGACATGTATCCATTGAGAAATGAATTGAGTGAGAAATTATTAATTTCACACAGGCCACCTGGCACTCACCAATCTCTTTTTTTCTGTCAGCTGTGGAAAACTGATACATTTTGATGCAGTAYGCACTTAAAGCCAAGAAATTTGTAAAGAATTCCCTTTCCAAATCACACATTGCATGTACAGTCATATCTAAACAAGGAATCCAAAAATTTTACAGCTTAATATTCAAGTAGCAAAACAGTAAAAGCCATTGCCATTTATGAGCTGTAATGAGAAAAACAAATTCTTATGCAAGGTGCCTGGATCGAACTGGCAGGCTGATCAATGTGTTACCCAGCTCCTGAATGCAAGAGCAGTAAATTTGTTTCCTGCAGCCCTACAATCCTAAAAATGAGTTAGAGAATTAGACTATCTATACCTCTATGAATATTTATTACCTTGCTATATGGATCTTGTTTCTATTTATAAGATCTTTTAAATATTCAGTACTCTCTAAAGATGCCCACAGAAATGTAGAGGCAAACTCTTTTTAAATACTTCATTGTATTATATGAAATCATTTTGCATAATAAAATGGAAATAAAATTAGATTTTTTTAATTGAAAGTCATTATTAAGAAAAAGAAATTAATAAAGGAAGAACTGGTATATGAAATGATCCCTTTCTATACTTAATCATCTCAAGTCTTACTGAAAACTCTGCAAATCAYATATTTAAATGAAAAGAGATTGTACTTTTACAGGCTATGTTTTTGACATTTTGTTGTTAAACCTTTGGAAGAAAGATGCCACCACAAAAATGTGTTCTCAGTTCAAAAGTTCAGGTAAACTATGATTGAAAACAAGACCATTCAGTTGCTTGTGTGTCCTAGCTTCTTTCTAATACATCCAGTAACTATTACAGGCGAWGTCAAGAGCTCAAGTTATAACCATGTATCTGATTCACCTCTTTAATGTTCATGAGAAAAATTTTGAGCCCTGGGAGAATCTAGACTCATTGATCAGCTTTGTTGTTGGACTCATTTCTCATGTAATTGGGGCTCTAACTGCTTGTGGTCATTTTAACTTCTATCATGTTTCACAGCAGAGCAGGTTTATTAGACTGTGTCATGGTCTAATTGTAATTTGAGTAATTTATGATCTGTCTACTTAAATCTCCTGGGCATATGCAATAGAACAGAGGATCTCTCCTTACTTAAAAATCTAAGAGTGAGCTGTTCAGTGGCTGTACTGGGTTTCTACAACTGGCTGCATTTCAGCAGTGGGTAAAGGGTATCTTATTMACACCATATTGAACAACATGAAGATCTTCCAAAAAAAAAATAAATAAATAAAAAAAAAAAAGATTTCTGTGAAGTGTTATATAAATTAGGATCATTTAAATTAATTAATAAACATGAAATGTGACTGTATCAGACAAGCCAGATTATCTAAAAGCTTGTTCACAAAAATATTTATAATTTTAATTAGATCCTGCTAATACCCTGTGGTTTATGCTGATTTGTATCAGTTTTATGGATCTAGTTCTTTTGTATATCAGAAAAGAAGGAGGTGATCCTGGCCCTCTACTCAGCYCTGCTGAGGCCACATCTGGAGGACTGTGTCCARTTCTTGGCTTCCCAGTACAAGAGAGACATTCTACTGGAGAGAGTCCAACATAAGGCTATGAAGATGATCATAGGACTGGAGTGTCTCTCTTATGAGGAAAGGCTGYGAGAGCTGGGCCTGTTTTGCTTGGAGAAGAGAGGACAGAGAGGGGATCTTATCAATATCTACAAATACCTTAAGGGAGGGTGTCAAGAAGATGGGGCCAGACTCTTTTCAGTGATGCCCAGTGACAGGACAAGAGGCAACAGGCACAAACTGAAACACAGGAAGGTCCATCTGRATATGAGGAAGAAGAAGAAATGACAGAGCACTGGAAGAGGTTGCCCAGAGAGGTTGTGGAGTCTCCTTCTCTGGAAATATTCAAATCCCACTTGGATGTGATCCTGTCTAACATGCTCTTGGTGACACTGCTTGAGAAGTGGGGTTGGACTAGATGATCTTCAGAGGTCCCTTCCAACCTCAACYATTCTGTGATTCTGTGTGATTCAGTGAAAAGAAGGTGCTTATTTARCTAGGAGTTTGCCTGACAGAGAGCTATAGATCACATTTTAAAAAGCAGCACTTTTACTTGTGGTTTCAATTCAAAATGGAGCAGGAAGATTTTGTTTTCCTATCTTCACTATACCTTAGCTTAAATCTCAGTAATTCACCCTAAACACTTTAAATTTAAGCCTAAATTAAAGCTTTTACTTTTCCAAACATACCTAAAAATCCAGATTAAAGAAYATAAAAGAGTGCATTTTTTTCTCTCACTTACACTATTTTATACCACTGCAACCTTACTGATATTGCAAGAGCTGCTCATCATTTTCAGTGGTGAGAGAACAATAGTRATTATACTTCATCTGCAAATATACAAATAGAAAGGAATAGGAAAAGAAAGGGTAGAACCTGGGCTAAATTCAGAGCTGAACCAAAACTAATCTATTTTGCTAAAYTAAAAACCTCTGTCAGACAACTTGTCATTCCAGTTGCATCATTTTATGCCCTTCTCTGCCTGTCAGCTTTGAACATAACCCCACTAACAGCTGCCATGGCTTTAATCTGAAGAGATAAAAATGGTCTTGTAACTGGGCTGGAAGAGCCTGGAGGTGCCAGTCAGACACCAATGTGATATAGTGCTTTGCTTAGGTTGGATTCAGCTCCTCATCCTGATACTTGGATTGAGGAGTCTATATGTAAGTCTGAGGTTTCAGCTCCACTTACAGCCATGTAAGTAGATACAGAGATGCCTGCTGGAGCTTGAGGGGCTATTCAGCTCCCYTTGTTCAGCTCCCAGTGTTCAACTGCCTAGATGCAGGCACCTGGAGCCATTGGATGTCCCATGGTTAACCTGCCTAGCTTAGCTGCTCTGCCAGACAGGTGGGATTGTCCCCTTGGCCCYGTGGTACACCTCAAATGGCACTAGACACCTATGTGGGGGCAACTGAACTGAATCCCCATCTTTGGGCRACCAAATAGCTTCCCCATCCTAGCCACATGAACTAGTAGCTCAGTTCAGTGCCTGCTCCAGGCATGTGGGGCACTTGCAATGCCAGGGTGTATTCTCAGATGCTAGTAGGTGAGATGAGACATGCATGCCTCTCTGGAGTGGGAGCTGGAGGGAGATCCTGCCACTCCTTTGGGTGGTGCTGTGAGGGTACCTGCCTCCTCCTGCATCTCTGCTGACTGTGGGAGGAGCACAGGCTCCAGGTTCACAGGTACCTACAGGTAGGCACCTCCGTTTCAGTGTCCGAACCTGGAGGTGGGTCCTTCCCCACTCTTCAGCTGAGCCATGGCAACCGAATCTGTATGCCAAGGAGAGGATTTAAACAATGTATCTTAAATCAAGTCTGGAAAAAGTTGAGAACAGCTACCATGTACAGGCTCAGCTGGCAGCTGTGATTTTAGGGCAGTCACTTCCCACCATCCCATGGACCTCAGCTCTGTCTAGAAGCTYGCCATAGTCCCCATAGGGCATGCTTACATAAAAGCAGTAGATTGCCTATTAAACAGCTTTAAACTCCTAAATTTGTTATTCAGAACTTATAGGGGAGCAACAGGAAATTGCTTTATGGTAAGCAGAGACTCCACTTTGGTAAATTGTCTTTATAACGTATCTGCAGGCAAAGCAGGAAGGAAATGTAGTTCAAAGCAGCTTAGTACTGTAACATAGCCTTTCATCTTTTAAACAAATAAAATATTAGGATTTAAAAGAAATTAMGCATACATAGTACTTGGAAACCTTGTAACCTCCCCAGAACCAGAACATTTTAGTGGCTCTCATTATGCAGTCTCTGAAGAATAAGGATGACAAGTTCATCCTTATTCCCTCCTCTAATGGAAGAAACACTGTTAAAGAGTTAAGAGCATTAAAGACCTCATAACAGCTTTCTGACAAGACTGTTTTAATTTCAGAGATTTTATGATGAGCAAGACCKATATAAAGATGATGATAGCATCCACTGTTTCTTTTTTTCCAAATGGTTATTTAAAAGATCAGCCTCACTGAAACAGCTGCAGATGTCTTGCAAGAAGCACGCTGCAATGGTTCCCAGGACAACTTCTGACTCAAATCCCCAGGACTGGCACTTTGCCAGAAGAATTGCGGCGTCTGCATGATATATATTTTTTTTCATTTTTAATAACATTGGCATCACCTCTTGAAGAGAAGAAGCAAAGAAGACAACTCACGGGTGTATGGTTGTTAATCCTGGTGTGTCAGATCTAATTTTTGATTTAAAAAAAGATGAATTGAGTATACCTAGGTACCTTGGTTGTCAATGATTACTTACTGATATTTAGGATTTGTGTAACAGAAACACAGAGGGATTTAACTCAGGAGTGAAGCCTTGCTACACTAGGAGTGGTTAAGACATAAAGCTAGGTCTTCAGCTTTGCTTCACTGACTTTACCCAATACAAAAACTGCAGGTCCCAAGCGCTGAAACACACATGGAGGTGTCTTTAGCTCTGGTACCTAGAGACAGTCATAAAGCTTATTTTCAAGGAACCCTCAGCAAATCTTGATGTTAAGGGAGTGCGGAGCAGAGGGGTATTTGAGACTCTCCAAAACAACCATTGAGGCTGTAGCCAGCGACTTTCCACACACTAGAGTGTTAAGCAGTGAGCGTAGACAGGCCAGATAATGTTGCAACCCAACAGGAAGGGGTAGATAACCCAAATTCAGACATTCTTGGCCTTGCCCTCAAGAACTCTTGCATTATTCCAGGCTCCTTTTTTAGCTCCCMAAAAACCCTGGTAATGCTGCTTGATGGGTGGTAGGAACTCACATGGGGAACCACCTCAAGAAAGGCAAAACATCAAACCCAGCAATTATAAAGCCCCAAGAGTCCAAAACATATTAGAAACAGGAAGTGAAAAATTCCCCTCCTTTACACAGAATAAATCCCCCTGGGAAATTTTTGTTTGGTGTTCTCCTAGCTCACTGCTCACCCTAGCATGTATCTCTCCTACCCACATCCATCCTCCCCTTATGGGGCTTGCAGTATGCCCAGGCAAGAGCAAATGAGAAATGGTTGCTCTTCCTACACTGTAACAACCTTGAGTCTGAGTTCAGCCACTTCTGTTCCTTGGAGGGAATCCCATCTTTGTCCCTGGTGAGAAGAGATGGAGGACTAGAAATGTTAGCTCTTTGGTGTTTGAGCCTCCCCTCCTCACCTAGGGGTGCTTGCTTTTCCACATCCCTCCCAGAACCATGACCCCATGCGGCTCTGCCAGCATGATGGCTTTCAGGGTGGTGGTGAGGGGCATATGTGGATGGTATCACAGCACAACCAGCCACGGGCTTCCTGACGCAGTGTCTCAAATGAAAGAGAAAATGGTGTTACTCCTAGAGAAAGCTATCAGTAGGGTTAATAAATATACATATTTCTCCTGCAATAAATGTACGTATTTCTGCTGCAATAAGCACGCTGCCACAGGCAGCTGTGCTTGCTATCAGACTGTATATATATACCCAGGCCTTTCTGACAGAAGCAGAGAGTGGCTGGGACACCACTTCATCAAAAGGAGCAGGGGAGGAGAAGCATAGTACTGTCTGCATACAGATGGGAGCATYGTACTCTTAGGTTTCAGGACAGTGGTGTAGCACAGCAGGGAGAGCTTACATGCATATTTATTTTCATGGCAATACATTCCTCTTTACATCTGGGACAACAGTGTGGCAGGCTCTGCTACTAAGCGTAGTATTTATACTCAGTCACATTGACTCTTCTCCTTTAATTACTTTTATGCCAAGTGAAGTCCCTGCAGCTCCAGGATGAAAAAGTAGGTAGGTGCTATTATGAGCATAGATGGACTAYATTCTGAGAGGAGGCATTGCCTATGATATTTGTAGCAGTCTATTTTTGAGGTAATTTATACCAATAATACAAGAAAAAGGAAGACTTAGTACTAGGAGGGGAAAGCTTCTGTCGCTGCTGGTTTTTCCTATGCTAGCATACTGCAGTTCTCTCTAATTCAGTATGCTATTCAGTCCAGGGACTGATTTTATTGTCAGAACCTGAAGTATTGATTAGAGTAGCTGAAAAAGAGTTCTGTGGAACCAGAAAAGCTTTGTGACACAGTATAATATGAATTCCAGTCATGTGCATGCCCTTTCACAGGCTGCTATAGGCTTAATGATACCAGTCTCCCCTAAATGTCCACTAACATTGATCACCTGTTTGACAGGCACATATGACACCTTTAATTAAGATAAAAGACAACTTTTTCCAATTCTTTTCCTCCCCTATAGTAATTAAGTGGAAGGCCATTCACTGTTCACAGATCAAATAGACATGTGAAAGACACCAAAGAGCATGGACTGATATTTTTCTTTGGATTTATTTAAAAGAGATAATGGATGGTAGTTATCACCATCTTTTTCTGATATACCTTCCTCTGCTTCTCTTCATCTCCTTCCTCTGCTTCTCTTCATCTCCCAGACATAGACACTCACACAATTTTTGAAGACAGTATTAATTCAAGTTCTCATCTATGCTTCTTCACTGGATAGGTATCCTCATTACTGCATCCTTCATGCTTCCAGCTCTGGAGCTGACAGAGGCATAGCCAGGATATCTCTGTGTCTCCAGGTACAAACATTACTAATTATTAAACTGTCTAGTGCACACAGCATTACTGTAAAGCTGAGTTACTTCTGTCACATGRATAGAAATGCATATCCTGATGTTATGTCACACTGTAAATGTATGGTAAAATAAGGTCAGCATTATTCCACATTATTTCTGCTAAGGAGTAGGCTTTGTATGATCTATTATGTTTAGCAGTGCTGATGGAAATCAAACCCTTYGGGTGAAACAGATGCCAGAAGTTATTTGAATGAACTTTAAGCAGCTACAGACAAGTCATCTTTAGCTGGCCTAGTCACTGKCAGACTACTCTATGACCAGCAGAGAGGAGCAGACCCTTCTAGGGTGATATGTCTTACAAATGTGACAGCCACTTCAGGCTGGGAGGAATCAAGGTCTTGAAGTTGTGACCACATTAGGGGTTAAGTATCCATATTACACACATCAACAGCTGTGAGAAAAACCACACTATAATGTGTTTTCTTGGTTGTAGATATGTCAGAAGCTTATAACAGGAAGGCATTTCCACTCCAAGAGGYTCAGATGGAAGAAATGCATGGTGAAAACAGTTCCGCAGAGAAAGTAAAGATCTGATCTTAATTACTTGAGAGGACTAACAGCTAAACAAGTTAGTCTTATATTCAGGGTTTCATCAGATATTGATGTTTTTAGCCTCAGAAATAACTCAAACTGTAAGCTGTACCATAGAAAGTCATGGTATTTCTGTAGAGAGGAAATCTTTTCAGCAGGAATAAAGAAAGGTTTATCATAACCTTAAACCTACTACCTGTAGCCATACTCATGAGAAACTGGGAGCAGTTGGAACACATGTGCATCTTCTACACATGCTGTCTGAAACCCTCTTCAACTTGACTCTCAGTGGAGGGCTAGACTCTGCTTGGATTACACCTCTCTTGGRAATATGGAGATTCAGTGAAACTGGGATTTAGCAGGGACATAGCTCACCACTACCACAACTAACCTGATGGTGAAAAACAGACTGTCAGTGCTTGAAGGTACAGTAAAGGCTTCAGTGGATAATCAAAGAAAGCAGATGTCACATTTCAAGAGCACAGGATTTACATTTTTAATGATTATTCCTTTCAGTGATCCACATAGTGAAAGGCATAATACATTGAAAAATGTATTAATCTTTAAATTGCTTAAGGAAGGAAGAAGACATTTTTGCGATAACTCAGCACCTGGCAATGTGATCTTTACATGTGAAAAAACCTTATGGATTCAATAATCTTGATGAGCACCTTAGATTTAAAAGTAGTGCCCTTTTTAGTCAATTGCAATCCTGAAGTGATGGCTTTCGCTGCATAGGATGAATCTGCCTAGAGAAACAGGATGAGAATTAATGGATTAGTCTTGCACTGTTCATCCATCTTCCTTCATTCAGATCACTCACTGATCTTCTTGATATTCCTTTCAGTTCAGCTAAGAAAGTTTCTTCACTTCTTTTGCCAAAGGTAGATTTTAAGACCATCTTTGCCATTTTTCAACATATATTGCTTTCTTTTGGAGTCCTTTTACTTTGGCTTGTGTTCCTGACATAAAGCTTATACAATTAATTTGATCCATTATGAAGTCAGAATATCTCACTATCTTGTTATATTTCTGATTCTCTTATATTAATAGAGCATTCTGTCTTTGCAAGGATGGCTAAGTTACCTCAGAAATATAACTATTTTTGCCACTGAATGGTACCACTCCGTTACCAGTTTAAATACAATTTAAAAATAGAGATATGGTTTAAATGAGTCTCCAGTCAGAGCATGTTGCCAAGTGAGATGCTTGCCAGTACATGGCATGTCAGATAGGAGCAGCTGAGAATGGGAGAGGAAGAAGCCAGAAGCCTCAAGAGAGGCAAAAGCAGTGGGTAGCTCTAAGAGACTGATYGTTTTTTTTCTGGCAGACGTGAATCCATGAGGCTTTCATTCTGCAGCAAAACAAAGCAGACCATGCTGTGGCTGTTCCAGACAGAGATGCAACAAGCTCTTTGTTTTGTATGCAAACACACTAAACCAAATCCACCAGGAAAACTCACTAATAGACTGCACAGAAAGATAATACAGTAAAGGATAGGTTAATAAATTAAAAAGAGTTATCTTAAAAATGTGATGTATCAGAGCTGCTTGTTGGTCTCTGCAACAGTGCAATTTCCAAATGCCTTGTTAACTGTTCTGTGTCCTTCTTGACCTTAGTTAATAGGCTGAAGTTCAGTGGGAAGCTCTTCTCATCAGAAAGACTGATGCTGGACTTAGGCATTGCTGATGTGATCAAAGATGTTTATCTGCAAAGAAAGTGCTGGGCTCTGTTTTCTTAGGCCACAGCAGCAGTCAGACAGCAAGAGACAAGTTTTCTGTCCCCAGCTTCCCACAGAAATTCTCTCTTAGCCCTTCCTCAGAGTCCACTACTAACATTGTCATTAATGCATCCTGTGCTTTCTGCTGTCATCTTCCTCAGCATGTCAGACCCTTCCTTGTTTCTACCACAGACACCTAGAAAATGACAGTTTCAGCAATGAATTCCTACATGCCTGCATTTGTCCTGTCTTCTTCCAGGACCAAATGATTCAGCTTCTTCTCAGCCTTTGCAGGTTGCCAGCCAGTGCCTGTGACAGTCTTCCTATCATTTATGCTACACAGTTGCACAGAGAGGTTGAATGTCCTCTTCACACTGATCTTGAATGAAAGGCAGCTGTTACACTAAGCAACTTTAACAACATTTAGCTCAGCCCAGAAGACTTATTTTACTGTTAAAGGTTATACATACAAACCCTAATGCCTCTGCTATTTAAATCAGCTGCAAGATCCCTTTGCCTTTGATGAGGACAGAATCAAATTTTAATATCTGAGAAGTATACTCAGAGGTGAGACAGGCTACTCTAAAGTAATTTAAAAATTGTCCTATTTAACCAAGGCATATGCCTGAATTTTGATGCTGTCATTCTCAGTTGTCAAATTCTAAACCCACTGCATAAGCCTCCTGTTAGACCACTTTGTCAAATGCTGAAAACCAGAAAACACTGAAGAAGATGCTTACACCAAGCCTCAAGGGAATAACTATTATTATAATAATTATTATAGTATTATTAAATTATAAYAATCAATATAGTATTATTACAATAAAAACCTACTGAAGAGTTTGACCAGAAATCATGCAAGGAACTTCCCTTGCAATAACACAGAGAGATACCTACAATATATAGTAAAAGCATTAATGATTTTATAAACCGTGCATCAATATTTTATTTTGTATTATTCTATCTTGCTTATTCTGCTCACACCAGGAGTAACAGACTAATAGAAACTGGCAGTGGCAGAGGAACCTAGTTTTCATTTGTTTTATTTTCATCTCCATTATGCATCTCTGACTGTTTAAAGAAGCTGTAGTCCWAAATTATATCTTACATACAACTGAGTTTTTTTTTTTTTTTTTCCAAAGCAGACGAATATTAAAGAAAATCAGGACACTAGAGCCTGTATTCTACATGCAGTTATGATGTGTGGGGTTCACTTCATCAGTGAAAAAAAGAAAGCAAAACTTTTAGACTTTGAAAATAATTTTTAAAGGGATGAAATTGCCAGCACTGGAATTAGCTTTCAATAAATGGAAAGGTTGTGTCCTCTATTAACAAGAGGTAGTTCTATAACCAGATGTGCTTCTGACTTCAGAAAAAACTAATCTCCTATTGTTTTGTTTTTCAATATCAAAAATACCGTTGTTAGTGACGTTCATATCACTATGAAATAACATCTTGTTAGGCAAAAGGACAACAGGCCTCCAGCAACTGAATGCAGGAATGTTTATACCCAACAAATACAKTTTTTTTCATATTGCTTAAAGAACTGTATTTTTCCACCCACTGAATCTTGCTGAATGTTGTTGCTCTCTAAGTGTAAAGCTATGCAAACATGTTTTTGTGAGGTGAGCCAAGGCACTTTAGCTACCTGTGGTGGCTGGTCTATTATCTTCCATTGCTGTAAAGATAAGTTAATTGCTCGGTGAAAGGAGGTAGGCTATTCTGGACTTAGCACTGTTCATAACCAAAGATTGCAGAGTACCAGACACTGTAAGCCAAATTCTTGTTTCCCTCAAACAATCTTGCATGYGCTGCTATGCTCTAAAGCTGGATATGTTGGTTAGAAAAAGAACTGCCATTTTTTTCTTTCATTTTGCTTTTCTTCTGTATAGAAACAAGCTTATTGTTCAGCATTAGCATAGGCACGAAGAATGCRTACATTCACATATTCACTCCCAATTCCATACCCTAATATCATGCGCTCCCTGTAATTTAAGTATAACTATGCRTAAGGACTTCCTTCAGAGTTCAAACACCTGTGAAACATGCATCTTCCTACACATACAAAGGGCTGAGGAGGTGGTCTATGCTTCCTGTGGTGCTAGTTTCCCTTTGTTTTGATTMACATTTAAACTGATGGCCGCTGTCCCCTTGTAAAAAAGTTATTGTCGATATACCTGCAGCAATGTGTTTCCTGATGGTGATGGCTGATGAAGCCACTGTCCCCAAAGGCTGCCCTGTCAAGGCCAGTCTCTCTCTCTACAGCTTTGTCTGCATTGTTGTAATAGGGCTTGGATGTTAGCAGCCTCACTAACAGCAAGAGAGTTTGACAAATAGCCCCATGGCATTTGCACTAAAGCAGTACTGTTTAGGTCACAAATTCTTGCCAGTACAGCACCTAGATGCTTCAGCCACAGGTGCTAGGATGATAGCTTTGCACATCATTTTGCAATGCTACTTGCCTTCCAGCTAAGAAGGACAGAGTTTTCTTTGTCTTATCTGGTCACGTCTCCACTTCTTAACCCTTTACCAAAAGATCAAAACCCCCCAAATCTATGAAAAAAGAGGAATTTTATTTCTAGGTAACATTGGTGCAGAGGTTGTTTGAGGAGAGGACCGAATTCTGAAATTCCTATTTTAGATATGTATGGGTTCTCGGCCCAGGGAGCTAGGGAGCTAAGCCAAAGTTGTTCACTTCTGACTCCTGCAGTTCACTCCAAAGAGAACTCTCCTCTTTTTGTCTTGATGAGGTGAACTAGGAACCAGATGCTGTTACTTAAGCTAACATATTTAACCACACCAAAAACAAGTAAGCAGCTTTCATGTTAAAATAAATGTCTTCAACACATTGCAGTGCTGTTCACAGATGCCCTAAAAATGGAAGATTCACATTAACACTAAGAACTGTCACTTCTTAKTGCTGTTGAAAGTCGTTATGTCCGAGGTGTATATAGCTTTGTTGCACCTATGTCACTTCAGGCACATGTGAGTGACAAACTGACTTTGTCTACAACTGCTGTAACCATCATAACACATAGCCATTGTTTCCAGAACCTTGTAATCAATTTGGTCTGCAATTTTACTGGGCGGTCTTGATTTTTCAGCAGTTACAAAGTAAATTAACTGATTCTTGAATACGTATTGGTCATTTATTACTCCACACTAARGTATGATAGACTGAATTAGGATAAATGCGATCAGAATCAAAAGAACAGAGACTAAGTAGGATAAAGCCTATTCAGAATAAAGCCTATTCAGTAATCTAYTCAGATTATAACCTGATCAAGAGACTTTCAAAAATTTTTTTGAGTTTATTTTCCAATAAGCTGATTACATTCAGGGAAAACTGTCCTAAAGTCCTAATGGAGTAAACATATACGATAAAATGTCAAGTGGAAGGAAGGACCCAAAGGAGTATCCCAAAGATCTATTTTGTTTTTTACTAATCTGAAAAAGAGGTCAAATGTTTTATTCGTGAAATCCACATCAAATATAAGAGGAATACAGTGCTAGCTGTAATAAGTATAATATAATGGAAAGCAGAATTTATGAACTTGGTAGAAAACAATAGAATGAATTAATTTTGACTAGATGTAAACTGCATATGGGAGGAACAAAAATGCAACTCCTCTATATTAAACAGAAAGAAGAAAATCTAATACTGGAGAAGACCTGAAAATGCCACTGGATAATTTACACTTTTGTTTTAAAGATATAGCTTCACAGAGACATTGGAAACGTTAGGCAAAACTGTGAGATAAAGTTTCTACCCACTGTTAATCCAGGCACTTAATTTCTTAATCAATGCTAGCGCCTGGACAAGAGTAAGGAATGGGCAGTTCTAACTCTCCCTTCTATTCTGTGGATAAGCAGTGTTAGCTCACAACTACTGACCCAGCGTGAGCAGGAACCCAGATTCCTGTAAGGCTGATGTTGATTAATTCCTTAGAAAGGGAAGAGCCATGAAGAGTTTATGTTGAACAATTCCATTTCATCTAATACTAGCTGTGCAAAGGTGGGGTAGTCTGAACTCCTTAGCTTTCCATAAAACTAAAGGATAATTCATCCTACATGTATTGGTTCCTCCACCCCTAATGTTAGGGAGGGATGAATCACTGTCTAGAGGTCTCTATATTTCTGTGTGGATTACTCTGTTTTCTCCATTGACTACTTAGTGTCTGTAGTGCTTGCTAAGTGCCTAAATTGACTCTCAAACTATTTTAGATGGCTAATGTTAGGAGAGCTGTAGCCCACCTGACTAAACAGGGTCCCAGTTTATTTGCAGAGCAGTAGAAGTGAATAGCTCCCTTTATTTGCAGCCTGTGGTAAAACCTACACAGCAGGACACCTCTGAATTCCATCATTCTATGCCAGGCATTTTCAGAAGTCTCATCCTGTACTGTTACATTGAGAACTCTGTTAGATTTTAAGTATTAAATACACCACATGAAAAAAAAGAGAATTACAGTTCCGATTCTATAAATGTTTTATATGTGCTTAATATTAGTAATTTTATTTGCATCACTGCTTAAATATTAGCAGGATATAACCCTATATTTCTTTCCACAAGAAACAGCAACAACTATGCAGAGTTTGACATAGAAAATGAACACTAAAAAAAWTTGATTATGCAGAAAGCATATAAGCTTATAGCTTATAGAAAATTTACCTAATAGTAAGAAAATAGACACCTGGGGATTCCAAGAGATACTTTGGAGAAAACGGAACAGAGTGATACAGAGTATGTCAGGTCCTGCCATTYTCTGCTAAGAAACGCACATTGATATTTGAGAGATGTAGATCTCACAAGGGCCTGTAATCTCACTAGAGTTTCATGTTCTATGTTCCTTATTTCTTTGCCCTTGCTTGAGTTCATACTCTGCACTGAGAAGCCCTGTTAAGCCTTGCCTCAGTAGGGTAGATAGTAGGAGTGTGATGCATAGCAAGCAAGACTGCGATGCATAGGTAGCTGATCAATCAGGCACATGGTTTACATACAGAAGGCCCACTGCAGCACAGCCAACAACGGTTTTCCTTAGCTTGCTCTTTGCTATGAAGTATTAATTTGAAACTCATGGTAGGCAAGCTCTGTTAAGAATTATCTGTTGCCCTCAATTATTCATTCTCTTTGTGTAGTGATGGGAAGGAGAGTGAGGAATGGTTCATTCATAGGACAGAGACAGTATTGTCAAGCTTCTCCAGAGCCTGTTGACATCTGCAAGTTATGTTTCTTTTGTCTTTGTGCCCTTAATATTTAATACCATGATGTCTCATGAACTTGCTAAGCAGCAGCTTCTCAGTAGCATTCATATTAAGACTTAAACAATATTTTCAGCACAGTTGCTCCTGGGCCTTGATCCCATAAAGCTCAGGTGCACTGTGTTGCCCATATGGATGTGGAAAAAAAAAAAAGGCAGGAGAGTTTCAGAGAATGCAAAGCTGCACTAAGAAAACTGCTGCTGTCGTCCCTGCAAGGAACAGAAGCAAAGAGCTAAAAGAAGACTGCATAGCTTACCTGCCTCATTAGAGTGACTGAGCAGATGCAAAAGATTATCCATAAAGGCCGACTTCAGCCTAAAGGCCTAATTTCCCCATATTCCCTCAATAGCCAGTAGGTGATGAGGTGATGAGTAGGTACCTGAGAACAAGAAAATAAAACTAAATTGAGGTACTCTAAATACACCCTTAGCCCAGGGAATGAGTCATTTTCTTTCTATTGGCTATAGAGAGAGCCTGAGGAGCTAGTTCTGTGTATAGCTCCAAAAATTTTAAGCACTATCCCTCACTTAAGACAGTACTCCCGTTTTACTTCATGTATTTATAAGGTGAACAAGAAGCTGAGCAGAGTCTTGACATTCATTGCCTCTCAGTGTAAGAGCTAAACTCATGATAAGATTTTCAACTTTGTCTTCCMTAATTTGTATATTGTTTTTTTAATGAATTTTGACTGTGGAAATGGGAAGTTAAAATTCTTTGTTGTGCAACGCGAGCATTAAAAAGCATATTGGAGCACTGCACAYCAAAATAGTCACCTGTCTTGTGGGGCAAACATTTGGGATGCATTGGAAATGAACATGCAACCACATTGTCACAGTGGCTCAAGGGTCAATCCATTTGCATGTGTCTATTGGCACATGTGAGTCACAAGCAAATATGAGCAAGCTCTGTTCACAGTCCAAGGGAAATAAGTGCTATGCCAGGATGATTATTTAGAACTGGGTCCATAGTAATGTCTTAGGCTTCTCAGCAAGCCTCACTGACTTGGGATTAGCATCATGCTGACCAAAGCTATATGGTTTTAGTCAGACTTCAGCCCAGGCAAGGCTGGATCATGCCTACTGGTCATGTACTATGTAGGTGTATCCTAAGTGCACACCTGCCTTTGAGACAGATGATCTCATACTTTCAAGCCCATGTCTGTATTGCAGAGACTTGTCAAAGTGGCTCATCATTATTATGCACAAGTTTCACTGAATGTCAAGGTGCTTCCAGGTCAGATCCAAATGTATTTTGACATCTAACTCTCTTTTCAGTCTTCACCAGTAGTCACCCTATGGGTGTTTGTAGTGGGTACTTCTCAAAGTTTGAAGAGTAAAGTTTACAGGTTATTAATTGTCCTCTTTCATGCCTCTATTTTTAACTCTCTGTAGAATACATATAAGGTTATGATTCCTCTTCAAAGAATGTAGTGGAGTCTAATGTGTTAGTGTTTGGCTAATCATTTAGTAGAAAACTAAGAAGTTCAGAACCAGCTACCTTCCTAATTTTTCAGAGGCACAGGGCTAAAAATAAGTCAGTTAGAGCTGGCAGTACAAACAAGGAACATAGCTGAGTAATGTCCTCCACACTCTATGCAGGTTTTGAGGGCATTATACAGTTTCAGTGGCTCTGACTAGTCACAGTTGTGAACAATTAGTGAAAATCACAGAATCAGAATGGCTGAGGTTGGAAGGGATCTCTGGAGATCATCAAGTCCAATCCCCTGCTAGAGCAGGGTCACCTACAGCAGGTTTCCCAGAACCATGCCCAGAGAGCTTTTGAACATCTATGAAGACAGAAACTCCACAGCTTCTCTGGACATCTTCTTCCAGTGTTCAGGCACCTGAACAATAAAAGATTTTTTTTTTCTTATATTCAGATGGAGCTTCCTGTGTTTCAGTTTGTGTCCATTGCCTCTTGTCCTGTCACTGAGAACTGCTGAAAATATTCTGGTTCTGTCTTCTTTACACCTTCCATTCTGATATTTATACACATTGATCAGGACCTTCCTGAACCTCATCCTCTACTGGGTAAACAACCCCAGCTCTTTCAGCCTTTACTCATACATCAGGCGCCCTAGTTCCTTAATTATCTTAGTAGCGCTTTGCTGGACTCACTCCATATCTCTCTCGTACTGCAGAGACAATTTCTCATATCAAACTAGTTGATAATGTGTGACTTTCTAACTTGGAAATGCATAGGATTTAGTGAGCTTAAGCATAAGCATCCCCCACAGTTCCATGAACTAACCCATACAGWAGTGATGATGCGGGCTCACAAGTACAGAAAACATCTCGTCTAACTTYAGACGTCTAAAGTCCACTCACCCTGAGCTGGGCTGCCTCAATAGCAAGTGGTGAAAAACATGCACCTTTAGAGGGAAGTTGTTCAGAGCTATCTTAGATGCCTGTTTTAGGATGAGAAAGATTGCCTTGCRACGCTAATGAAGGGAGCCTAGAGTGATTAATGCTGAGCTAGTGATCTAACTTTTAGATACATATTTTAGGGATAGGTGAGTCCTACCAAGGGCTCTGTTCAGATGCCTAAAAGAAAACATCTACAGATTTTGAGGTGCTGCAAAGTATCCCACCYGGCCTCCAGCCATCAAGGCAAAAGGTATGAATCTTGATGGTGGTATATCTGGAGCCCTGTAAGTGAATGTCTGAGACATCAGAGTAACAGTATTAGATGCCTGTGTTTATGAACCAGAACTGAGTCCTAGCTGTCTGAAGTGCCCTACATATTTTGCATCTTCTTCCACATTTATCAAAGTCCAGAAGCTTCATTTACTATATTGGATTGCCCATTCTATCATCTCAGCCTGTGTACAGATTGGATCAGGTTCCTTTGCTCACAGTATGAACTATTTACTTATATTGTCCACAAAGGTGAAAATGAATCATGTTAATGCTTCATCTTGATTCTA
The DNA here is from genome assembly GCF_003343005.1 of Rhea americana. Classification (NCBI taxonomy): domain Eukaryota; kingdom Metazoa; phylum Chordata; class Aves; order Rheiformes; family Rheidae; genus Rhea; species Rhea americana. Next base: position 879,286 of record NW_028187001.1, on the reverse strand, counting down.
TTAATAGTCACATTTTTGCCTTTTCTTATTAAATTTCCTGCAAGGTGTTTGTTCTGATTTTAATTATTATAATAAAAAGCAGAGTGTACAATACTATASAGGGAGCAGGCTTGGAAGTTTTTCTGTATCTTTTGAATTTGGCATTTAAAWTGGTAAATACATCGTATTATTGACCAGATTTCTTTCAGAATTGTGCATAAAGAAGTGCAGAAAATCAAATCTGATCACTCATGATGAGCATGCATGTAAGTATTTAGCTCCTTTTCAGACAGCTGGCATTATTTTCTTTATAAATCTATTCATGTTATGACAAATATGGCAGCACATTTTCACTTTATATCATTGTAAAGGGATGAAAGCAGCTATGGTGCAGAGAGGTGAATAATGAAATAACTAGCCCACAAATAATTTCAGCCTGCAAAATGCTGGTGACAAACCTTGGAGTTCAGAAATGTGCTTCAYGGCAGCACGCAGGAGAGTCACTGTTTCTCTGGAGGGTTATTTAAGCACTTCTGCAGCTTTGCTCTGGAAATCATGAAAACAAAGTTTCTTTCCAGATGGCTGTTGCCTCTTAACTTCACCTGTGGATGGCAAAATAATACTTCTTAACTGACACTCCTAGATGAAGCTAGAGCACAGTTAAAAGTTAAAAACTCACATTTTTTTTTCTTTAGAGCATCAATAATTTGTTTTGACTAAATGTCAGACAAATTTATTTGCCTTGCAAGATAGCTGGGGCCAGGACCCAGGCCTGGACAATGCCTGGCAGTGCAATGCTGCTTCACAATTAAGGCACAGAGCAATACCAAGAACCCAGCGCCCAGGTGATTTTATCACATGCAAACCCATTCTTTACGAGGCTGTCAACAGATAAAAGCAGAAGAAGATACGGTAACTCTTCAATGTTTTTTAACTTCTTTTCTTCTTACATTTGTAAAACGTCAAGCAGATTGTAGAAGCCTATCTGCTAAATTCTCCTTTTGCTCAGCTGCTCTTGTTTCTATAGCAGTAAAGTTTCCCTGCTATGTGGCAGGAGGCTGCTCATATTCTCTGTTCCCTTACTCTTGCCTTGAGATCAGCTTTAAGGATGTTGATGTGAAACATATATAGGAGAGAATCGAGTTGTACCGGCTCTGAACATGGTCTGTCTGTCATGTCAGCTACTGCTCACTCAGGCAATTAAGTGAGGTGCTATTTCATTCCTTAAAATTCAGTGACATATTTGAAGCCTGAACAATATCCAGGCACAGTCTCTCCATCACTTTCAGACAGACATAATGACATCAGGCAAATCGTGACACAGTCCTGAATATTTACTGCCATTTTAATAAACTAGTGTGAAGTCTTTCATTTAACAGTATTGAGGGTTTGGGTTTGTCTGAGTTGGTCTTGAAAAGTGGTGGGTTTTTTTTACTTTTTATAGAAAAAATAGATTAATAGTATGCATTCTGATTAAAAGGAATTAAGAAAGTGTCTCTGAAGTAGAAAAAATCTTTTCATTTTTAAGCACATTTGAAGATCCAGTTTACCTAAATTTGTCCTAATTTTACAGGAAAATATGAACCTAGAAAGATTATTGGGAAGAAAGGTCATCTCCATCAAGAGACAGCAATCTTGTTTGTCTCAACTCCCTATTAAAAAATAGCTCTTACAGAAACAAAACTAGTAACTTTCAGTTCAAAGATGTCCCTCACTTTTAAAATTACTCAGTGTACTGACACTGAAGTACTCAACAGCACTGAGTTGCATATTCAAAGTTTCTTAGATTGTTCATACGTACAGTAAAAAAGAAAAGGGTCCCTGTAAGGTAGCCAGATGGCATAACTGGATGAAAAGAATTCCAGAACTGAAGAATTTTATGMTGTCCAGCTAACTCATCAAGCAGAAAAGCACGTGGAATAATATTTTCTTTCTTCCTTGTCCCTCAAGAAGATTAAAAYTGAAATTTGTCTCAGGATAGACATTTTTCTCTCTGCTGCATGAGCAGACCAGTCCATTATTTTGCAGCTCATGAGAACTGAGCTGCTGGCAATGACATTTCCTTAACAAAATAAGAAACTCAAACCCATTTCTACATTGAAGAAAAGAGTGAGAATCAGATATGTAATGACTGCAGGTAGAGGAATAAACACAATAATGCCCAAGTCTGGGCTTTATGTTTTTAAAATATCCTTAATTTGCAATGCAAATCTCAAGAAAATTCTTTGGAGAGCACTGTGCTTGTTTACAGATAACTTTATTAGCTCATCGTCAAAAATAGACATCTGCTATTTCTCATGGAAAAAATGGTTATGAACACAGGTCAGAGTTTGCTTGTGTGATTAAAAGCTTGGCAGATGTCTGCACACAAATAGCCACAACTTGCACATAAGAACTAAGAATTAGCTGACTGCTAATGGAGTTTCTGACCCTTTTTGTCTGCCCTTTAACCATTTTAAACAGATCATTCCGAAACAAAGATCAGTTATAAAAAAACCCTGCATCAAACCATAAAGCCAGCTCATCAATGTCCATAGTACTATTCTTGTTTACCTTAACTGAAGATCCAGTTCTTCATTTTAGCTACATTTCAAACTCTCCAAGACTTCACTACTTGTTACCCTTTGGCCACAAGCCCAATGTTAGCTTTAGGAGCATTAGGTTGTTTTCTAGTCTGCACCAGCACAGAAGTGGCAAAGGAGTTTGGATTCTAAATTTCACAGCTCTGCTATGTTCCAGCAGTAGCAAGAACAGTACTCAGAATACATCTTTCACAAAGTCATTAAGATGTTGCTTCCTCATCTCAAGCCCTCTTCCACAGATCTCTGTCAAAGACAATACTGTAGCCCTTAAAAGGTTTCAATACAAGCATAGGTGACACTTTTTTTCCCCCCACAGCAGGGCTGTTCTTTACTGTTTTAAACTAATTAAGACAGAATCAGAGTCAATAATAAAACTCACTGGACTGCACAAAGCAATATCTCAGTCAGGGCAGGAGGACCAGCTAAATATGATGTTCTCCATTAAACTTGGGAGTCACCTCACTCAGTACCAAGAATTAGTAGAAAGGCTGGCTCAAGCCCCCTGTCTGACTGGCTGACATGAACAATTGGTATTGGCTCAGTTTTGCTATTTTGCAATTTTGCTCAAAACACATTGGGAAACTTTCATCAATGAAGATTAAAATGATAAATAGCAAACTTGGATAACTTGGTCATGTAAGCAAATAAATTCCTTCATTTTCAAGAAACTACAAGTAAAACCTACCAGAACTTGTCACTTGATTTTTGTTTTTCTTAGGAAACATTTTTCATCTGTGATGCTGCTAATTACAGCACAGCAGTTCCACAATCCATGTAACGATAGAAATACATCATGAGTTCTTCCTTTAATTAAATCTCAGAATGTATTTTAAGCATTTGTTTCATGAAAAAAAATGAGAGAGTCCTTTCTCTATATGTTTTGAAGCACTGAAAATGCTCCTGCAATAGAACAATGCAAACGAAAATTTTAAAAAGGCATAGCAGAGTTATAAGCATGAAATGCAAAGTGATGGGAAAATCTCATGGCAGACTTTTTCATTAGAAGGCATCATTCTTTTTGGAACACAGACATTTCAGAGAAATGCATCAAATTTTGTGAAAAGCTCTATGTAAATGTTGGTTTTCTCATTTCATTTCAGTAATGCCACTGTGTTGCTATTGTGTTGTAACCAGGTAAAAATATTTCCTCAATAGCTGCATYCAAATGCTAATTTTTACTTATATTTCTTAATATTTTATTCTTCTATTTACAGAAGTCCCATTAGCTATGTCAATACCATCCTTAGTGGTTGCGCAGGAAGGTGTTCCATAGTCTCCAGCCAACTGATAGGTTGTGGTTTATATTATACTCTAAGTAGGGACCATCCCTTAGCATCCGCTATTCTCTAGTCTGTCTGCCTGTGATTCCGCATTSCTCCTTGGGTTACCTTAGTTTCCTGTGTAGATATGAAGGGACAACAAAGAAGTACCCGCTGAGTTCCTCATTGAAATAATTACCCTTAGTATCTCAATGTGGCCTATTTAGTTTCCTGAAGATTATTTGGGCCAAAGGGCCTGAAGACATTGTTGCTTATTTGGATTATAAGCCACATCAAAGTAAATACCAAATCTTAAAACTACTGGCTGCACAATCAAATGCACTATATTAATTGTATGTTTTTGTCTAGAAAACTCAGTGCATCTAAGACTGGAGACATTTTGCAATCCCACAGAAGAAAGCAACATGAGCCCAAATATGGAAAGCTATTCTGAAGCCTCAAACCTATTTTACATCCAGTTTTCTGTGAACCCGAACAGAAATTTAGACATCCAAAACCAGCTTTAAGTGCCTTAGTACCTTTAAGGATATAGACTTTTTCTAGAGGTTTGTTTAGTTTTTGCTTTTTGTAATAAAGTTGTTTTCTGTGTGGTAGCCACTCTGTCTTTCCAGGAATGTAATGAAAGGAACAGTAGTGTGGTGAGAACTAGAGTGAGAATTTTATATCATACCATGATGAAATACATACACTTATTTTTCATCCACATAATGTCTAAGAGAATTAGAAATTTGGCCAGTTCCTGAACTGGGTTCATGACAACATTTTCATGCTCTTCTCAGTTTCTCAGTTTCACTGATGCATCATCCTTTCCTGATTTTCACTTGGTAAATCTGCAGAAGCCCTGTCTGCAGATTGGTTAAACCTTTCTGCAAGGAAAATTTCACTTTGGGAGGACAATGCTGATTGATAGGCGCACATGAAAGAGTCTTGATTGCACTGAGGATGTTCAGTCAGTGACTATGAGGCAATTACCCKTTAAGGTACTAGTGTATGTATATATGCATGTGCACTGTCAGGGCGCAGCAAGGGGGCTGCCCACCAGGGCCAGCTGGGGGTCGACCCCTGCTGTGCAGCTGGAGCGAGCCTGGGGCATGGACAGCCCAGCCCCATGCTGGGCTGGCTGGGGGAGAGGCTGCAGAGCCTGCAGTGCCATCAGGGCTCTGTCAGATACATTTGCTAACTTAATCTGTGCTGCGAAATAAACCACAGATAAAAGTTAAAGGTTAAGGATGTGTTGCTTTCAGCAAAGAGTTAGATTCATCTTTCAGAAAAAGTAAAATTTACTGAGAAACTAGCTTTTCTTCTCCCTAATGGATATTAATCATATGAATTTGCTGTCTCTCTTTTTATCTGCATTAAAATCTGTTCCAACTGCTAATGAAGTAGAAATGCAAAGGATAACACATAGGTTTGGGCACTTGGTGTACTCATGTCTCAGCATTATATAGCTATTTATTATTCACCAAAATGTATGAAAAAAGTTTCCATTATATTTCACTTGGCATAAACACAAAGGAATAATCCTATCTCAGTTGAAATAATCAGTTTGATCAAAGTGAAAGATGATGGTAATAAAGGGCCAATGGCTTTTGCAGAGCTAAAATTAAAGCAAATTCTCATGCTTCCTCTGAATTCTCAGGGAAGAGGAGACATCAAGGAGGGCGGCAGAATCCGTTTCCCAGCCTTATAATTTCAGAGGACAGCCCAGTGCTCCCTTGAGCATCACCTCCTCCTGCGGGCTGTGAGGTTAGCAGGGAACAATAGATCACAACAGCCAGTAAATGCTGCTCAGAGAAGCTTCACCTGGCTTTTTTCGCTTTTGGATATCACTTGAAAGTGCAGAGGGAATGTGCAGGCTAATGGAGAGCTCACTTCAGCTCTGTACCCCAATCTTTTCCTACTTGCTTCACTGGCAGTTTTGCAGAGGAAATGTGAAGTAGTTGGAAGAAACCAAYTCCTGTCAGTCTGTAGAGCTGGGCACGGACAAGCGTTCGTGCACATTCGGCATCTGTTGCACCACACCTGAATGCTACATTACGTCACCCAAACATATAGAACAAAATGTTATCTCTTGCTTCTGAGACACAGAGAGATGGGAAAAGAYGTTATACTTGTTCTACTCATCACTTGCCCTTGACCTAAACAAACACATTACCTTTCTTGACAAACTTCAGTTATCATCATAGAACTGCAGAGGAGTAYAAAAAAGGAGAAAGAAGAGAAGTCTACCACCTCTGAAAAACAAGAACAGCTCAGCTCAGTTTCTAAAAGGAGAGGACAGGAACTTCCTTGCATAAATGTCCATTCCTCAAGCTAGCCATTTTGTTGCACTCTGATTGAAAACAGTGTCACAGCAGAGGACTGGAGGCATGGCATTAAGCATGGTATTAAGTTATGATCAGTAACAACAGCTAGTACTGCTATTCAGATATCAGATAAGCTGGATAGTGTTTGTGGATATGGATCTTGATTTTTTTTTTTTTTTTTAATGCAGCATCCTATACAAGGACTGTGACTGTTCCAGGGTAATGGGCAAGAGGACAGCTGGATCTCAGTCCTGAAGTCATTTTTGAGATAGAGTTACATTCTGGAAGCATCTGTTGAACCATTTCTATTCCAGGACTGTAGAAGGTGGGCAAATAAAATTACACTTAGAACATATTTAGTTGCATTGCTCATTTCTCCTCCTCTGGGAAATCAGCCTAGTTGGCTGTAAATACCTGCAACTRCACATCAAAAACTATAGGAAACTGGGAAAACAGGACACTGCCATCAAGAGGAAGAGGGTCAATCCACCCAACAGACTAAATTATTTCTCCATTTACTTAAAATTAGTACAAGAACCTTCACTGACTGAACCTAATTTGTTTTCAAATATTCTCCTACAAAATCACTGTAAAAAAATAATCCATTTCAAGAATGTCTACCAGTGACAATGAATGATGCTATTTTTCATTAAATTAAAGGTGATCAAAATTTGTGGCAATGAGTTTGTAGATATTTGTATAACAAGAAATGAATGGAAACCCTTTTGATGTGAGAGCTTATGAATTTGCCACAACAGCTACAATGTAAAGGAAGAAAATAAGCATGCTTCTAGACTTTCTATCTTTCTAGAGGTTACCTTTTGCACTAAGGATCCTGCTGCCTAATACAGATAAAGCAGATTATGAAGTATAGTTACAGGATAAGGGAAGCCACTATCAATTTGTAAGAGGTATCAGGCAAATGGAGTAGAARAGTGCAAGTGCTGATTTATTTGAATTCTCGTATTCCAAACTCTGGGTGTTATGGATGAATTTGCAAAAGTTTATCATGCATCTATTTAGAGTACAAATCTTACTYTGCTTCTGTATTGATCTTTCTGGTATTTCTAAACAAACCACAAACTGCAGCCACAGTTGTTTGCTCTTGACTGTACTTCACTATTTGCTGAGACCATGAAATATGCTGAAGAATTACTGCAGAATAATATGCTAGCTCAAAGCCTTTAAAATTACAATTTGATTGTTTCCAGTCGGGGGGCATGTTGGCTATTGGCACTAGCAGTGATTTTCCATGGTGCTGATTTTACACTTCACCGTGGCAGACATTACATACAATTGAGTCTTGTCATAGGATCACTGTGATTCTTACAACACTGCAGGAGAGATTTTAAATGTTTTTAATGTATTGCTGCTGGTGAACTGATATGGTAAGTTTGGGTAGACAGCACTAATAATCCATATGGAGAAGAAATCTGGCTCCCACTGACACTTCTCTTGGCAGACAGCAAGAAGAGTTTCCTGTGGACTGTTCTGCCATTCACATTATTTCTCCATGCTTACAGAGAAATGATGTAAGAAAAATTTTACAAACTCAGCTTTTTGTTGCTTACAGACTCCYCAAAGCATGATACTGACAATGAAACACCTCCACAGCTGCTGCAGAGTGCGCTCGGTCTCCCCGGACCTTACTCCTGCGGCAACCACTCACACCGGGCAAGGCAGCACAGGGACAGCTGCCACTCGTTTTCCCTCTGGACAGGAGTACACAGCTACATGAGACATGGTGTCGCCCAGGTCATTGAATCAGGCTATTACTTTTGCGAGAAGGAAGTCCTGATATGTCACGTTATAAATTAGTCAAAGAGCCACTGTTGAGTAGCACATGTTAACTGGCTGCATGTTAACTTCTGACAGTCTTAAAAGACTTCTTATAAATTAAGGGGAGAGACTTATCTTCTTTTCACCCCACTGATCCCTCTAGTACTTTTTGTGAGTTGTGCACACTCATATACACTACTTCTGCTGTCTTTCTCCACCATTTCTGGTCCTCTCACACCTCCCATTGCCAAGTAGGAAACTCCTACGCAGGCACTGGGACCAAACGTGTCCCCATCATGGAACTCCTCCAGAGCTGCTGCCGCTGGCTCAAATGTACCCATAGGCAGCAGGCAGGTGATCACTAAGCAGTGGGTGTTGCTGATTAGGTTTTGATCACCCCACCCCAGGTGTTTTGCATTGCTCCTCTGCTTGAGGTTAATGTTTCAGTAATGTTGGAACAATGCTGTRGAAACCCTGCAAATAGTTAACAAGACTCAAGGACAAGCGAGAGAGGAAAACATAAAACAGTAATGCAAAAGACAACCAGCTCCAGCTGAATAATCTTGAGGAAACCACAACTCATTGAAGAATGTGAGGAACAGACAAGACAAAGACAGCAGAATAACCCAGAGCAGGGCTTATTAACATATTAAATTACATTCCCCTAACTGAATAATGAGATGATAATGAGATGATAATGATGTTACCACCTTCCTCCCTGCTTCTCATGCTACTTAACAGGAATGTTAAAGCTCAAGTGTGGAGTGAATATGTGATGTGATAAAACTATAACCAATAGAAAAATCTGTATAAACTACTCTCCAAAAATGTATTTAAAAATAAAGAGTGAGAAAGGAGAAGGTGTGCTAGCTTCATGGATCTACCACCTAGCACCCATCTCTGCGCAGAAAGGAAATAAATATCTCGACTGTGTGTATGTTGGCTGCTTGCACACTGGGTAAAAGAACCCAATTTGGGGACAACAGTAACAGAGCTGCCTTACCAGGCTGCCACCTCAGTGTGTGCTCCACATGTGAGGTTACACTTGAGGTGTATTTTTATAGTTTAGACCTACAGTCTTGTGTATCTCATAGCCACACCTCTGAAAAACTGTTTTGTCTTCTCAGTGGTGGGGTCTGTGCTAGAGCAGGTGGCACTGGAACCTCTGGTCATCTGCTTTCCACTTCTTGTAATTTCTTCCTTGGTCTTGGGAGTGTTTAAGGAAGAGRTTTTCTGTTTGTTAACTTCCCCCAGAAGTGAATAATAGCCCTGTATATAATTAGAGYGAAGATTTGCTTCTACCAAACTCAACTTTGGCAGGCTTGCTCAGCATGGGTTTTCCATTGAGTCAAAAAACACGCTATAGTCAATACTCCCAATGTGTAGCTGACCTCCTAAGGCTCAGCTCAGGAGAGGCAGTAGTGTCACTCATCAGCAGGTGCCAGAGTACTTCAAGCTTCTTGTTCATAGGTCTACAAAATAGTATCAGCCAACTCACGTTGAGAAACAGTTGCCAGAGTCGGTATGTCTTGAACTCTTTTTCTATCTGGTACCACTGATTTCAAATCCCGTGAAGAAATCCTATCTAGCTCCAAGCTTTGCTTCTCTCACTGATTTCCCATGCCAGAGAGGTTCTTACTAAAATGAAGTGGGAGGATGTGGTTGAGAGGAGAAGGAGATAACTTGAAGCATAAGAGTTGATTCTAGCCTGACTGGCTCTGTTTTCAAACCTGCAAACCTAATTTCTTCTTTAATTGCATGTTGACAGTGTTGGCACACAGAAACGGCTTTCTCTATGTGATCGCACTGCACAAGCAATACCTGCAAAGCATATTACACTTGAAATCACATGCACTTAGCTTTAGATATTTGTCAGCAAGGAGCTACACAGAATAGGGCAAATCTCTTAGTTATAKGTCCTTCTCTGGCAGGAACTTAAGTCTCTCTCTGCCCTGCATAGAGGGTAAGCTTCGGGGAAGTCGGTCATCCACCAGATGGCACAAGCGAAGGATCAGTTTGCAGCTGATCAGATTTGCAAACTGAGATACCSGGAGCTCTCCAGATCTCAGAAATGAGGTTGAGCAAAGTTCCAGCATTGGACATGGCGATTTCTATACCTTGAGCTAGGATTTAGGCTGGTAATATGCGGTCCTACATCTTCTGACCAATTTGAAGAAAATACTGTGTATAAATGGAAATTGATTTCCTAAAATATGGGAGGGAAATCATAAATTCCAATTTCCAAGATGATCTGACCTTATAAATATGACAGCAAATGTCGCACCTTACAAAGCAAAGCGCTCCACAGTGCCGCTTCACTGGATATACTGCTAAAACGTTGCTCTTCATCAGAAGAGTCAGCAAGCCTACGTAGGTTTGTGTAAATTACAGTTTTGCAGCTGCATTTGAACGTGTTCGCTAATATCCATCCATACCTAATCATAGTAATTAGGTCTGGTTAAATAAGAAATCAATTACAACTTCTGTGACGAACCTCTTCTTGACTGCCTACTGTATCATTTTCTTTGGAAAGATACCCACTAAGCAGCTGTATTGCGTCCGCGTTCGAAAGCCCCCACGGCACAGGCAAGGCCGTGCTGTTTGGATTTTACACTGCTGCGTGGCGGGATTAAAGGGGAGAAGGGGCGCAGTCGCCTGGGCGCCGTTGCCAGCCTACACCGGTGTTTCCATGGCAACGGCGTCCCTGCCCCCCCAACCCCCAGCAGTGTTTCCACGGTAACGGCGGCCCTGCCGCAGCGCCTCCACGCTGGCCCTGTGGGCCCTGTGGCTCTCGGCTGCGTCACCCCCGGTGGGCCGCCCGGGAGCGGTCGCTGCCCTCCTGTGGCAAGTTTTCTCAGCAAAATGTCTCAACAGGCTTCCCTTGGGTTACTCTGCTGGGGGGCTCGGGCAGCGGGGACGCTGAAGCAAGGAGAAGGACCCCGAAGCTGGGCACGGGAGAGACATCCCCGGCGAATTCTGCCTCTCGTCGCTCACAGCCCTGCAGGGCCGGGCTGCCAGGGCTCCTCAGAGCCTCCCGCAGCGGCTGCAGCAGGCAGCTACGTGCCCGGCACGCGAGTGTTTTGGAGCCCCACCGGCCTGGGCCTGTTCAAAGCTGCTGCAGGGCATCTTGTTGTGCCATCTGCTCTGGTATCAAAAATAGCTTGGAGGCAAATCAAGTATTCACAGCTTCGTAACACAGTAAGAGCCCAACCCCTGCGCCCTGGAGCAGCTCTTAGCGTTGCAGCTGAAAAAAAAGAGGGAAGGACATCAATGGTTTTAATTACATTTCAGTGCCATGGGATGGCTGTACGCTCCCATGTTATCTAGGTATAGCAACCCTGTTCCATCCTGATTTTGAGTTTGCTTGATGTACAGTTTCCCCAGCAGCATATTAATAAAGTATCCAGGGCTGCAGTGATTGATCAACAAATAGAAACAACACAAAGTGAAGAACAAAATAATAGGACCAGTTAAGAAAATGTTACCTGAATAAAAAGCTAGGCAGAGACTCTTCAGACAGCATTCTGCATTTTATCTTTCATCAGAGACCTTGATAGGTCAGTCAGAAAAGCAAGAAGGAGTCGATTAGCCATTTTTTGTGGAAACCCTCACATTTGACACAAGTATCCATAAACTAGGGTTTCTCACCTTGAAGTTTGCCATCACTTTTCTGAAGTGCATTCACAATGCTTTATTTCTTCACAGGATGATCAAATAGAATATCCAAAATATGCATCTTCATTTGCATATGCTTCTAAGATGGATTCTGGAGGCATTTTTGTAAAGATCTAAACTTAGAAATATTTCTTTTCAATGTTTATGACAGRTAAATAAATCAACATGACAATATCAATTACCTTAAAGCTATTCCATCCTGTTAGAGGTAATATTCTAAGGTATAGTGGAATGCTCAAAACTATCATTGGCACTTTTCCCTGAAGAGTTCATACAAGGTTCAGAATTAATTAAATATGTGTAGACTAGGTGAAATTATAGCTTTTTTAGAATAGARGTATCTCCACTCCTGATTTCAGTGCTTCAGATGTCATCCTTTGAGTTTTCTTGAGTGCTGGCCCTGCCTGCCTGTAGACATTATGGCCACATACACCAAGAAAGGCTCAATTTCTTTCCATACTTACCTAGGTATGCATTTCACATAATTACTTAAGTTCATGCTTTCCAGCCAGAAAAATGCATAGGAAACATTAAGAAATTGAGGAACTCATTCAAATGATATAGAGTAAAATATCTACCTTGACAAAGATTCCTTTTTTTTTTTAGTGACCAAAGTAAAAAGGCAACCTATAATCTTTTCCCAAATGGTGAACACAYAAAAATTCTGGCTAACATATAGTTCTTCATTTCTTCTATCCAGGCAGCTATTTCTCAGACACTTTTCTTTGAGGTAGTGTAATGCCATGGATGGAGCTCATCTCATGTAAGACTAAATGCCAGGGTGCAGATATGCACAGTTGATCACCCTTAACTACCTCTACAGTCAATAGAAGAGGTCTCTATTTCTCTCTCTTGGTTATTAAAGGAAAGTAATGTGACACTCTCAGGCTTGGAGATCATCTAGTTCACCTCCCCTGCTCAAGCAGGGTCACCTAAAGCATGTTGAACAGGATCGCATCCAGGTGGGTTTTGAATCTCTTTCCAGAAGGAGACTCCGCGACCTCTCTGGGCAACCTGTTCCAGTGCTCTTTCACCTTCACAGTAAAGAAGTTTTTCCTTATTTTCAGATGGACCTTCCTGTGTTTCAGTTTGTGCCTGTTGTCTCTTGTCCTGTCACTGGGCACCACTGAAAAGAGTCTGGCTCCATCTTCTTGACATGCTCCCTTAAGATATTTGTAGACAATGAGATCCCCTCTCTGTCTTCTCTTCTCCAGGCAAAACAGGACCAGCTCTCTCAGCTTTTCCTCAAAGGGCAGATGCTCYAGTCCCCTAATCATMTTTGTAGCCCTGCACTGGACTCTCTTCAGCGGTTCGATATATCTCTTGTACTGGGGAGCCCAGAGCTGGATGCAGTACTCCAGATGTGGCCTCATCAGGTCTGAGTAGAGGGGAAGGATTACCTCCCTGAAGCTGCTGGCARTGCTCTTCCTRATGCACTCCAGCATACCCTTGGGCTTCTTGGCCACAAGGACACATTCCTGGCTCATGGTGGACTTGTTAACCATGGACTCCCAGGTCCTTCTCTGCAGAGCTGCTTTCCAACRAGTCAGCCCCCAGCTTGTACTGGTGCAGGTGGTTATTCCTGGACTTYACACTTGCTTTGGTTGAACATGATGTTCATCTCTGCCCAACTCTCCAACCTGTCCAGGTCTCTCTGAATGTCAGCACAGCCCTCAGGTGTATCAGCCRGTCCTCCCAGCTTGGGATYATTCRTACACTTAATGAGGAGGCACTCTGTCCCTTCATTTTGGTCACTGATGAATAAGTTGAACAAGACTGAACCCAGCACTGAGCCCTGGGGAACACCACTAGCTACAGGCCTCCAGACTAGACTCTGAGCCGCTGATCACAACGCTTTGAGCTCTGCCTTTCGGCCAGTTCTTAATCCACCTCACCGTCTATTCATCTAACCCACACTTCCTCAGCTTGCCTGTGRGGATGTTACGGGAGACGATATCAAAAGTCTTGCTGAAGTCAAGATAGACAATGTCCACTACTCTCTCCTCATCTCCTCAGTCAGTCATCCATCATTATAGAAGGCTAATGYAAGCACCTATGCTTGATAGCAAAAGCTAGGTTAGGCAAAAGTCACACTGTGAAACACAAGATAACAATTCCCTAGTTAGCTATCCACACAGCATAGTCAACTACCTGAAGACAGACAATGGGGCAATATGAAATGCAAATATGTAAACGCAATTTGTCAGATGTACCAACTAATMCATTTACAGTGAAGTCACATGCGAAGACAGGTTAGCAGTGACTACATATTTTAAGAGTTTCCAGATTGCTATTCACAAAGATTTTATGGTAGTAACTGTCATCTTGCAGTATTGAACATGGCATTAAAAAATTGACTGTGAAATAGAAAATGGCTTTGTGGGATAGTTGACTGGAATCCATTTCTGGGCATGTGGGTTTTTTATATGCATTATACAGGTACCTGGAACAATGCTGAGCATTGGGTCCTCCTGTAACAGGCAATGAACCATATGGTAATTGTGCTCTGATTCATAGAAACCCAGTGTCAAGAAAGCGTGTGTTTAGACATAGTCTTATTACACTTTGGCCATTTATATTCTATTCCCCAGACTGTGAATATTACGGAAAGGTGTTACCCTATTTCAAGCTCAATTTCTTAGCAGTTAGGACAATGCTGAATATTGCACAGCAACAGTGGACAATTACTAAACAGCAGCAAAAAGCAGAGTCATTCAGTTGTGTTGTCCATGCTTTTAGGCTGATATGACTTTTTATATAGTCACTGTTAGATTATACAAAACTCCCATAGATCAGTAGTGTTATTCTGAGGTATTTTTATTGTTATTTTCCTGCAAGTATGTAGCAGTGTTCAGCTATTTCTYGTTTTCTCTCTTTCCTGGGTGTTACATTACTTTTTAAGTTGTAGCCAGTGTAGATGATGCTTCTCCTGATTCAGCTTGAGCTGTCCAAGGAAATTCACAAGAATCTATAGAGTTTAGCCCAAGAGGCAGCTGCAGATGTGATTCCACCAGGAATCTGGAAGTGTAAGTAACTCATGGGCTTATAAACACYTATTTCCTCCCAACACTGTGTCAAAGCACTTTACCTTTAACCCTTCTTGCCCAAAGCAGGATGTCATGGAAGCTCAGTTAAATGCAGCGTAAGCTCATTCCCTGTTGCTTCTCTCTCTAATGCTTATTCCACTCAGTGCTTCTCTTCACAGGACAAGCATCTCACAGACATCAATAAAATATTGATCACAGTGACTATGAGAGTGAGGTATATAGTCCCCAGTCTTAAAGTGACACAACTGAGGAACAAACTGAATGGGCAGTAGGCATAAATTCATTTCTTGAGATGCAGAAAGAACCTACATCTCTAGATTTTCACTCCTATAACTTAACATATTTATTATTTTACTGACATTTTTATCTAAATGCAAGGTATCAGCTAAGAGCTGGAGTAGACATGTTACGGAATCTAAAGGTCCCCTTATCCTGTAAATGCTGTGCAGTGAGGTACCTGCTGTAACACACAACAGAAAGCATTGTGAGTTCCGCTGGTCCCCACTTTATTGCTGTTTCTGCACCCACCTGTAATCTGCAAAGCTGACTGTGGAGCAAAGTATTTGTAGAATCAAAAGTTTGCTCTGTTTATAAGTAATATACCATTTACATAGTAAGTTATGTGAGAAGGAATAAATTGAGTGTGATGGTATTCGTGTTTTCTTTTGCTGAGAGACTGAGAATTACAAACGTGTTCATCAGTAAAACAAAGGCCCTTAGTCATGCGCCTGCTGCTGAAGAGGCAACTCTACTCTGTAGTTGTCATGACAACACTGGTTATATAAAAAGACATATCAGAAGAAAGATCATTTGCTCTGTGCCCTGTATTTCAGTGTAGCAATATATTCTTTCTACAACAAATCTGTTTTGTTATAGAAAAAATTGATGTTTCTGAAAAGATAAGCAACACACTAGAAAGCTGCTTGTTGGTATGAAATAGTTTATCGTGCAAGAAAATTTCCCAAACAAATTAAAAGCCTCACTTGAAGACAACTGCCATAATTTGGAAACCCCTATGATCAACTTCCAGAGAATGGGGAAGTGATTTAAAATGTCCAAATAAATTCCCATTGCAAGGATGTCATTTCTGTGAATAAAACAAGCACTGGCTCAGAAACAGCACAGGATTTAATAAAGTGCAAAGGAAGTGTTAATCTCAAAATACCTAAAAAATTACATCACCTGTGAAAGTTTCAGCACAGTCACATACATGACCCGAAATTGAGAAGCACAGACCATTTTTACAGCTTAGCTAAAGACTTAAATAAAATCAACTAGTGACTCTGCAACCCATTCACCTGGCTAAAAGCTAAAACTACTGAGACAATTTCCAGGCTGTGTCCAATCTTGTGTTAGATCTCATGTTATTTTCAAAGCAAAGAGGCATAGAGAAAAAGCAGCAAGCAACCCCACTAATCTGATATATTCTTCTCTTTCCAGAATGATATTATCCACTAATGGAACAACCTTTGACTGCAGTCCTCAGAGAGGCCAGTGATGATGCCATATGAGGAATCACACATCTCTTCAATCCCATATGAACCAGAAAAAGTGCAAATGAATTAAAAGAATTACAGCTCCATCCAGACAGATGAAGCCTTGCAGCTTTGAAAAGGTCTTTTGAGGTACACACTATTCCTCTGAAATTCATCTAGCCAAGTAACATAGGAAAGAGTATTTCACCACATTTTCCATAGGAGAGAATGCCTTTAGCAGTTGAATCTAGACAAGTTTACTGGTCTCACGTGTAACYCAGAGAGAAAGCATCTGGGACTCCAGTGTGCTGTGGATGAAACTCTTATGCCCAGCTCCCACTACTGTTGTTGGGAGTCATTTCACTCATCATTGGAAATATATCTCTCCTTCAAACTCCATTTTTGATTTAGTGAATGGGTTTTTGTACCCAGCATCCTTGGCTATATGCAAGGAACAAGGCATCCAGTCGTGAATTCTAATCTCTTTCCCCACATTGCCACATACTAACTTGACTTGCCTGCTGTTCCAGAAATCTCATCTGTGCCTTTTTTATACCACAAACACAGTGTCCTCCTAGTTCCTTTTCCTATTTCTCTCCATGATGACAAACTGTTTTGCCCTTTTCTCCACTTTGTTCACGAAAGACTGGCAGAACAGGAGGCAGAAGGCAGAGCAAGGTTTGATTCCCTGTGAAATAGCAAACTAGGACTGCAGTCCATTTTATTAACTCGTAAAGTACTGTAGAAGGAAAAGGGAGGAGGAAAAGGGAAAAGGAATAGCTTCGCTTAGAAAGGAAGTAAATACATGATTGCCTTTAACTTGATTGAATCAACCAACTCTTAAAACAAAGAATCCCCAGCAGGTTGTGGGAGACAAATTATTAGATACTTAGTAGAGCAAATTGTGTGTTTAAAGAGTGAACTTTGTGAACTCACATCTCTGTCACATATACTGTGCTCGGCAAACAAAGGGAGATTTTTACTTCTAAGKCTTAAAGGTACACAACAATAAGGTATCTCTGGGATATATTCATCTAGAAGTTGAGAGACTGAAGTGGCTTGGGTGTTTTCTCTCTCTTGCTTCCTATAATAACTGTCCTTGTCATGTCTCGTCATTTCACAGAAATGCAAGCCATTAACTGCACAACATTCCTGTGAAATCATTCCTGATTTGCTTCTTCTAGTTTTACAAGCATGGAAAACAAGATACAAGAAGTAAAGTGTGACTTCCAAAGGCTCCTTTGAAATCTAGGTCCTCACAATGAATGAAAACCAAATCAGGAAACCAAATACAATCTGGGCCTAAGAGACTCTTCCACCATCATACAAGAAGCCCTTAGCAGACTCAGGAACCAAATTAGGAAATCTTAAGGACTGACTGAGCCCTTAGCCAAAATCTGTCCTTCCCTCAAGAAACTCACACCTCCAAGGATCTCTTAGGAATTGCTCTTCCTCTTTTATAGTTCCCAACTCATAACATATCCTTCTCTGCCAACATTTCCCTATTCTTACCCTGAAGAAATGAAAATGGAAATAAAATAACTCAGGTTTCTGTAGTGAGGACGTAAAAGGCTGTTGGAGGGAAATTTCCTGTCTATCACCTGTGTGAGAAGTCTTCTCTCAGCTATAGTAACCATGGGCTAAAATTCACAAAAGTCATGAAATCTTTAACTGAAAGGTGAGATTTGCCAGAARCATTTCGCACAGCTCTCACCACAAGGATTTTAAATGTTCATCAGAGAGAACTTAACAGACAAGGTTGTGGAGCGATGTCTTTACCTAACTTCCCCTCTCACTTGTCTTCCATAGGACTCACTGTATTATCATAAATCATGCCCTCAGCTTCATATGATAAAGTATGCAGGAAAAGCGTGACTTAATCTACAGAGAAGATTGATGGCTTCTTTCACCTATAGTTATTCTTAGTTTGGAGTAGCCTTGCCTTTAGAATTAATTAAAAGTGAGAATGCAAGAATGGAATACAATTGTTTCATGTTGAATTTAATATTATCTGTCTCTCTTGAACAAAAATAAGGCTTGGGTATATTACAACTGAGAAATACTATAACCATAAAGGTAACCTTCATTTTCAAGTTAGACAAAATGAGATATGAAAAAAAAGAAAAAAAATCCTTACTAGAATGTTCTAGAGAAACATTCTAGAAAAAAACTCAGACTCTCCAGAAAGAAAATATGTCCTAGATTCAAACRGGATCTGCTTGTGTTACCTTGAACCTTTCTTCTTCCAGTAGACTTCTGCAAAGTGAAAGAGAATTTGAATGAACCTTTTAAATCAAAGCAGTAACCTTTTACATCTGCTTGGAATAGCTTTGAACACCTGCTGAATTACTGCAGACACTACTTTATTACTACCACTAAGAAAATCAGAGCAGTTTGCTGCATACCCAAATCAATTCAGYAATTTTAACAGGAAACTAAATCCTATTGTTTTCATAAATTTCCACATTATTTTAAGGTATTCATTGCTTTCTAGACATTTCCAAGAGTCAGAGAGCTGAGAGAGAATGCAAGCAGGTAGTCCTTTCTCCATCATTCCTGAAATGAATTACAGCACAATTTGGTGAGTTGAATAATAAAAAACAATAATAATAATAAAAAAGTTCTGAAATGCCTGGAAAATCCTTGCAGGTCATGTCTGAGCTAGCAGCCTTCATGTGCACACTGCAGTTTTTGAGATTTACTTCCATGTTTTACATTGCTGGATCTATTTTGGATGATCAAACCTTTGCAGGATAATCTTTAGTGCATATACTGTCTCTGAGTTGCTTGCCTCATGCATTCCCATGATTTCCCAACATACAAGGAACTAGAGCAGCCATGACCCTGACAGCATCCAGCCAACTACACTGCCTGCTGCTGCTGCAGCTGCTACTAAGTGGATGAAACCTACCTCAGGCTCTCCACAAACCTACAGTAAGAGCACTGCCTGAGGAAGGAATTGTTCATGTGGTGACATATGAACTCTAGGATAAAATTGCAGTGCATCCTGCACTCCCCTGTACTTATTATCCTTCACAGATTGGTGCCATCTCTAGACTTAATAAGCATATTATGTTTCAATCATATGGGCCACTGGTGAAAATCTTAAATAGTATCAGATCCAAGACAGGCCAGGATAGACCCTTCTGAACCACATCTGATAATGCCTTGTATTTGACCTGTATTTGTACTCCTGAGAATTACTCTGGAAGTTCAGTTTTGCGTCTATGCAACAGAAGCTTTGTCTAAGCTGCAGCTTCTCAGATTCCTTAGGAGAGTGTATATGACACCCAGTACTTGCCTTCAGTCTACAAGGGCTGCAGATGTCTTCAAATGTAATGTCTGACATGCAGCATTTACTTGCCTTTCACTACTGGAGCAATCCCATCAGCAATCCACCCCTGAATACAATTTACAAGTCCTGCCAAAGAATCAGCCTCACTTTTCCTCCTGTCTCATGGATTGGCATCTTTTGTCACATAAGATTATCTCTTTTCTGTGCATTCAGCATCTGACTGAGATTTGCTATGACTGTGAGATTCCAGAGTAGCTTTTTTTTTAATGTTTCTAATACGTTCGCTGTCTAATGCCCATTTGTTTCGTGGCACTGGAAACACAGAYTTTTCTAACACCATATTCAGTAGCTGTCTGTATTGCAGTACCATCTACAGCTACATGTTAGATAGGTTTAATCAATAGTGCCAAGACATGTCTGAGGTTCATCTCAATTCTGTTATCAGGTACACATTCATCCTTCTTCTTCACCTCCTCCTTCATGCACCAACATTTCCAGGAAAAAGAAGTCCTGGAATAGAGGCCAGAAGAATGTTAACATGAGTACTGCCRGTTCCTTGACTTGGAAAATCAATGCACTAAGATCCCACAATGTTTTCAGGCAAATGAGTCTACATGCAATCTAAGAGATCACACTATGGATCAGACCTTACTGTAGTAGTTATGTATAAACACTGACTAAAAAACACTCTCTTCTCCCCAGCTTTGTCTGAACACTTATGTTGACTTCCATTAGTGTAGTCTGTAACACATCAGTAGGAGAGAGGGCTTTATGTCATTAACATTTTTTTCTTGCTGTAATTGTTTCACTGGTTTTGCTTTTAGGCTTTTCTGCTATTCAAAATTTTTTTAATTCAGARTTTATAACTCGAGATATAGTGCCAAACACTTTTTGCTTTCTAAAAGCACATTGTCTGTAAGACAATAACTGACAGATGTCCCTTCTGGATGAAACCTGCCACAGGTGATCTGATCTTTCTAAACCTTTCCCTGCAATTCAGGCAATTCACTTCTCATCTCTTGAAAAGGAAAGGCAGTCTCTGCATTTAAGGTTCAGCTAAGATAATGTTAACTCAGATTTTTCAACATTTGTTGCTAACTAGCATAGCAGAGAAGTGACTCCACTGGTCTGTGTTGGACTAGAATATCCTGAAGACACCTACCCAGAAGTACTTCAGGAACCTAAAGATAATTGAGCATTGAGGCTACATGGACGTCATGGGCCTACTGTGAAAAGGAGAGCACTGAGTATGGAAAAGTGAATTAAATTTGGGGTTGAAAAAGGGGAATGCACTAATCAGAACAGATACTGAGCTAGCTGATAAAGCACTGTTTTTTCTTGTTATTGCTTTTACTTTTTTTCCTGGAAGATTTGTGAATTGAAACTTGTTTGCTGTATGGTAACAATTTAGATGCATCTTCCACTAGAAAAGTCCCATAGTCTGGGCTCAGATTCTCACTCAGGGCAAGGCACACTGAGACCGCCTTGAGGGATCTCCAAGGCAGCATGGAATGATCTGGTTCTGAACTAGAAGCTGTATGAACTATTAGCCTGGGAGCATGGCAGCCCTCTTGCTGCACTATGTCTGGAAGCAGAGCATGGAGCTAGCACCTCTGTCTAGTGCTGTGCTGTGCAGATGTGCCCACTCAGATTAGCTCCAGCATAGTTCTGTACTACATGGCAAAGAGCTTGCCTCATTGCAGGAGTCCTTACCAGACAGGTCAAATGAAAGTTGGAAAGCCCAGGTTCAAGCACTTTCAAATGGTCTCTCAATTCTTCTGGAGTGTCTATTGTGATTAGAGATAATTTTATGTACACAGACCAAATGGAAGGCTAATTACAGCATGAAGTTTAGGATATTTATAAGAGACCTGAGATTCTCCCCAAACCTGTATCCTGTATGCTATTACTACATGTTCCAACATCACATTTCTCAATAAAAATATACATCTTTTTTGTTTTGCTTTGAGAAACTAGATGACATCTTCAGAAGCAATACACTTCTCAGTCAACTTATTTTCCTTTTAGATGTATGGAAAAAGGCAATCAAAGAGCATCTTCATGAGAAAGTTGCTTGTCTTTTTTCTGTCATATGATGCCACACTGAAATTATTCCCCCAAGCCAAGTGCCTCATAGCAATAAAATACTTAAAAATTTAAGGTCAGTTACACATATGAATTTATCTTAAGTTAAGCTCTTCAGGTATAGAGAAAGCTTTTTGGACAGAATCCAGAAGAGTAAGGGCCCAAACCTGATTGAGTCATTAGTCAGATATATGGTACAAAATTACTTCCATTTTTATATTTTTCATGTTTCTATATATTCATCTTACTAGCTGTCCAAGGAAAGATTGTCCAAATGGTCCTCTAAAACTTCTTGTTTGTTTTTTTTTTTTTTTTTTTTAAGTGCATATTCACACAGTGCAGCAGCAGCATATATTTGCTATATGCAGTCAAAAACAACACACTCATATGAAGTCATGACTGGAAACAAATGCTAAACTTGTGTGACAACTAAAGTAATAAATATCTCTTTTACCATTACCTGTACCTGTGGAGTTGTAAATCCACAAATTAATGGGCTTTGCTTTAATGAAAACATGCTAAAATGTGAGGGAGACACAATCTCAAGAATATATTTTATATTGATGACTACAAATGAATGCAAGCTTGTTATCTTTCCCACAGGAGATGACTACTGCAGTAAGTCAGTAAGAAGTTACCATAGTGACCCGTTGTACCCAGGGAAAATAAATTTCTCTGCATTTATTTTTATGACCTCTTTGTAAGGAGATACTGTCAACAAAACACCAGAACCTTAAAATTGCCATATACTACTCCCTTTCAGTTGTGCAGTGGACAAAGACTAGTGTGTTTAGGACATGCCAAACTGAAGCATCTCAGTGAAGTAATTGTGGTTTTGTTTCACTGTTTTATTGGTACCAAGCAAGCTATGGCCCACATAGAGAGCTCCAGCATCACAAATACTGTACAGAAATGCTTATTAAAGCTTTACTCTGGCCTGTGTTTGCTTTGTCTCACATCAAATAAAACCTTCATAGTTCACATTTTTCCAGCCACTGTTTCCTCTCTGAGTGGGCTTGGAAAATAGGACTTTATCTTCCACCTCTCTTCCCCAGGATCAGTTAGCTGGCTTCCCTTGCCAAATTTTAGTGTGCCTATAGCTTTCCTTGTTGATACCTAAATCTTTTCTCTCCTTCACTGAGACTTTTCCTTCCTCTGTCTGTGCTCATGCCCAGCCTGGCTATGGCAATAACTAACCATAGGCAACAGGAAAGTTTGGTAAGTGGATTTAATATCTACTGTCTGGTGACTTTATATTCCTCTATCTGATTACCATTTACATGCTGTCAGCCTGACACAACTGCAGTTCTCTTCACTGGGAAATGTAAAAGAAGTCAGGCACTAGTGAACCACAGCCCATACCTCTCCCCTCCCATTTCTCAAAGGACTAACTTACCTGGTGAAAAGGGTGAAGAAACTGAGAATCTATCTCAAAGAGTAATTGACTGGCAAGAACATGTGTCCATTTAATGAAATGGAATTTCAGGAACATATAAATAAGATGTCACTCAAGTTACTCTAAGATTGAAGTGACTTAAAAATTTCACACAGTAAAACTGAGAAGACAGTTATGGCATATTTCATATACACATACAGATGCGGAGATTAAAGTCACCTGAGGGCAATGATTATGCTCTTTGAAGCATATCTAACTGATCAGCTGAAATTCTTGTCTGTTGCAAACACTGGTGCTGATCTGGATGTCTTGTTATGAAGATATATAATAGCAGTGCCACAGTAATGAAGGGCAGTAAGCTAAGGCACACCAAGAGAGCTGCTGATATATGACTCATTATGTTGTAACTAGAGAAGCTTGTGAATATCTTGTTTTAATTTTCACAATTTAGAACATGTCTTCAGAAAAAAAGAAAATTCTGAATACAGACATGGATTAATGTCCCTTTTACTGATTTCTGGGTTTTCTTAAAAGCCTTGTTCAACTCTTCTATATTTCAAAGGCTACACGTATTCAACTGGATGTGTAGCTCACATGCAAGACCTTCAGAATTATTGGCCTTTATGTATGAGTGAAGCAAAATTTAATCTAGTGGAATTGTTTCTCATTTACACCTGCTTTAATGTGCTCAGAATTAGGCCAACTGTCCTTAAAGTTAATACAGGAAAGTAAAATAACTCAGGCACTGCAAAATTTTTTTCACTGGAAAAAACAAGGCTGCACATTAAATTCAACAATCCCATTAATAAAGAGTACCTGACTGTGCATTTCTAGGGGCATGCCTCAGTGTGTGGATATGTGTATCAT
Organism: Rhea americana; assembly: GCF_003343005.1. Lineage (NCBI taxonomy): Eukaryota > Metazoa > Chordata > Aves > Rheiformes > Rheidae > Rhea > Rhea americana. Next base: position 855,520 of record NW_028187001.1, on the reverse strand, counting down.
TTGAACATTAATGGATGCAATAGGTTAAAATTAATAAATATCAATAGGCATAATCAGCCTTCCCTGACACTCTCAGAGACTGTTTTGGCTCAGCTTTAAGGTTGTTTTGATTTAGATGCTGAGAAACAGCACAGCACCTACCTTTCAGTTAGCCTGTCACTCAGTGAAACTCACAGTTCCAAGTTAAATTTGCCAAAGCGGACACCAAGCTCTGGGACAAGTCTGTTTCCTAAGTTTGATTCCAACAAAGGACTTTTCTCTGTTCACATTTTATAACCTGAAAGCTTTCYCGTTATTAGGCAAGTATAACAATCTGAGCTCGGAAGACCACCATAGGTATTCTTCAGTTGCCTCAACACAGGTGGCACAAATGTCCTTTGATATGTCCTGTAATATCTAAGCCATCCACAYGGGACCAACAAATTTGATAAAGGATCTCTGGGAGACCTTGATCTCTCTGGCATGCCGCCTGGGATATATGTTTAATAGTCTTGGGCATCTGATATACCACCAGACATCTATGTTTAGGCAACTGAAACCCATCCACAGAGTAAAGGTACAGTCACCTTCCTCTCAATTTCCATGTCATAATGCAACAGATATTGTATTCAGCATGTCTGAGCAACACGAGTAGGCTTCCTCTTCTGCTAGAGGGGATTTAGACTCTTCCTTGCATACTAATACCTGAAGTATTAGAATATATCATGGTCTAAGCAGAAATATTCGAATAACCAAAATTACTGCATTTTATTTAATTGTGCTAAGGACAAATCATGAGCATAAGCAATTGCACACCCAGCACAGTATCTTCCAGTGGTGCACACACCACTATCAATCCTTTTGTGTCTCATTGTAGTCTGGCCTTCTGTTAGAGAAGGTTCTTTGTGAGTTAGTCCTTGCTTACAAAACCATAGTGGTTTCAAGCACAGGCTTAGTGTACAGGACACCTATAGAAGAGAAGGAATGTAAAGGCAATTTATAGTTTCTAACTGAACTRCAAATTAAAACAAAATACTTGAAATCTCCCAGAAGAGACTAGAGTACAGGTGAATGTGATGAGCTGATAAAAGCCTTGCTGACAGGTTTAATAGGCAGATAGGTAGGTGCCAGTGCCTGCTAAAACCCCCTGAAATAGAGTTTGCACAGTAACTCTTGGAWATCAATGCAAGAATGAATATCCTTATTTCTTGACTAAGAAAAATCCTTTTGTGGTGATTCCCAATATTTTGCTTTTGCCTAAGACTGAGCAGGAGCACAAACATGTAAAACCATCAGTGAATGGTGGTTTAGGAACCAATTGCCTGTTAAGCAGCTGCTACCATGTCATATGGAGTGTCCTACCAAGCACACCATGAATGCATTCTCAGTTGGAAGCTGTGTGTCTCACCTTATGTGTGTTTTCATGCTATGGATTTGGGGATGATTTCAGCATTCCAGGTCACAGTTGAACACCATGTTGAGATTTTTAGTATTGAGCTTAAYCACTGAAAACAGAAGTGAGACAAGTCCCTGCTACCTAAGTGGCTTTACTTCTTGACTGGTCCAGTAATATGTTTGTGCTTTGTCCCTCATTCCTGTGCTGTCTGATGCCATTGAACTATAGAAAAAAGTTGAACTAGCTCAAATTAGCAGTAGCTGGAATGATCAAATTTCAAGAAGTCTTAGGGTTTATGATTTTTCTGGTTTGCTACTTTTTGCAGATTATCTCCTTTTCCAGGATAGATATGTAAATTTTAAATTCCCATTGCTTGATCTTGTTTATGAAAATTATCACTTTTATAATCTGGARAGATGTCCATTTTTATGAGTCTACTCTGTGGTAGATGATGAAACGAAAGAATTGCCACAGGACTAATGATGCTGTCCTCTATTCTCAAACCGTTGGAAAGCCTTTCTTCCACATAGTCTAGAACAGGACTTTTAGCAGTTTCAGCGTGAAAAAATGTTACAGAGCAAAGAATTCATTCAGTACATGGAGTTATTCAGTGGAACATGTTCTTGGACCTTGTTTTCCATTCAGTGAGAACTTTTTGTTCTGCATACATGCAGTCTTCTAATCAGTCAAATCCCGTTTCATTACAAGACCTCTGAGGTACTAAGACAAATTAAACACATATGAGTTATATAGCAGCTTTTATAATCCTAAATCCAATAAATCCCTTAAAGTACAACATGTGTCTGAACATATGAAAGTCTTCTTGAAATGCTTTGTTAGTCTGGGGCTGAAAGACTTGACTCAAAGTCCATAAAACTCTCTTTTCACCAGCCTCATAATAACATTTTAAGTCTAACTTTGTGTGAAAATGAAAAATACACACTGGTATTGAGTGATGGAACCACTGATTTTTAGTACCAGGACGAAAAAAAGGAAAGAAGTCACTTGACTAAGTGTTTGCCAGCAACCAATCTTGATAGGATACTTGTCATATTATTTTACAATATTTTACAATAATTTACTTATAGTCAAGGTTTATGTCATTGTGGTTTCCACTGCACTCAAAGATATTTATATGGACATCCAAGTATTTTTTATATTTTTTTCTTAGCAAAGGCAGCTGCACTTGCAGAGAGCTCCTGAAGAGAGAATTTTATAAAATACCTCTGATGAATGTGAAAATAAAGCTAAATCACAAACTTATCTGCTGCTAGCAGAAATACTTGTTCAGATCACTATATTAAAACCAAGACTGAGCTTTCAGTATAAGCTGCCTAAGTGTTTTGAGAACTCAGATCAAAAGGAAAGATTATATTGTTCTTATAGACACATCACATATAAATCACAAAACTATTCAAACTAAAGTAATTTAGATGCATGTTAGGAGTTTCATATGCATGTGGGTGTGGATAGAAGAGAGGTTAGAAAGACCATTTTGCATTTTAGTAGTATAGAACTTTTTGAAATTACAAAAGATCTGTTAGGTACTGTGCAGTATATACTCCAAAAGTGTGACGTATCTCAAACCCTTACGTTTGTGTGCGTATTTCTGATTTTTTTTTGTATTACCACAGCACTTGCAAACTCCCTCTAGCCTTGCACAGGACCTACTTAAGTTACTAGGAACTGCTCAAGCACACAACAGACTGGCCTCTTTCTCAATTGATTTGTCTAACGCATTGCCTAGATTCATCCCATTTAACTTAAGGCACAAAACCAAATCTCCTTAGGCTGCCTCTGTTCAGTTTGGAAAGACTAGTACAATAGTAGATGTGGGAATAAGTGTAGTCACATATAAATACACAGCCCCAGCTCCACTAGAGTTTCCAGGAAAGCCTGTAACTCTGTTATTATAGCATGGATATGTAGCATTATCGAGCAGAAATGGGCTCTTCCCTGAGGAGACGGGTATACTGCAAACAGGGCCCCTGACTGCCCTATCTAGACACCTTAGTTTTTTTTTTTTTCCCCATACAAGTCTTTTATTTATTTTATTATGGAATGAAATGAATGCTGAAATTTAAACATTTTTTTCATTAAATTAAGTTCTTCCTTTTTGTCCAGTCTAGGGGAAGGCAGAAAAAGCTTGCTTTGAAAACCTAGTGCCCTTGAGAAAGGAGATGAATAAGCATTTTACTGGTTTGGACAGATAGGGAAAGGATGGATTTCAGGGGGTGGAAAGGGGGAGAGAGATGACAAATGACAGGGAAGTAAAAAACTCTTTGCAGCATTTTTTTTATGCCATCAAAGAACAAACGTAGCCAGTAGGGTTTTGCACAGCACAAATCTGCAAGAGATAAGGTCAGCAATAACAGTGAGTGACTATAAAGGTTAAATATCAATAGCTTTCCCCTCAGTTTCAGCAGACTTTCAGTATAGTCCTTAGAGAAAAATCCTTTTATTTGAGCTGTGAATTAGTTTTTTTTTTTTTCTTGAAGATTTGATTACTGCTTATCTTTGTTTTGAAAGCCATGAGGTGAGTTATAAAAACAAAGAAACAAACAAAATCTTACTCTTCTCATGATAAACAGCAAGACCTATGCTTGTTACTCCTCTCTCAAGCAGTGGTGTGTTTCTGAGTGCTCCTTTTCTGCATTACATAGTCTCACGGGTGTCAGTAACTCTGCACAGGCAAGAAGCTTGCCATCCCCAAAGCGAAAATAAAGTAATTTCTGGAAACCAAATTTCTGACATTTAGTAAGAGAGCCTATAGCAACATCTGGAGTAAATTATAGCTATACTACTAAAACTAGTCTCTAAGCATCTTCCACTTTGAAATGTCAATGCAAAATGAACCTAAATTAAAAGTAAGATTTAGCTAAAAAAAGAATCCCCCCAAAAGATAAGTATTTAATAGTATTTTGAATTTGGCAACAAAAACTATTTCACAGCTTAAGTACAATGTCGAAACACAGAGTAAAATTACCACAGATGGCAATTTCCCAGATTAAAATATCATCATTATAGCAGTTTTGACCAAAATTTAGGATCTTTTTATCTAAAAAGCAATATAAACACTTCAGTACCACTTAAATAGACCAAAAGGCACCTGCTGTTCTTACTTCATTAGTTTAGTATGTGAGAGCCTCAAAATGAAAATGAGAGGTAGTGAAACAAAATTTGCAGATGAGATGGAGATGGCTAGAAGGGAAGAAGTAAGGCATGAGGTCACTGATTTCTACATTCATGATTTGGACRTGAGACATTAATTTGTTGAATTTTCTGCCTATGCCATGGAACAGCATCTGCCCTGGCATGTGTTTCCTCTTCCAAATATTTGCAACTAGCAAAAAAGCAATGAACAAATAAAAGTCTCCAATGTACTAATTGAYGTAACTTGATTTAACTGCAGTGTGCCCAGGAAGGCTGCAGGGGAGCACTCTGCCCCTCAGAGCAAGGCTCTGCATCCRTTTTGACCCAGATAGGTTTCCTGGGGGCAACTCCACTCCTGAATTCTTTCTGTTCTCTCTSTACATCCTATTTTCCATCTGAGTGGTTGGCAGTACCAACACACTCATTGACCATATGTTCAGGCATGAAGCATTTGTGAGCAAACACTAGGAGGATAGAGAGTTTCACATCACAGTTTTTATCAAAATGTACATCTTTGCTCTGCTCTCTATTCTCTCTCATCCTTCCCAAAAAGGCTCCAACCAGGCTGGAGGGGAAAAGAAAAAGTTACCTGTAATCAAGTGACATAAGAGAAGAGACAAAGCAAAGAGTTTACAGTTGCCCAGAAGGTTGATACTTGTTCATGCAAATATTTGAGAGGCACTAACCTACAGACACATCAGTAGCAGAAAGACGATTACAGCAGAGAAAAAGCAAGCTAATTTGCACTGTTACACCAGTTGAACGTAATCCAATAGCATTACCTCCCTCAGAGTAATATTGGGAACAGGATCTGGTTGCCCACATACAGATGTCATGCTGTTTGAAATGCCATAGGCTATCCCTCCATCTGCCCTTGTAGGAGATCATGGATCTTCCAGAGGTCCTGTGTCAAACCTGCAGGTGTCTTGGACACATGAGGATGTCTCAAATGGCACCATGAGAGCAGTCTTTCCCCTTGTCCTCTGAGTCAGTGCAGGTAGACACCTACAGCAGGTCAGCCAAATCAGTCTCTAGATTCCATTCACTGAGCTAAGCTTCCAGGAAGCTTGGTGAAAATGTGGCGTGGACATCTAGCTGTTACATGTATTCATATAGACAGGAATCAGAGCTACCTGTCCAACTAGCAAGGAGAGTGTATTTCTGGGCTCTATTTTGCTTCTAAATTATCAGATGAAGTTTTTCTGAAAGGCCATAAGATGCTGATTGCTTATTTTCTATAGAAAAGTATGTCAAACAGAAGAAACAGAGACTGCTCAGGGACTGAAAAGAAATCAAGAGGTGACCAAAACCTGTGTTACACAGTCTGATATTAAAAGGGACATTGCAGAAGGTGCTCAAGATTTTCCCTTATGCACAGAAATACAGGTAGAGTTTAGACAAAAAAAAAAAAAATATTAGCAGTGACGAAGAAAATGATTCTTTGCAAAACAGCAAACTGTTTATATTTTCAGAAAAGTATGAATTTATATTAGATTTTTATTCCTTCTTCCCTAAAAGTCTTATTAGAAGACACTCTAATAAGAAGTCAACCAAGAGCATCATAATATGTATTTCATTAGATATGCCATGTTTGGCATTGTGGACTATATCTCTTCTAGTACATCAATCAGAGCCCAGGATGACCCCTGCGGAGTGGAACTCTGCTAGGGAGATGCATGTATCAGTCCTTGCAGTGGACCTACTAGTGCAAGAAATTATTCCTGCCCAGGTGCAGGACTTGGCAATTCTTTTGCTGATCTTTATGAGGCTCCTGCCTGTGCATTTCTCTACCCTGTTGAGGCCCCTCTGAATGGCAGCACAATCCTCTGGAATATCTTCAGCCTCTCCTCCTGGTTTAGTATTATCTATAAATTGGCTGAAGGTGCATTTTGTCCCATCGTTCAGGTCATTAATTGTCATTAATTGTCATTGTCATTAATGAAGACACTAAACAGTATTGGTCCCAGCGTTGACCCTTGGGGTGCACCACTAGTAACTGGCCTCCGACTGGGCTTTGTGCTACTGATTATAACCCTCTGAGCTTGGCCATTCAGTCAGTTTTCAATTCACTTCATTGGCCACTTATCTAGTCCATATTTTATCAGTTTTCTATGAAGGTGTTGTGGGGGACAATGTCGAAAGCCTTACTAAAGTCAAGGGAGACCACATCCACGGATCTCCCCTCCTTCACCAAGCCAGTAATTTCATCAGAGAAAACTATGCAGTTGATTAAGCACAGTTTCCCTTTAGTAAATCCACGCTGGCTACTCTCAATCATCTTCTTGTCCTTCACATGTTTTGGAATCTTTTTAAGATTTTTCTGCATTTGCAAATCTTGCAAAATGATACTGACTTGTATTTAGCATTGACATCTAAGAGGGAAGTCAATGAAACAGAATCACATTTTTTGTCGAGAGCACCACAACTGATACAGAGTTATGGGAGTTCAAGAACATGCCATTCATAAGAGTCCTGGGCTCAGCAAAGGCAGCCTCCATCCACCACTTAYAACAGCATATGTTATAAATCTGTCAGAGGGAGCCTGAAAACCATCTAGAAAATGTTGCAGAAATGAGCCCTTCTGAGTTTCCATGTTCATCCTGGGAAACAGTAGTTGTCAAAGTACTTTTAATCTGAAAGCTTACTCAATCCAACCTAAGGAGTGAGGTAGTGGCACTCCGTCAGCCAAGGCAACACAAGAAATCAATGCACAAAATGTGGCAGGGCTTGCCACACAGACTTGCCACATAGGCAAGCTTCTTGTTATGCATAAGAATAGTCCAAGCATATCTGCCTCCCACTCTCTCTAGAASACTTGTTTATCTTCTGTAGCTGACTGAATAACTTTTAGTTACAGTGGATACTCGGTTTCCTCATATAAAGTACGATGCAGAGCTTAGGCAGATGGACATGCTTTCAGCTTAAGAGGGTGTGATTTTTCAATGCTTAAACAGGCATGAGTAAATTGTGTGAGTTGGGCCTTGAGTGATAAGGCAGAAATAAATATCACAGGTTTTCTTGCTATTGAGTTTATTTGTGATCAGCAAAATGCACTGATGATTTAATCTACAATGTCAAAAATCTTTAATGTCAACAGAGAAAGAATAGTAATTTAAATGTGTCAGTGACAACCACCCATYTTCAAGTGCAGCTAACAGTGCAGTTCAAGAAGGAAGAAAAAATACAAGCCATATTGACTTGAAAGCAGATGTCATTTGTGAATTCATAGTAACAACTTATGTCCCAGCGGAAATGACTAATATTTGATTTCAGACACAAATGTCCACCTCTCCTATGAATAATGCGGATTTAATTTCATCACTTTCCTTACTAGCAAATTATTTTATTTTCCTTGCAGTGATAATACTAATGAGTTTACTTCATAACAGGAAGGACAAAGGGGACTGCCTTGGAAGAATTTCTAGTCTAATAGGCTTAAGTTTAGTGACAGAAAAGTGAGTATAAAATGTAACTTGCTCAGGGAAAATAGTAAACTATGCTGGCTAACATATGCCTATCAGCAGTCAGCTCTGTGAACTACAATTGGTACAACCATAATAGAGCTTAATCTAGCCAAGGTCARGTGAAACCAGCAACCAGGCTCTGTAGAGGTTAGCATGGGTTAACTGCCCAAATATTTGCTCAGGATGTACTTAGCATTTACCAAATCAGTGTTTTTGCAGCTGTCTGGCTACTGTCACTCAAGGCAACTAGTTTAAGCWAATTTGGACAAGTTCATCTAGGAGCAGTTGCAGCAGGGATGAGAGCACAGTCTGGTGGTACCTGACTGTGACAGAGCCATTTGCCAGCCTCACAGGCAGCACAGACTACACATGAGCACTGCATTAAACACTTGAATACAGGCTGTAGATGTCTGGTGAAACAGTAGGTACCATTGGGTCAAAAGGAATGAACTTTCTTAACACAGAAATCACATAAGAATTGTTGCCAGGGTATGGTCAGGCTGGGAGCTGTATGATGTACCTTGTGGTCTGGGCTCTGGGATGGTTTCCCTGTGACTTCCATTTCCACATCTGTAGATGGGAGTGGAATTAGCTGCCACTCTCAAACTGTGTGTGACTGAAATAAATCCCTGAGACTGGTGAGTCCTAGAGACACCTTGTGTGAAGGCACTACAAAAATATGCAGTATTTTGTTTATGTAGAGTATGTGAATATAATAGTCATGTAGAGAGATATTGTTTCCAATCTGAATGTGAAAAAGAAAGTGCAGTACCTTATAGCAAATACTGGTTTAGCAGTAGGTACCACTGTGTACTGTTGACAATTTAACAGGACATTCAGATTGCATAAATGTGATGGAATTAATAGTATGTTACCTTAATTTGTATACAACTGTATTATGGGAGAAAGTCAGTCATTTAGTAAATACAGTCTATGTGCTAAGACTTAAGCATGCCTTTAAAATATGTTTTCTTGGAGTTACATAACTGAAAATTAATTTGCCTTCAGAGAAGAACTGTAAGCAGCAGGGTTACACTTTCACAGTTCTGAACATTGTTTAATCTATGCTTTTCGTAAGAGTAGCCTCTACCCTGATCAACAAATGCAGGCATGCAGGGCACATTCCAGACTACTAACTCCAGGTGCTTGACTGAAGTAACAAAACATCTACAAAGCATTTATTTGTATTCAACAAAATATTTCAGACAATGTAAATCAGGGAGCTTTGCTGCTATACCGTCCTTAAAGTCATGTAGGAGCTTTTGCAAGGTTACAGAACCTATAGGCCGTAGACTGCTCAGAATTCACTCKGATGTAGGCAATGACAGATATCAAGTTCACAGCTATGTTCTCTGTCTTGCCTTTTGGCAGCTGACTCAGGGATGTCCATCAARTCAAAATCCAGACCCTGGGGGTTCTCTTCAAGGGATAAGGACCTTAATAATGAGCGATTGAAGCAGCACATTCTACCCAGAGAGCTTTTCTGCTGCAGAAATAGGAACACAGATTCTTCTCAGTTTGAATGTGTGCAAGTTCCGATTACACTTTATGTTTTCTCAGTCTCATCCCTTTTATACCTYTTTATTTTGAGGTGGCTTAGTGCTGAAAATATGGATGTCCTCAGTTTGCAGTTGGCTTCTTTAATAGACCTCTAAAGGTGCAGATTAAAAAATGAGCTAGTCAAGTACTGAAAGATGGAAAAAGGAACACAATATTTAGATAGAATTTTACAACTAGATCTAGAAATATCTTTTAAAGCTCATGGCCACTCAAATTTATATTTTTGTCTTTACAAAGTAGATTGTTCAAGCCTTGCTGAAATTTGAGACCAGTTTCATATAGTGGTTCGCAAAATCTTCATAGATCAAACTTTTCCTTACATTTACAACAGAATCTCAACAAAAGTTGTTTCGATTTTCATTGTAAACATATCATAAAACTCTTCAGAGATGTCCATACTATCCCTGTGAAAAACTTTGCTGAGTCCAATTTCTTTGCTGAGTCCCTGTCACTAATACAGTCCCAGAGACTGTATGAAAAATGTGTATATAAATGGTGTATGCAGAGATTACTGGCTATATGAAGTACATCATATTCCTCTAGAACATAAAACTGTCATATGCTTAATTTTCTAACATGTAAGATATAATATGCTGCTAAAGTGTCGTACACTAAAACTTGCACAAACATTGCTAGGTTGTTACAGGTAATAAACGGAATAAAGTGAGTGCTCATACACTAGGTGGTGCTGCTGGGCTAACACAGTGAATCTCCTGCTGTTTCACTGCACAACCCATTTTGTGAGAGAAAAATCTGACCCATGAAAAGCTTTCTTTTCTGATTTTCCAGTTTCTGAGTACTCTACTCTCCACATTTAGGCTGGCAAAGAAATAGCAGTTCTGTATCATGGAGATGGTGCAAGTCTGACTTTTGTCTTTGTTTGGTTCTTGAGTATTTTTGACAATCTATTTTCAATCCTATCCTATATGTCTTTTTTATTACACCACAAATACCACACAGGCCTGTCAGTAGAATCTCCTAATCAGAATGACCTAAGGTAAAATTTCCAAAGTGCCTGCATGAATGTCGTGGGATACAAAACCCAATGGTCCAAATATATGTATTTTTTAAATGAGGTGAAACTTCCTAAGCTATAAGGGCATCTTTGCAAATTTTATTCAGAGCCTCTAATTTAATTTCTTGGAATCGAAACAAGAGACACCTTAAAACGTTTCTTGTATTGAGGRTGAAATTCATGCCTATGATTTTAATTTATATTGCCATAACAAACATTGAGGTCTAAATATGATAAAAGATCTAGCAGTTGTAATTTACTTAACACAAAGTATTAAAACTAACAAATAAGGTAAGGTAGGGTCTGACAATCCAAACCATTTGTGCAAATCATGTGTATGCGCAAACATTACTGACTTCATCAATTCCATTAAGTAATACCAGTTGATGCCAGCTGAATTACTTGCCATAAATTTTCAAACTATAAGGGCTGAGTTCTGTACATTTGTGCTGATGTGAGTTGGAATAATTCCAAAATTTCTTTAGACTTATATCAGCAATACAACAGCCAAATTATTTTGTTATCCATTAAAAATGAYACAAAAGCAAGAATTAGAATGGCAATAAACATGCAGAATGGCTCACTACATGTAAGAGAGTTCTTAGCAACATTTCAAGTACAGCAGAATGAACCTCAACATAGWATGTTCTCTAAAGTGTAGGTTTTCCTATACCATGATGTGCTCTCCTCTGACTCTATACTGTCCTCCTGCTGTGTAGCTAGCCTGTACAGAGACCCTATACTCTTTTGAGAGTAGCTAGTTTATTAGATAATGTCAGAAGAATTTGTTTGCTGTGTTTTACCTAACCATCAAATGGGTGTAACGTATTAATTTTTCTKTGAGGACAAGGAAGTTGCCATACTTAGAGACTGATGAAATACAYTGGCAAAATTAAAGACGCATTCCYTTGCTAAAGAACAAGCTCTGCGCTGCCTGTGATCAACTTGACATGACTTGTTTGAAAATTTTATCACAAGGACTCTCTTCCTTAATTAGCACAGTGTAGCTGGTTAGGATACTTACTGTTGTTGCAAAGAGAACTGAGACCTCTCCTGTTTCTAAAAATAGATTTCAACATGAGTGGTCAATTTGTGGTCTCRGTTGGGCTGGCATAAAAATCTGCAGTAACTCTTTGATGTCAACAGGATTCATTATTTAAACCACTGTTGTTATTCCGAAGTCGCGGGGTTGGTGATGAGATAAAATCTGGTTCCTAGTATCTTGATTTTTGTTTGGTTGATTGATTTATTTCAAAATGTATTTCCCTTCTTCTCTTCTTTTCCTCTAAAACCAGACTTTCCCATTGACAATTCCATTTTACATTTATACTAGCAAGGCATCTCTCATCACTCAGTCATGTCTAGTCTAATGCTACAAGCTCTCCACATGCATAAACTCCCACACACAGACAATGTGTAATAAAAACAAACTAGTACAGAGTCTAGTGAAGTAGTGTGTATATATAGTAAGAAAAATAAAAAATTCTGTTGCCTTTTTTAAGGAGCAGTCATTCTTGTTTTGTGGACTATATTTGTTCTTTACAGAAGACATTCCATGGTAACTTACTTGCTTCTCTTGATCATACCTGCCTTTTTACTTGGTGTGCTTTGACACCGTGAGTTTTTTATAGTGTGCTGTCTGAGTGTTAAATTGCCTGTTGATTCCCATTTTGAAATATTGGCACCTCCCTTTTATTCCTGAAGCAAAGAAACAGTAACAATAAACCCTGTTTTATTCCCCCAGCCTGTGCCTACCAGATTTTTCACCTGCTGGTGGGCCTTTTTCTACACTTTCTACTGTAAATTTCCATTGTAAGTGCAAACATCTACTGTAGATGGAGCTTTGACTTTTGCCAGAGAGAAGTCCATTCATACAAGCCATACAGGTGCCCCAGTGACAAGAGAAGGGAAGACACATGCAAAACAGGGTAAGAAGTGGGATGTTGCTGGATGTGCTTGTGATTTGATTTTGTTTTCTTTGCATTTGTCTCTAACACAGTAACACAGAGAAAACACAGACACAAGAAAAAGTTGTCTCTATCCTATCTGAAATGCTGAGAAAGGAATAAAGGAATGATCCTTAAAACAGGGAACCCAAATCTAGYCCATTTAAAGGAGAGGCAACTTTTCAGCTGGTCTACTGAAAGAAACAACTCACCCATCACTAACAGAACAGCTATTATGAAATGAGTGGAAAGGAATCCTGCAAGCTACAGCCTATGTGGAAATGAAAGGTCAATGGCAAATTCTAATCAGCATAACATTTTTAATGGGATTAATCTTACCCGTGTGTATCAGCAGCAGATGCAGGCTTACAAAAGGAAAACTGTAAGTGGCCAAAAGGTTAATTACGTGGGTGCACATCACAGGACTACTTTTAAAAAAATTCAGAAAAATACTGCTGTGAAAGAGTAAAATTATATTACTCCTTCACAAGTATAATTTTCCAATTACTCCCCATTCAGTTAGGAGAAAGGTTTCTAAACATGCTTTCCTAAACTTTGCTGGAACGTCACAGAGCCGTGAGTTGTTGCCTTCTGGGTGACACAACAGTAATCCATGCTAATATCACTGGTTTCTCTGTCCTCCTTCCTCTTTCTCTCCTTCCCTTTCCCTCTTTAGCCCATGGAGGCCTGTATCTACATGCCTATTATCTAATAGGTTTACCATCTAATGTGTAATAAATAAGTATACCCTTAGACCAAGGGAAAAGGATTTAATTTAGAGAGGTAGTTTAACGTCAAGTACAATTACCACAGGCATTGTAGGGTGGGGATCCAGAAGAGCCCAGCAGGCAAAGCGGGGTTGCATGGAGCTTGTTTTTAGGGTGTAACTGAAAAGACTTAGAAAWTTTGGGTTTCTCCAGTGTTTAAATCCCAAAATGAAGACAGTAATTCCTGGCCCAAAAGATCACCAGAAGCTAATAAAAACTGAGCAAAGTTTGCCCTTCTGCCTCTGAAAATAACAGTGCTTGCCTTTCACAAACTGCCTGCTAGCTGGAGTGTGCTTGCCTACAATGGCAGAACTGGATTCAGTTTTACCTCCACTCTCAGGCAGCTCAAATCCGTATCTCCTTTCCATAGAGGACAAGGATGACAGAGACTATCTTGGGGCCAAGGTATAGTCTCTCTGTCCTGTTATGCCACAGTGCAGATAGCCTGATCAAAGAGAGGAAGAGAAGATCTGTAGCTTAGTGATGAAGCGGCTGACCAAAGCCCAAAGACTTGGGCTGTAGTCACAGCTCCATGAATTGCCCATTAATTTTTAYTAGCTAAAACACTGCACTGGTTCCAAGACTAGCAACCACTGCTCCTCCACAGCATCACAGCAGATAAGGACCCTAAAAGAGTCCCATGRTTTTGTAGCTGAGCTCTTAGAGCCATCCTTCCAATAACACATCTGCATTCACCCTCTACTTTTAGAGCAATAGCCCAGGTATTCCCCTTGAAGGGACCTGATGTTTACTCCCAGCTCATGCGGGGTGATCCAAATAAATACTCAAACCTAGGGAATGCTGTAGTCACTAGGGGTATATAAGTGTAGCTTACATCCATCTACATTATTAATAGATATTTTAATAAATGGTAGCCAGCTGGAACAAGTCCATCAGGTGAATAAGCTGTCTAGAACAATAGCTCTTCCCCACCTACTGTCTTCTGTGTATGTATGTATCTATTTATGTCTGTAACATGCTGACAACATTAATTAACCCTATATAAACCATTTATAGGTGTTCCTTTTATGCAAAAGGATCGTTTCAAATGCAAATACAGATTTATTGCCCTCCACTGCAYTACTGATTCACAACAGCTGGTATCTCAAAGTTCAGGCTGACAGGTGGCCTYCTTCTAAGTATTCAAGCCATACAGTGGTAGGTTTCTAAACTAATCCCAGGGGGCTTAGTGTCAAACTGATAGGTTCTGGGTGCAACAGGTACATTCACTGAATCAGTGCATAGTGAAGTTATAATGTGTTAGGAAAAGGATCTGTATAATTACAGACAATGCATTATTCTAAATGCACTTWTGTCTGGAAAACCCCTAATCTTCTGAGATTGTTTAATGTCATCAACAGTGCCTATTTCATCTTTAATTACGATTATCACTACTCTTTCTAACGCCCACTTCTCAGAAGTAGTCCTATGAATTAAAAGAAACGCTTTCTTGCTGTGAAATGCATTCTCTGTCTTGTTACATCATTCAAAGCATGTAGAATCAGTGATGAAAATGGATCTTTCCCTCAGAGCCTCAAATGAGACATAGTATCAACTTATTTCTTATCTAATACATATGTACAGAGTGGAATATCTTACCAATGATCCAGAATATCTTACCAATGATCCACTTTAAATCACCTTAGTCTTCTGAAATCCTCTTTATTCAGACTATTAGACAAACATGACAGAAAATAGAAGAAAGTCTTTTTCAAATCCTTCTTTGATCTACTTTCAAAACCAGTTTGCAATAAGTTAGCTCCAAATTGATTCCAGGACTTAATCATCAAATAGACAAACAACATCAGTCAATACTGTGTATCAGAAAAACTGCCAGATCTAATGRCTAAAAAGACTGAGAGTTCAGAAATATTTACTTTTCTTCATTATTTGATGTTATAAATCATAAATCAAAATCATAAATCATAGTCATAAATAAATCATCAATCAATTTCCCTTTGTAAATAGGAAACTATTTTATTATAGGATTTTTAGGACAGAGCTTGCACAGCTTTGACTATATACTGGGAGATTTTAAGTTCTGTTTAAAAATGCTGCTTCTGGTTCTACTTTGTTTTTCTTCTSCTGCAGTACTAATTAGAGTAAGTCAGCTTTTCCTATTCATGATACACAGAGTCAGTTTATTTTCAACATGTCATCTAATCTGGTTAGTTGACCAAAATCCTGCAAATGTAATGACATCAGCTACAGTCAGATCATTTTGCACAAATCTTAAGAGTTCTTGATATATGTTTATATATGTTTGGATTATAGTAGTTTGTATGAGCAGAATCGATGACCCTGTAGTTTTTTAATACATCAGCAGCATCTGCAACTGCATCATTATTAGAGGAARAGCAGTTCACATTATGAAGAGTTATCTTAACAACAACAGATTGTGCACTGGAGTAATGTGGCATCATTTTGAGATAATGAGATGTCAGAGACTTTATCAAGCCACCTTAATATTGTATTAGTGAACTCCCAGCTTTAAGTACCGGTCAAGCTTTCAGCATGCACCTGTGAGACAATTTCTTTGGCTCAGCTTTAAATAAAAAAAGGTATTTCTGCTACCTGTGGTCTCTGTGTGCTTATCTGCCTAGCTAATAGGGCCAGAACTGCTCTCTTCAAACTCCAGACATTCTRTCTCTGAGTGGAGATGATCTGCCAGAAGGAGGAAAGTCCTTCATTGTCACAAAATCATGAGGAATGACACTTGTAGCATCCCTTATTTGGTAGTATGGTAATCAGCATGCAATAAGAAGTGAAGTAGAACAGAATTGTATTTTAGTATCTCATTATTACACCCCAAGCACAAACTGGGCTCAATTGTGCCTAATGCCTATGTGATTCTTAATAAGGAAACCAAGAAGGACCTCAGTCATGGCTAGACGTATTTCAAACTTTTTGATGTTGATACAATTTGTGTACAATGATCCCTTATGCCTGATCTACCAGAGCACTTGGACACGGCAGCACTCAGCCCTGTGCTGCCTGACACTGCTTACCTCAGTATCTCAAGGAGCCCTCAGCCCTGTATTGGTGCCCAGGCTTCCCAGGCAAACCATAGATATATCTTGGATTCTCTGAGTAGGATCTCTTTTAGCTAGCAGCTAACAAGATGGAACAAGAAAGGTTACAGGTAGGAATGTGGCTCCCTGGGACTTGGAGTCCAGCCATGGGAACCCATCTCTTTGCAATCCAGCAGGAATCAGCACATTATCTAGTACCTGTTCACAAAACAGCTGAAAAACAGGAAGATGTCACAATATTTACCCAAGATGTGAGRGATCCAGTAGGCTGTCCAACAAGATTAGAATGGATACTAATAAATAAAGTGGGTCTGGCATCATTCTTTTCCAAATAGCATGGCATGATTCTTGAGGTCACAGCTAAATTCTCCAACCCTGCCAAGACAAGGATTGCCACRTCCCATCTTTCTGTGGGAATGGTCCCTGGATGATGCTAACAWTCAGAGTGTGCCTAGGTGTTTTCTGGGACTGTGTTGTCTTGCCAAAACTGTACTAGGAATGTGCAGACATTTTAGCTTGGCCCAATTTAGTATATCAGTACAGATACAGCTCAAGTGACCAGGCATTCTTTGTGGGCTAATCCAAAACTTTTGCTGTTCATGCTGATCCACTGCCATGGACAGTTAAATGTTATATGKGTTAAAGAGAAGGAACATGCAGACCTTGGAGCCTCACTTTGGAAGACATAGGCAACCTGGTTTATACTCCCTCTTTCCTTTAAAGTTTATATGACTATGTGATTAATATTACATGCAATTATTTCATATTAAATATTTATCTTAGCTAGGGCTAAAACTCAGATCTCGCCTTTATTAGACAGACATTCTGCCTACTACATTTTATGTCTTGATACAAAAACAGAAGAGAGAAAGCATGGGCAATTCCATGCCTTAAACGTGCAAACTCTAAATAGGATTGCTGAATATATGCAGTACTTCTAAGGCAAACTGAAGAACACCTGTGAGTCTCAGGTAGGGGAAAGAAAGTTAAGTCACATAAATCTAGGAAGAAAGTGGGCGTTATTAGAATTTATCACTACTGCACTTTCTGTAATAAGGTAATTAATGAAGTCTTGTGCCTCAGTGAAGATGAACGTATTGGCATGACCTCTAAAAACACAGCCTCTGCTTTTCAATGTATTATTACTATCTTATACTAATTCTACATTCCTTCTYTATGTCACCAGCTCCCTACACATCTTTATCATTGCTGACATATAAGCAAAATAAATTCTCCCACAAGAATGTTCACTCTTGCCACTGTATTTTTTCGTACACAGAGAAGTACCCATCTGTGACTAAATATCTTACTCTGGATGAAGGGAAAGCAACACAACATCAGAGGTAAAAGTTAATTCTCCAAGAGAGAGCACTGTTTGTCTTCTCTATCCACTAATGACTTAACTCAGCCAAATGATGAATTGATAGCTATCTCTCCTAGCCTCAGACCCTGGAAAAGTAAAGGTGCAGAACACAGAAAACTAAATGCTGAGTTTCATAGCACACTCACATATGGCACATTTGCCAATCACTGAATTTTATTGCAGTGATTTATGGAACAACAAGTAACTGTGTGTCTTCTTTATAGTTCCCTGTCTTTCATATAGATCTTTAGGAGAACAGCTTTTCCCAAAGGAAGTTTGCTAGTGGGATATACAGAGCTCAGATAATCATTTATGGCTATCTTCTTCTTACTACTTACAGAGGATGATGTCAAAGTTTACGATGCAATTTGATTTGTAAGGTAATGCCTTACTGATGAGCAGTAACTCCTTACCTGCAGCACCAGCAAGTCATTGGGCTGTAGATGGCTTGCTATAAGGCAGAGGGAGGATTTCCAAGTAAAATCTGCCACCTCTGTCTCAATAGGAAGTCCCTGCTGCTGCTTTTGAGGGAGAAAAAACATCTTGTTCTGTATTTTTGCTGGAGAAAGAATGAGGCTGTGCTGCCTAGGCTAGTATGTCGTGCAAGATGAAAAGAATTTCTTTATCCTTATGAGACTTGAAGTTGTGGTCTGTGTTTCCTTGTCCGCAAAAGATTTCTGAGAAAAACTAATTAAGTTAATAAGCTCAAATCCACTCCATGGGATGCTGTGCCTCCACATAAAAATATTTCAGGACCCAACATGGAAAAACGTTTCAAAATCTACTCTTCCAAGGAACTGTATAAGATGAGTTTGGGCCATAGGACTGGTCTCAGTCTCCTATCTGTGATTCTTTGTTCCATCCACAGTTTGGGGGACTGGAGATTGTGAGGCTGTGAAAAGGAAATTTTATTTCTGACTTCTATGTATGCAGTAGACCTTATGCCTTTTTAAGTCATAATTCACAAACTTCCAGTCTTGTATTCCAGGCAGCATTCTTCAGCTGAACATTCTGCGTTTATGAGCATTTAATAATTGCTTTGTTGGAAGTTTCCTTTCTTTCTCTTCAAGTATACAGTGAGGACTCCAGTTATAAAAAMAAGAGTATCACATTGCAACAACATAAATGACAGCAATGTCACTCACAACACAAGTTGTTGCCAATACCACTTCTACCACTACCTTCTGTCTTGGGGCTGTTGTCTGGTTGATAATGTTTGTGGAACCATCTCCATGTTAATAACACAATGCCCTTCAATGGGTCTGGCACCAGAGGTCTTTTCAGATCTTTTTCATTTGATGTTTTATAAGCAAAGCACTTGGGAAGTTTCCAAGCAGACATTTTGATCATTTCACCTAGTGTTTTAAGTACATACACATCTCTGTTAAATTTTATTATTATTAAATCACAGTTACTGATTGCTTAATGACAATATAAATATCTTCTTATGCTGCCTTTTCCTTAAAAAATCAGTAGTAATTTTCACGACTTCTAAAAAGATGAGATGAATTTTGTTGAAAGATCTATTCCTCTTTCTGAGAATATTGTATTTCATGGMATCCATCTAACCTTCATTTCTGGACAGAAAAGTTCAAACTAGACAGAAATCTTTCAGCTTTCTGTTCTTATGCTAAACTCATCCAACTGACTGAATGTTGTAGCATRTTTAGGTAGGAGCTGTAGGATAAAATGCAACAACAATAGGACAGTCTGCCATTGGTAGGCATATTGCAAGGTACCTAATTCCTTCTAGTTGTGAAAATTAGGATTGTCAATGATCTGTTGCTTTTAACAAATCTTCTAACAGTATTGCTGGTTTGAGGTTCTCCTTAGAAACAACACTTTGGGTAGACCTCCCAAAACTTCATTATGGATTTTCAAAGCTTGATTAGCTGATGCTATACAAAAGAGAATTTCACAGGCCTGTTTTTCAGGCATAGTTGGTATTGGGAAGTTGATACTATGATTAGATGCAAATTCTAGCAGTGAAAAAGATTTTAGATGACATTTTTGAGTGACATGCATTTACTATGGTATCTGTGAGCAATCAGCTAGGCTTATACTGCACTATTCTGTGTGAATCAGTGTGCTTATTCAGCCCGAATAATTAGAAACATCAACCTTTGTCCAGTCCATGCCAGCTGAACTCAAAGTAGCACTTAAAAACACATTTCCTTAATTAGAATGTTTCCTAATTAAACCCTAAATATTTGCAGGTCTTATCAGACTCTGATATAAATACTAATGAGGTGTAGCTTGTGAATGCATGGAATTTTGGAAAGTAGTTGTGACTTTCAAACTACCCAGTGCACTAGCTGCTATACAGTATTGATGTGTTCGTTCACAGACACTTCTCCTGGGTTTTTAGAGTTATTTCTGCCACTGATAAACCTTTAGATGCTGAGACCTTATGAGCTCTACAGCTTATGTTATATAAATCTTTCACTTTCTTGCTCAGCCTCACCTTAAGCCCATTACTAAAATGCAAGGTTACTGTACTGTCTCAAGATTACTTTTCATGATCTACTTAGAGTAAAATGCAAAACCCTGAAGTACRAATACCAAAGTTTTCCTAGTTATGTCTAAGTGAACCTAGCAGCACTTGGCTTAAAATAAAAAGCACTCAAACACATAAAATCATGAAGTTCTCTGAATTCGTTAAGTTGCCAAGTTCATAGGGCATGTTATATCATTATCTGTTTTCCTATTATTTTAAACAGGAGAGAGGAAAATAAAATCTATAATATGGAAAGCCAAGATACTTATAGTGGATGAGAAAACCCTTCTGCTTGAATTCTTCCTTTTTGTTTTCCCCAAGAACTGGAGCGGGAGAAAGGAACACTGCAGTCCCAGTCCAGCAAATACTGTCACCTCATCTTGTTTTTTCTCTATTATTTGAAGGAAAWAAAAAAAAAAAAAAGGCAAACCAGATTTAATGTAACAGTGATCCAGTTTTTATACATTGTTGATTCCAGAGGTAGCACTGTAATATATCACGTAAGCTCACATTGGTAATCTGTGATGTGACATGGGCTAACGTTGTTAGAGTCATGACTCAGTTCTGTTCCCATGAGATTGTATTTCCTTACAGACCCACATTTAGATATATGAACTATGGGTGAGCTGAAAACATGCTGTGAGCTTCTCCAAAGTCCATAACCTTGTAAGTCTCACCTGGATATATARATTTAACCATGACCCCAAGCACAAATAGAGCTACAGTGGGACATTTGGCACCTGAAGAACCCAATCTGCCAGCAGAAACTTTGCTCCCTCATTGACTCCGCTCTCAACTCCTCTACTTCTGATGTCTCGCTCTCTCCAGGGCCCCCTTCCATGTCACTCCTCTAAACTTGCACTGACCCTTTTTGAGGCAAAGCACCTTTGAGCCTCCCTACCCCTCCCAGAGGATCACGTGGGACAGGGCCATCTTGCCCTTATGGTCTGTGCTATTTCTGCAGGTAGGTGAYGCAAAAATGGAGGCAGAGTCTTCAGAGATGGAGGGTCAAGGTCTAAATAAGTTTGTYCTAAGTTTAGGCGCTTCAGAAAGGTAATTGCCACAGGCCTCTGTAGCCAGCAGAGAGAAACAGGCGGCTCCAGAGGGAGAGTTAATTGACCTGAAAGAGAGGAAGCCTGAATTTAAGCAGGGGATTTAATCATATAATCTATGGAGGAATTTGGCTTTATGTGCTGTAGGAACTATTAAATAAACTTCTTAAAAGGTCAGTTTGTTTTTATCCTTAGCCTGAACAGATTAAAAATTATAATTTATAGGTAAGTTGCCCTAGCAGTCGACTGACTGGGGATTTCTTTGGGATATCAGATCATAGTAAGATGCCTATGGTATGATCTTTGGATGTTTTATCAAAAAAATGCATACAAATGGAGAGTAATAAATGGAAATCATTGTAAGAACCTTGGAATTAACTTTGAAAATGTCCAATATTCTGCTCTATTTCACTTTGTTTAGTACCCTTCTAATAAAAGAATCTATTCATATATTTTAGAGAATAGGATGAAGCCAGTTGTCCTGTCTAACATAAGCTTGCCACAGTCAACTGCTTAACACTGTGATAGTAAGTCGCAATGATTTTTCAAGCAACTTAATATGCCATATCTACAACTTCTAGGCTGTATTAATATGATAGCAGTCTGGAAGTTATCTTAAAAATTAAACCATCTAAAAAGTCTTYCATAAAATTCTAGAGCTCTAAAAATCTCACCAAATTATAAAAAATAAATATCAAACAAATAAAAAAAATAATTTAACCAAATATTTTTACAGAATATTTGCACAAACTCTAGTAGTCTCATAAGGACGTGAGAAGGCATGAATATTGGGCTCAGACTCACAAGCTGCACATTTTTTGCACACACCATTTGAGCTGCAGTAGCTCTTGTTTATGTTCTATGACCAAAGCCTGCGCATGATAACTTGATCCAGTTTAGCCTGCAATGAAAGGTTTTAAACTAAGTTCATTTATTGCACATTTGCCCTGAGCTAGGAATGTCCCCTGGGAGGCATACAAGTGGTTCAATTGGTGCATGATAACTTCAGATCTGGGTCTGAACTCTCAGTCTTTTTGAAAATAACATGGATCTTTTGCTGGCAATGGTGAATGTGAAGATCATCCCAGATGAAGCTCTCACAGCTTCCTGCAGCTGCTGCTTTTAGAAGGTTCTTGCAGATCAGAGGTAACAAATATTGCAAATATTTCACTTAGGGGCATCTTGAGAAACCGTATCTGCCCTATGCAAGTCAAAAAGTATTTGTCAATACAAAAGTTCTGCCAATGCTATTCTGGATACTCATCCAAGGTGAATTTGTGCCAGCACAGTCTTAGTGGAAGGAGACTTTTTCTTCTTTTGTACCTTARAAAACACTATAGGGCTGATCTCTGCTGGCTTTATTAACACATTGGATATCAAAAGATTAGGTGCACAGAGTCATTTTTGCTGTGAGGTACTCAGAAGGCTGTCAGATCCAAACTTCTGCTCGTAGTGGATCCAGTTTAGATCAGGTTACTGAAGGCCTTGCCCAGTTGAGTTTTGAGCACCATGTTCCAATGTTTGACTGTACTAGTGATACAAAATGCATCCTACTACTTAATCAGAATTTCCCTTGCTGCAGCTTGTGTTCATTGCCCCTTGTCTTATTACCATGCACTTCCAAGCAGAGTCTCACACTATTTTCTTGACAGCCTCCCATTAGACAGTGACAGACAGCAGTAAAATCTCCCCCCATCCCTTAGCTTTCTCGTGTTAAAACCGAACAAACCCAGTTCTCTTAGCCTCTCTTGATAATCACAGGTTCCCACTGGTTTAAAAACAGAAACTGTCAAAATAGCCTGTTGGCTGTAGTTGACAGCTGGGCATAGTAATATACCATTCCCTACAGCAGCTGTAATTTCTGCTCAGCATCATCRTCCTTTAAGCAAGATGTCACTGCAGGCAATGGATGTTTCTCCAGAGGATGGAGAGTGAGAATAATTCAGCCAAGCCAAAAATAAGCAATCAGCAAGATAAAAAGCAGGTATAAATAAAAACGAAATATCCAGCTGCCATTAGACACAACCCCGTTTGATCTGGGGTCTCCACCAGGTCACAGCTTCCATTGCAAGTCTGTCCAAGCGGTTTCAGCTTACATGTGCATGTTGCAGCAGAAGGAATAAAAGTATAGCTGGAGTTAGTCTGAATAAAAGGAAACCTCCTGTATCAGAGCACATTCATCTGCTCTCCTGTTCAAACACACACACACACACACACACACACGCACACACTTGCCAGATTTTCTGCTGTACTTTTTTCTCCAAGCGCAGCAAGGGCAAGGAGTTGAGGCAATCAGAAAGCCAGTAACAACTTCCTAGTTCTTGGGCTGGTTTATGGTTTATCTCTGTGGACAGAAATAATACCTGCTCTGTGCCTCAGCCCTGAGGACACAGAGGCTGCTTGAGAGAGAACGGAAGCGGTTGGCACACAGCTGGTTAAATCAGTTCCTCATCACCTTGGAAAGCCCAAGTCAGGGAAMTACAGTCAGGTGCCTTTTCTCTTGTGCTACTGGGATCCACTGCATTTCATAGAATCATAGATTCACAAAATCAGTAAGGTTGGAAGGGACCTTGGGAGATCATCTAGTCCAACCTCCCTCCTCAAGCAGAGTCACCTAGAGTATGTTAGACAGGGTTGCATCCAGGCAGACCTTGAAGATCTCCAGAGAAGGAGACTCCACAAACTCTCTGGGCAACCTGGTCCAGTGCTCTGTCACTCTCACAGTGAAGAAATTCCCCCTCACGGTCAGGTGGAACTGTCTGTGCTTCAATTTCTGCCCATTGCCTCTTGTCCTGTCACACGGGACAACTGAAAAGAGTTTGTCCCCATCCCCTTGACACCCTCCCTTCAGGTACTTATACACATTGATCAGATCCCCCCTCAGTCTTCTCTTCCCCAGGCTGAAGAGGCCCAGCTCTCACAGCCGTTCCTCATAGGACAGATGCTCCAGCCCATCATCTTCGTAGCCCTACACTGGACTCTCTCCAGTAGCTCCATGTCTCTCTTGTAGTGGGGAGCCCAGAACTGGACACAGGACTTGAGATGAGGCCTCACCAGTGCTGAGCAGAGGGGCARGATCACCTCCCTCGACCTGCTGGCAACACTCTTCTAATGCACCCCAAGATACCATTGGCCTTCTTGGCCACAAGGGCACATTGCTGGCTCATGGTCAATCTGTCATCCACCAGCACTCCCAGGTCCTTCTCTGCAGAGCTGCTCTCCAGAAGGTCAACCACCACCTTGTACTGGTGCCTAGGGTTATTTTGCTCTAGGTGCAGGACCCTGCACTTGCCCTTGCTGAACCTGAGGAGGTTCATCTCCGCCCAGCTCTCCAGCCTGTCCAGGTCTCTCTGAATGGCAGCACAGCCCTCAGGTGTGTCAGCCACTCCTCCCAGCTTGGGATCATCAGCAAACTTGCAGAGGAGGCACTCTGTCCCCTCATCCAGGTCGTTGATGAAGAAGTTGWACAGGCTGGGACCCAGTACTGAGCCCTGGGGGCTGCCACTAGCCMCAGGCCTCCAACTGGACTCCATGCCACTGATGATGACCCTCTGAGCTCTGCCTTTCAGCCAGTTCTCAATCCACCTCACTGTCCGCTCATCTAACCCACACTTCCTGAGCTTACCTAGGAGGATGTTAWGGGAGACAGTGTGAAAAACCTTGCTGAGRTAAGGTATATAACATCCACTGCTCTCCCCTCATCTACCCAGCCAGTCATTCCATCATAGAAGGCTATCAGATTGGTTAAGCAGGGTTTAATGCAGACAAAGCTAAGGCTATCAGGCTGGCAATACCATTCTCCACAGGTTTATACAGCTRGCAAAGAAGGGGAAGCCTGCAGCAGGTGTTTGACATTAAGCATCAATAAACAGCTATTTTAATACTGAAAACAATAAGAACTTTTTTATATTAATGATCAAGCAAGCTAATGCAGTGCTAAAAGCTCTTGAGTGATGTCCAGAGGAAGCGTCATGAGGATCTACCATCATTCTGGAGGCCTATCTCTCTCTGGCAGCAGCCTGYTTGTCTCCAGCTGTCTCTCCAAACCCCGGGGCAGGCTGCCTAAAGACAGCCCCAGCCCAAACACCAGCTGTGCTGGCCACCCCTGCCCTACAYGGCCAGGAGCCTCTCAGATCTGCTGCTCACCCAGGAAGCTGGTTAAGCAGAAAGCGCTTTGCAAGTGTTTGTGAGGAGACCAACTGATTGGGAGCCAAATCCCTTCCACTTGAAATTTTAGCAAATGTTTCTCTAGTTGCTTTCTACAAAAGATTTGTCTACAGGGCTTTAGCCTAAAATAAAAGGGATTGATTTAAAGCTTTTTTCAATTTATGAATAGCTTTTATTTGAAAATAAATTCTTACCAAGCAAATGAACAGCAGAGCAAGATAATGTGTTTTGCTGACATTTTCATGAGTTAATTCCATGTAGCCAGCAACACAGTATCTGAAAACTCAAAAGTGAATGCATCCTTTAAATGTGATTTTTCGTTTAAAACTTGTATCATCTTCTTCATCAAATATGTTAATWTTTAAATGTCTTACTTTAAACCAGACACTATGATAAATAATAGATTTAAAGACTATAAAATGGTCAACAAGTCCCAAAATAGTAATTCTTTTACAGAGGAGAATATGAAATCACCTTTAACAATACAGATCTCTCATTACTGGTCTGTTAAAATGTGCGTTTAGATTTTATGTCACATGGAACAGTAAAGCGAACTGACATCAAGTACATGATGTAAAGGGAATTATTGTCAAGACAAAACTATCATGAAGATAATAAAGTACTATAACACAGCCAGCAATAGATGTGTGTCCCATCCGAGTGCAGAACACCAATACCTTCTTTTCAGAATAATCTTCCATGCCATGAAACAAGCAATCTTGGTAGGGGCTGGGTGCAGGTGCTGGACTCACCCTTTTGGCTCTCAGATATATCTTTTTGTGACCAGCAGCTCTGATATCTCAATAGCTGAGAAAAATAGTCCTGACACTGACCCACAGTAATGTTTTCCCCTCCTCTTTTAGGCTATAAAACAATTTAGGAAGARGTTTCCGAAGTATTGTATTAGTTGTTCATTTTCAGTGGGGGTTGTTTAGCAAAGGGCCAGGTTTTTAAGCAGGCACCTAACAAGATTTTCAAAAGAGCCCAGGTACCACACTCTCTTAGATATCCTTGGAAGATAGGCATCTAAGATTCTGAGCATTTGGAAAGTGGGCCTTTGGTATAACTCAAATACTTTAAAAAATGTTTTCCTCCATTACCACAACTGAAACCTTCAGCCTCCAAATGGTTGTGGGGCATTCCTTGGCATAAGACATTTGGATCTTCTTTTTCTTTTATTAGATTCCAAAAAGCAGATGACATAATTCTCTTTCAGGTACACGTTAAACTAATTTATCCCTTGTGTTCTGCATTTTTTTCACTATGTAGCTTTCTCAAATCTCTCTTTGTGAAATCTTGGCATTGCTAAACTCAAAGAGAATATTTTCATTGATTTGTAGGCAACAGAATTTCAGCCAATGTATCTGTTTGACACTTAACCCAATCTCAGCTATGCTTCCCAAATGTTATCAGAGTTTTCAGCTACTGCTTCCATCAGATTAGAAGAGAAATAGGACTAGGAGATGTATAAATACCCAAAGCGATGCAACTTCAAAGAATTGCATACAGCCCACACCTGAGTGTTGCATGTTTGAAATGAGAAAGCTGACACTCAGAATTGGATCACTGAGAATACCTTGCCTGTATTTTATGCCTGGCTTTCACTTGAAGGACTGTTTTGTTAGAAATTGCAGTGGAGTGTTCTTATTATCATCTTCATTATTATTATTTATATAACCCAAGTGTTTAGGAACCCTAATCGTTGAGTAGGACTCTGCTGTGATAAACGCAACACAAAGAAAGATAGGAAAGAGCTTAGATCTAACCCATGAGCTTTCAAAAGCAGAGGGCAACGTGGTCATGCTGTGGGACAGACAAATTATTTTCATAGCGATACTTGTGTGTGTAAACAGAGAGAGCAAAACTGTTGGTGAAAGGACTGCATTGCAGCCACTGGGAAAAGAGATGTCTGTGCCCAGTGAGTAGCTTTAGACATGTGAATGAAGAGCAGCAGCCAGATTTAGAAATATTCTGCTAGGACAATCTACAATGTTGAAAAAAAGCTATGAGTGAGCACCTCAAGTGAGATTTGGCTTGGTGAAGTTAGCAAGCAACAGGAATAAATGTTGTCCATAGGGTAACTRAGAAAAGAAATTGTGGAGGAGGGCGTGAGAGAAAGACAGAGCTTGGTTTTAGCCATTTTGAGCAAGAGCTGATAATTAAATCTCCAAAGACACAAACCATCAGGATCAGGACACAAACACTGGGGATGTTATTTCAAAAGGTGAATGCAAATCTAGAGTTGAGGGGTAGTTATCAGACTAACAAGTAAGCTACAAAGCATGATTTATATCTAGGAAGAATTTGAGCAAAAGTAATAATGTCTCTTCACTAGAAATTCAATAATTCTATCATACCTGGAAGTAAATTACCTTGCTGGATTTAATTTTCTGTATTGACTGTTCTTTATTTCTAAGAATAGAAATATGTGTATTTAAGTAATTTTTATACCAATGAAAATGTATCATTTATATCAGAATGATGTTCTATACTCGAGTCTGCTGTTGCCAATTTCTATCCTAACAGTCCCTCATGTGATCCCCATTTTCTTGTTTTCCTAAATCCAGTGACCGTTCAGAGAGGCTCAAACATCCTATTTGATCAATAGAATATTGTTCACTAGAAGAAAATCAAATTTTACCTAGTTTTATTAGACTTTGCTTCAAAATGAAGACTATATTTTAGTACCCTTAGCTTCAATAGATATGCTGCTACTGACAGACTTCCTTTTGAGCTAGTAGCCATGCTTTACAAGAAAGCAAGGAAAATAAAACTCTTCTGCTTATATTCATTCATTCTGTAATGAAAAAAAGCTATGGCTATCATTTTGGTTTTTCTTTTTAGGAACACTGACAAGTTTCACCTAGGCATTTTATACTTAACAGTTTTGTCCAGAAAAAAAAAAAAAAAAAAAAAAAAAAAAAAACTTTTGGAAAATCACTATATGGCTTTCAAGAACATTTTGCTGCAAGTTCTCAAGTGGGTAAAGAGACATTTGAACTGTGTATTGCTCCTCTTGAGCAAGCTTTTACCTGAATCCATGCAGTTGCCTCAGAAGCAGCCACAGGYGTTTTCTTTGAAACATTTTTTTCACGTTTCTTGATAAGATCTGACTCCAGATTTTTAATTGTTAGTATCCGGCAGCAGACAATCTCTCTGAAATTTCACTATTAGCATACAAGCCATGTGTGAAATTGTCAGCCTAGCCTGCTCTGTCTACCTCTCAAAATGCCAACTAAATATTTTATAGGGAACTATTCACTGAGGGGGAGATGCCAAAATCTATCTCAGCTAGCAAGCAAGGTCAAAGGGTGATTCTTCTGTAACTGTTTCAGAACTTGAGCATTGCAGTCACCAAGCCGCATTGCTGAAGGTGAACGGCAGGTCTCATGATGCCAGTTCCTTTCCAGTTACACACAGAACAGCTGATCGAGCCCATTTCAGCTGCATGTTCATGCTTTGCATCGGTGCATGCTGATCACAAATTTAATATATGATGAGTTATGGGCAGGCTGTCTAYTGCCACTGCTAAACTGGGCTGATTAATAGGGAACAGAGCAGGAAACTGCCAATGCTGACAGGCTAACACAAACAAGTAGCCTCTCCTTCTGCTGAACCAAGCCACCTTTGCAGATGGTCATATATATTTTTGCAACCTATCAAAAAGATCACAAATCTTTTGCAGACTGCTGGAGCTCTGGAAATGACAAACACATGATGAGGATATGGGTAGTTATATAGCTGAGTGTGTATGTAATATGTAATTATGCATTAAGTCACTAATCAAACGCTCAGTGAAATTATTTATAATACACATAAACATTGCCAGAGTGTATGTGTGGGTGTATATAAATAAATCATAAAGTTACAGAAAGATTAACTCTAGAAAAGATCTCTAGAGGTCTGACAAGCCCAGTCACCTGTTTAAGCACGGCCAGCTTCAAAGTTAGATCAGGTTGCACAGGGCCTTGTCCAGTTGAGGTTTGTAAATCTTCAACAGATGCAGATTTCACAAGGTCTTTATGTAATCTGTTCAAATGTTTAACCATTTTAAACATTTTTCCCTTATATCCAAACAGGGTCTTCTCTTGCTGCAGTTTATAATTGTAGGCTCTCAATCTTTCATTTTACATTTCTATCACGCCCCTTCAGGAGTTAGAASACTGCAATCAGATTTCCCCTCAGCTACTTTTCTTCAGATTACACAAACTCATTTCCCTCAGCCTTTCCTCACACACATCACATGCTCCAGTCTCTGACTAACCTGCTTTTGGACTCCATCCAGTTTGTCAATATACAGATATTGCAAAGAAAGGAGCCACTGTAGGGCACCTCAGGTTCATGCTGCCAGACAGTGAAGTCCCCCTTGTTATTTGTGGCCATGAGTATAGCGGTATTAATGCCACTTGCCCATTACCCAGACCCCAGCAAAAATTGGGCAGTGTTTGTGGTGTTTGGTTGAGTTCATGACTGGAACAGTAAAAGGTCTGCAGTGATGAGGCAGCACATGGCACAAAGCTTGTGGTCACTCTACAGCCATCACTGAACAAGGTTCAGCTCTCATCCCTGAGGCATGTCCTAATCAGACTGAGTGCTAAAACAAGCATCTAGGCTGCTGTGGATTTCACATAGTCCACATAACAGTTGGGCTGATTTAAGACAGCCTAGAGTCTATCTCATGAGAAATAACATCCTATTTTAGCTACGGCTAAATCTGGTGCTGTTAATACAAAACAGATTAATTTGGTTTAATTATGTTCTGAATTTTTTAACTCCTCAAGGGAGTGTAAAATGAATCCARTTGTTTTTTCCTCTGTGTACCAGATCTCATGACACAAATGACCCCTAGACCATTTACTTATTTAGGATTTGTAGCTTTTYGAGAAGAGGTGAAGAGGAAGACTATTAGCTACTGATAGAAGAACATACAGAGAGCTGAAATATTACAAATACATTTCTGATGTCCATCCAAATCAGGAAGGGATTTTTTTCTTCATGAACTTCAGCAATAAAGCAAATTGATGACATCATGTACCCAACTGCCAAACCTACGCTCAAAATCAAATTCCCTCCTCAAAATTAACAAAGGAATTAACACACAGTGAGATCAAACTCTGACCTGATGTATGTTGTGCGCCTGAAAAGCTTGAACCTTTTCTGACATGTTATATTCAGCTGTTTTCTCAGGCTGTCTCTGTTTCTCTGCAACTCTTGGCAAATGAGCCACAATTCTGCTTCATGAGAGTTAACTGGATGATAACTATCATTGAGCTGGAGAAGCTGATCCTTTATGGAGCACTTTGCCCCTGTCCAGTCTCTGTATGTGGCATCTGCCTCACAGACATGAGGCACACATATTTTAGGCACCATCCTTAGGTTTGATAGACTATGTTCTGGAAGTTCCTGCAGAGGACAGGGGGAACCTAAAGTAGCTAGTGTAGATAGAGGCAGTGATTCAGCTGCCTGCACTTAGGCATCTAACTTAGATGTTCTAGGGAAACTGAGACAACCCCATAAGGCCAGGAGATGTGACAAAGGACACACAGGATGCCTGTGATCTTCYTACATAGAAGCCAGAGGCCAGTCAGGACACCTAGATAAGCTCAGGTGGCAAACACTTTTGTGTAGGCAGCTAGATCTCATCTTGGGTGGCACACAACTCACAGACTGCAGCACTTACTTAGAKGTGGATGTCTGCACAGAGCTGTCATGTGTGAGCAGGTATCAACAGCAATGCACACAGGCAGTAAACACCTGTTTCGGGGTGACAGAATTGAGCCCTAGGTGCTGAACATGTAGGTAGCTGCAAGCAGTCGATGTGAACCTCATGGTTGGTTAGTGCTGGCCATTCCAGGGAGATGTCAGGCCTGACTCCACATCTCACCAAGCACCTCCAGCCCCTTTCAGGAAGCAAGCAGCTACTGTCTCCTGGACCAGAGCCTGAAGGAGTGAGTTACCCAGAAGTCTGACTTGTCTCTGTGCCAATGGATGTTTCTTGCTGAGAAAGTTCAGCAAAAACAGAAAGAAGAAAAACAGGCATTGCCACTGATGTGGATTTACTGGTCCTCACAGATAGCTTCAAAGCCCAATGCTGCCTGAACACATCTGCTCTGTTGTCAGCATTGAATTGACAGTTCTTGACCTTCTTTAATCCTTAAGGTTTAACTTTATTTACACTTCATTTAAATTTAATGGCTTCCAGCAGTCRTGGGCAGTCATGCCTTACTCTCTTTACAGTTTTTTGTTAAATGCAAGGACTCTCTCTCTCCCATTGTCACTAGCCTTCCAGTCCCAATGGCTTTGTAGAAGGATCACTAGTTTTGACTCCACTCATATTAGCTACAGTGTGGAAAAACACAAAGTAGCTCCAATCAATTTATCCTGCATAGATCAGCATTTGTTTTTTTAATGGACTCTCGAGCTTGACTAGTCATCCTTCTCATTGACTCTCCATGAATAATACATCTTGCTTGAACTAGGTGAGATGAATTCCCAGCCGCATTCAGTCATCATCTACCTGCTTCATGCTTGTGGAATACAAAACATGCCAAGTTATTTTTAACTATTCAAGACTAAGAATGATAAATATATTCATGTAGAGAGACTCATGATTCATTTGCTGTGATTGCCTATATTAAGAGCTCGGGCAGGGGATGGGGGGGGGGAATTRCCATTATTAAATAAAGTACTGTTGGGTAAAAGGAAAGTCAATATCAAAAACATCTTGCATTGATAGCACATGAGAAACTGCCACTAGGCTTTTAATCATCCAGCACACAAGAGCCTGTGTGCAGGCTATCTAGCCTGAGCTTTCCTGAGTCTGCAGAGCCTTCAGCATAGTCAAGGCCCTGCTCCTGCGAGGTAGTTCTTGGTGCTAGACCTCAAGGATATCTTGGACTAACTATTCAACCAATGTGAGTAGATCCACTTACTTATTTCTATAGCAGAGACCAGGTGTTGAAGGGAGGGTAACAAGAATACTGGAAACCAGTCACCTCTGACAGACTGAAAAGGGTGATGCTGTGCTTCTGCCCTTTTAGGACCAGGAAGTGCAATGGAAACCTGAAGACCATTTACCCTTTCAGTTCCTCTACAGCTTTTAGTTTCTCTTCCTTTGTTATAGATAACAAGGATGTTTTCAGGAGAAGAATGTCCTTTCCTTTGTAAGCTAGTCATCTATACTTTTCTGTTACTTTACTGGAGGGCCAGCATTAGATTTACCCTGTATTTCACTTGCCAGTAAATGGGATGGAGACAGTAGAAGTGCTATAAAGGCCTCTAATCTATTGCAGAGTAGATTCTTCCAGTGCAGGAAGATGAAAGATGCCAGCAATATTGCCTTCACAGGGCTTCCTCCTTGCAAATCCTGCCACAGGCTGAGATTGGAGCCTCCAGTATGCTACAGAAAAGACACAACAGCTCAGAGAATATCTGCRGCTTGCAAAGCACCCTAGGGATTACTGAAATAATACCAAAAGAAAGGCTATGGTTCACAAAGTGTAGGTCACAAATGTGGCTATAATCTATCTCTTTTTGCACTTACTGACGAACTGCAAGTTCTGTGCTGGGTATCTCAGGGGAAAAAAGAATATTATAAATGAAGGATTATGATGATGGAGGAGGAATAAACAAGAAGAATGGATGAATTCTTGAGTAAATTTTTTCCTGTTTGTTAGAGAGTGATGAAAGTTTGCTGCAGGAACAAATACCCACATGGCATTCATTTTTTTTCATATCTGTAGAAAACATTCTATTCAAACAGTAATGATGGAGATGAAAATTGTGATTGCTTCATTAAAAATATGAACATGTCTTGAGTGTGAATCATTTCCAATTCATTGCACTGCTTCAAAAAGCCAAGGGGCAGCTATGGTGAAGTACCATATGCAATGCAGCATAGCCCCAGTAAATGCAGCAGGTACCAGTGCAGTGACAGAGATAGGGTTAGCCCTGCAGAAGGGAAGAAACCAAAAGCAGTCCCTTGGCTGTGATGGGCTGGAGTCATTTTACTTCTTCTGGAGTGGTAGAGACATCTGTGGCATGAATGAAGACTATGGCCTTTGAATAGGGCAGCTCTTTCTGCTTCTAAGCTGGTAAATGAAATGTGCCCCAGAGTATTCTCTGCCACTGAGGCCAGATAACAACCTTTCTCACCCTTTCAGGCTCACGCATCTGCCTGTGCTAATTCCAGAGTGCTCACGCATTGTTTGGGAGAGCACTAGCCAGCTCAACCCAAAACTGTGCTGAGGTCTTTTGACAATTTAATGCTATGGAAACAGATTTCCAGTGGCTGGTGCACTACCTGGCTCTGCTCCCACTCCTAGCTGCTGCAGCAGCAATACGTGTTCAGGAGTCCTGCTAAGCATGGGCCACAAGAGCCATATGTGAGTCTCCTGGGTGGGAATGAGCAAAGGTCAGCCTGCCTCAGTCTGGGCTGCAGCTACCCCTCATAGCTGGCAGCCTCTAAGAGAAACTACAGGATAATGAATTTCAAGACAAACTACTGACAATTTCTTTAATTAGAGCACCTCTTGGGGAGGTGAAAAGGAAAGGGATATAAATCAACATGGTATTTGGCATAGATGTCTAAACACAAGTGCCAGCTCTACACACCACACTTCTGTTCCCAGCACAGCAAGGCACATGCAGATGGCAACATCTACACAGTCCTGGAGCGTTCAGGGCCATTGAAGAGGTGTGCTTGACAGCAGTGCTCTCCTGGCACCATACAGCTGATCTTACCTGTATTCATTTACAGCCATGCCCCATTTCCTTACMAGTGTCCCTACCTCACTACCAGGATGCCCACACTAAAAGGCAGTGACAGGGAAGACAGAAGCTGCATGCAAGGAGGGAGGATTTGGCAAGTGGAGCAGCAAAACATTTTCTGGCTGGCTGTGCTGCTAGCAGATCTAGAAGTTAAAGGCTGAACAACCTTAGCATTATTGTAAGACAAACGCTTTCAGATTATCAATAAGTAAGGAGGTGTAACTTGTAAGCATGCTAATCTAAATCATCTGTTTGAGGCCAATTTGTTTTTTTCCTCCATCCTCACTCTGTATCCTACTGGCTCTGAAGCATCCACCAAGTCAGACTGACAGATGTCTTCAGGTGACAGGGGTCCTTTCTACACCTTTGTGTGGTCCTTTGTACCAACCTATYCGCATCTGTTCGAAAGATAGTTCACACTAGAAACTACAGAAAGTGTCAGAGGCAGCTGTGTGAACTTTATGGATAGTATCATTATTCATTCACTCCAAACTTGGAGTCTCTTCTCTGTAGCTAAATGTAAGTGATCATTATTTTGATAGGCTCTRCCAGTTACTAGCAGCATAGAGCTCTTTCATCTTTGAGGATCTCATTTTGTTGTATGATCAAAGGTATTTCAACTTCAAATTAAGAACATTCATTACTAACACTCTCTAACTCAAGTCATAYAGGTTCAGGAGAAATTTTGCAGGGAAAAATAAATTGACTAGCTTATATACCGTGTTGCCACACAAGAGGATTCACCCAGTGTTAACATGCCTCTCTGAATCTGATTTATCTGGTTTATCTGAATCTAGTTTTACAGGTAGAATAATGTTGTTTTTGTATTAAATTTGCAGGCAATTTTCTTAGTTTTGCTGGTGCTATGATGTGCTTGGTCCCAGGAAATTCTGGCTCTRCTAGAGTCTAAACTTCAGCAAAAGTTAATATGATTTCACTAATAACAGTTAATGAGATCTGACAAAGCAAACCCAAAATACACTGGGAAAGACTAATGACAAGAGAAAGTATATCTGAAAGAAACTTCGGTGCTGTACAGACATACTCATTCAGACTTTTGGCAGAATGAGTTTGTTTGTACTGCATTACTTGTTCCTGTGGATAAACTGCTGTACTGGGCATAGCTGACACAAAACCAGGCTAGCTATCTGCATACTGTACTGCAGTGTGCAAAACAGATGGATCCAAGGAAGAAATTCATTCAGATAAAATTAAATTAAATTTATGGAGAGACCAACTAAAGAATTATTTATATTATTTTAACAAAAGTTAAAAAAAAAAAACAACTTAGAGTTTGTGAGAAAGAGATTAAGCAGTATCTATTTTTCTGATGTTTTGGAAGATTCTGTATGTGATCTATATAAATTTGGCCTCTGTGTTAAACGTGGAATCAGTCGTGGGGGACAGTGCTCTATGGCATTGTGCTTCTGCAAAATGGTGATACCTAGAGAAGGCTGGCCCTAGTGTGTAATTCCCGGAGGTGCAGCATGCTACCTCCAGTCAAGCACTCCCCGAGGTGGCCTTCCATGAGCTGCTGCCCCACGCGGCCTCCATCAAGTCACAGACTCATCCTAGAGTTTTACATTTGTCTTAAGCCTTTGCCTTAAGATTGCTGAATTTTCTTGCCACGTGCTATTCCCCCAAAATTTGTCACTTCAATTTTGAAATGATGAATCAGGTTAACTCCGTATTTTGGAGCTCACTGAATCTGTTGTTCCTTACTGCATATTTTTCTTTTTATAGGRCATGATTTTTCTCTGGAGGTGAAATGATGTCATATCTTTTCACCACTGGCTTTCAAAATACGTTATAAAAGTGATTATCATTAATTTCATTGTCTTGGTAGGGTTTTGAGGAGAAAAAGAAATTACAGAGAGGAGAAATAACTTTCCAGTGCTAGTCARTTGGTCCTTGGGAACTTAGCAAGGAAACTCAGTCTTTTCCTTGTACTTTCCATAGACCCTCTATCTCTATACCCTCATGTGCTTGCATATACAGTAGCAGATGTCATAAAAAGGTGGCCAAGGAATATGTAGGTTTTCTAATCTCTTTTGAGAGAACATATTACAAACAATAAAATGCACTTTTGATTGTTGGAAGTGCTTTTCAAATCTATAACAAAAAAAAAGATGCAAGAACTCTTTTGGAGGCTGCTTTGAAGTTGCAAATACTCTCCTAATTTCCTCAGTTCTTCTTGCAGAATAGTAATGTGTCAGTTCCTAGCTCTGACTGTTATAAGAACAGAATAATAAAGGGTCTTTTTTGCTCTTAAATCAGCAGACAATTATTTGGGCAGTGTATTACCTATTACAATGCAAGCATACAATATTTCAGAAGCTATTCAGTGTTTTAGTGGAAAGGAGGCAAAGTGCTGGTATCTGTTTGTTCAGAACTGCAACTTCCTCTGTCTAGAAGAGGCCTATGAACAGAATTGAATATTTACCCCAATAAATGGAGACAGGAATTTAGATCACCTTAGTTCTAGTCTGGTCAATGACTCCTTGCCCTTGTCCTGTCCTTTCCCTCTGCAGTCATCTCCAATCAGTTGCAGTGGTAATTTCCTCTGAGTGGAAAGCAACTCTGACATGTCAATATGTTCAGCAATATAAATGTTTTAGTCTCGGGGACCTGGAGCTGTTCTTATATTAAGAAAACTTGACATAATATCTGAATGCCGAGGTATCCCTCCATGCCTGCAGCCRTCTTCTCTGGCTGCCCTCTGGAGCAGGGACCTGTAGAAGGAAGTCTAACTTGAAGAGCCCTTCTCCTGTCCCCTAACAGACACAACCTTGGACTGATGGATCTGTTTCCTTTTCTCTTTCTTACCAGAAACCGATAAGTCTCGATACCACAAAGCCATTACGACATCAGCTATTAGTATCTGCTCAGTAGTACTGGAGACTTGAGGTGCTCCTGCACTTTCTGATTTGGACATGGCAGAAGTGCTGACAACGCTCTGACCAATTCTGAAAACCCTACATGCAGGCAGAAACCTCTGCTTTGGAGGACATCTTTTACCCCAGGCATACTAGAAGCTCAGTACTAGACTTGAATAAGCAGGCCTCAAAATCCTCCACCAATGAGAGATGTTTAATTGAAGTTACCCAGKTAACCAGAACACCTCTATAAGTGCATCTTTTTCCTTAAAGATTTGAGGTTCCAAACAGTGTTCAAGGTTACCTCAGCATTTTTGATAAACAGAATTTGAGAATAGTTAGCCCAATTTATGACATTTGCACAGCTGCCTTATTAGGAGACTGTGGATCCATACAGGCATTCATCTTGAAGTAAAGATGCCTATATCTCAGTCCCTTGTTAGCCTCAGGAATAATGCCACTGAAGTCAATTGAATTGCATCTGCGTAAAACCAGCATAAGCAAAATCAAGCACAGAATGCAAAATAGTGTGACTCACTAGCTGAGGGAAAAGAAGAATGTGTCAGGCGTAAAAACTAATAAGGGACTAAGTACAGTGCAGAGATACTTGAACTGATTTGAATTACAGGAGCAGTTTACTTCACCAGAGCAAATTGGCCAGAAAGCAGCTCTGTGCTCTTCTGGCTATGCTGTTTCCAGGGTCCAGTGACCTTTTTTAGGGCAAGCCTGGGAATCCCTGCATAAGCCACAACAACATATATGTCGTATCAGGAAAGTGTGAAGTGAAACACCTCTGTCTCTGTCTCTGTCTCTGTCTCTGTCTCTGTCTCTGTCTCTGTCTCTGTCTCTCTGCAAGCTGGGATTCAGGTCTTGATTCTTTTTTTTTTTTTTTTTTTTTTTTTTTTGCACATGAAGGCAATACGGATGATAAGATAACGCTCACTCTAGTCTTTAGGGAATGTGTTTTAAAGCACCTGCCAGAGTTTCTTCTGACCTAAAAAATAAAAAAAAAAAGAACAAAATAGAACTAATAATCTGCACTGCACAAGACTAAGGTCAGGTTGAAAATATCTCTGTTTTCAGGCTTTCTGATGAGGATAATAATACATGAAGTAAGAGAAACAGAGAACACAGCTTCTCACATCTTTCACTATATGAAGCTCTGACATTTTCCTGTAAGTTTCTAATTATCTGATTTTCAAATATTTATGTTTGCTTTTAATGCCAGACCTGGATTTTGGAACTGCCCATTTTCAAATAAGCCTGAAACTGCCTCATAGAATAAGTAGTTATATAATTTAAACTCCACTTTTTCATGAGATTTTTGATAAATTCAGTAAAAAAAAATAAGATTTTTTTTTTGAAGAGTTTAAAACCACTTCGCTTTTGAAAGATAGAAATCCACTCTGCTTATTAAGGRCTTCAGCGTCACATGTGCTCCGATGATGGATTGCACTGCTACACCAGGGCATTATCAAATCACAGTATTCTGATAATGGATCAGTACTGTAAGTCATTGGTTCTTAAGTTCAGATTTCCCTTTATGAAAATGCAGGTGTGATATATTACTTCAAAATCCAAGAAGGATGTGCTAGTTGTGACTGAAAGTARGGGAGGAAGAAAGCCCCCTGCACCACTTTCTAATATACATTTAAAGCAAATTTCTATCTTTAGTAAGTCTCCAAAAGTTGCCAGTTTCCCTGAAGATATAATAATCATAAAGCAGAGCCAAGAGGAGAAACACTCTACAGAAAACTTCGCTGCTCTAAGCTGACATTGCTCCTATTTTCGCAACAGAGCAAGGACATAAAATATAGGACCATTGCCTATCCATATATGAAAAAGATATACTAATTTTCATATCTTCAGTTTACCATAATCAGTTTTATTGATTTTTATCTCTGTGTCCTTAAACAAAAASCTGTTCCCAGCATACGGAACTCTACGGAAAGATGGGTCCTGACCCCGGTACGTGGTAAAGCAGCACAGAGCGCTTGGGACTGCTCTCGCCACAACCGGTAACACGTATGCGCATCTCCAACGTGGTGGTTGAACAAACATTGCTTTTATTTTAAGTAAACATCACTTAATCACGTCCAGACTCTGTGTTTAACAAAGAAACACGAGAGAATATCTCAAGGGCAGTGAGAGGAAATGACTGAAATGGTCATCTTTGTAGTTCACCCTATTAAGACACAACCTTTTACAGGTTACCCGGATTCTTTTTAGTTGTCTTAAATTTCCTTCCTTCTTGCCTTCATCCTTCCCCAGGAGTGGAGCAGACCCACCCTCTGGCACATGGGGAGCTGTGCCTGCCAGCCCGGTAACGCCTGAGCTTGCCATGCACTTCTTGCAAGGTGCTGTCACGTGTTCAGAGGGCTGCTGGCCAGGCCAGGAAGCTTTCCCTTCACGTTGTTCACTTCATACATTTGAGGCTTTAAGTTTCTTAGTCTGTAATCACTAGCCACACTTCAGCAGCTAAATTTTCTTCCGGATTCATTTTCATTAAACATTAAAATCCGCTGGCCTTTATTCAATGAAAAAGCCAGCAGGACAGTGCAACTAACTTCACTGAACTAGTATTTTCACAGGAGGCTTCCCTCAGAAGAGTGAGTGTAGAAAAAAAGATCAAGACTCATTAGCAGTCCAGAAGGTTATATTAACAGCTGACAAAGACACTTGATGAGTAACTGGGAAATTGTTATCTCATCCTGAAATGACCCTAATCAGACTACATGCTTATCTCTCACTACTGAACTTGAGGACTAATACAGGGAATTAGAATCAGACMCATTTTCTCAAAAAGATAAAAATATATCTCTGTAAGATTCAAGTTTGGCCCTCTTTCTTCAAGCTTGGGGAAATTTTAAAGGCACACATTCCTTGAGGCTGGATAAATAGGAGCAATGACCTGTTCTTAGAAAGAACTAACACAAAAGACATTAGGAACCCGCACGTGTATGCAKCAGCAGCCTGGCTGATGGTAGGCACACAGCTTTTTTGACCAGAGAGAGGAAAGAAGATAATTTCATATCATTGTTTAGCAGCCTGACCTTCATCCTGTGTCTTTGTGAGACTTTTTCTCTCCTAGAAAGGAAATAAACTTACTCCAGGAGTCCAAATCATAAGTGATTACTAGTATGTCAGGAGAATATGAAACAGCTGTGGATTCAGAGTCCAATTTARCCAACACTTGTGGTTGGAGGCAAATTCCAAATACACAGCCAGCTGAGGTCTCTTTATTATTGTATAAAGGGAGCTGCATGCTACATCTGTACAGATGACTGAATCGTAAGCAGAGAAATGGACTCTACCACTGGCAACAAACTAGTCACTCAAATGCACTGTTATGCTGAAAATTTTTGCAGTAAACAGTATTCAGAAAAGCTGATGGAAATTATAGTTTCCCTTCTGGTTAAATGTAAGATGAAATTACCTTCCTTTCTGCTTATGGAATCTGASTRGATGAGCAGCCACTGTAACCATGAAAGGCTGAACAAGAAATATCTCAGGAAGAATAGAAAAAACTTCCTTAAGTTAAGATTGCAAATCCAGGAGTTAGGAATTGACTGGATTAAACTGTGTRCAGGAAAGCAGARGGGTCACCAGAAGCTGTCAAGAGACAGTAGAACAATTCCTGGAAGAGGACTGAAGGGAGATGGCACGATGGAACTCTTTCAGGCAAAACCCTGGCTGCAAAGGTTAGCTCAAAACTGGAGAGAGAGGGAAAAAAAAAAAAGTCCCTGCTTAGTTTTATCATATTCAGGGGAAAATGGTATTTTTTACAAATTTATATATCTTCACCAAGAAATACTCAACTGCTATTACCTTCCCAACAGAAAGAATCAAGCAGAACCTACATATTGAATAGCTAAAAAAAAAAAAAAAGCTACAGCATCATAAAACTTGAAAACTTGATAATGATGATGTCTATATATGTTGACAACTATCACAATATTAGCTTTTATGTCTTATACACATACCTTTGATTCCACAGCTTCAGAAACTACCTACGCATGGCAGCCAGAAAAGCAGACATATTTAGACTTTTTTGCAGCTCGACAAAGAGTGCTGGTGTCAGWTTTTAGTTTGTATAGATCAGCATCATTCCATTAAAATTAATTAAGCTGTACTGGTTTGCACCAGTTGAAGATATAGACCATTAATTTGCAGTTTTCAACAGAAAGACCAATCCTTTGGTACAAAAATTGCCATGCTAGGCCTTTTTATTTCCTGCTTTTTAGCATTTCAAAAGGATAATGTCAGGAACAAATATTTTGTACAGTAACCTACATTCTATCTGTACACTACCATGAAACAATAGGACTGGACAATGCCATTTTCTTCTGTAGTAATCAATATTACTGTCTCATCTTAAAGAAGGAAAATTCCTTAAAAAAGACACACAAGTCCAATTCTACAATGAAATCCTTCTGTCTCTCCCCTCTGCTTTCCTGCACACAGTTTAATCCAGTCAATTCCTAACTCCTGGATTTGCAATCTTAACTTAAGGAAGTTTTTTCTATTCTTCCTGAGATATTTCTTGTTCAGCCTTTCATGGTTACAGTGGCTGCTCRTCCACTCAGATTCCATAAGCAAAAAGGAAGATAATTTCATGAGAATAAATATCTCATAATAGATACATATTTAAACTTATCTATATGCAGAGATACTTTTTAACAGTTCRAGGATTTAACCACAGAGACCGTAGSGACTCTGTCTCTGTGATTTTCTTACYGAAGAGCTATGTTTTCAGAGACAAACTCTCTTGGCATCTGCTTGAGGATACCGAAGTTTTGCAGACAGAATTTTCTTTGATGTTGCACCAAAGAGAAATATGGTACACAAAGATGTACACTGTATTATAATGTGTGGCCCATTGATATTATGATACTTGTCTATCCCTTACCAATTGTATCCAAAACATCCTTTTTAAAAATGTYGTATGTTCCCTATGTTTACTTTCCTTCTATAATAAGAGGCAGTAAGTTGAGTCCAGAAACAGTGCAGGAACAAGGTAAAAAAGGTACACAAGATCCTGAGTATCAGTAACTGGTCTTGTGAATGAGACTGTGAAATGTTGCAAAAAAATAAAAACAATCAAAGATTTTGTATTTGACGGATTTGCATGTGGAATACTTTGCTGATRAAGAATTAAACTAAAACAGTAGACACAAGGGATAATTTTGTTCCCAAAATATATATATATAAAAATTATATTTCAAAGTCATATAATGCAATGCTTTAAAAGAACAGCTGATCATATTCATATTTCAAAAGAGAGAACCTCACAGAGTGGTATAAATTATATGCAAGACTCATGTAAAATGCCAGCACCCTATTCTTTTTGTCCAGATCAGTGGAATAGTCTAATTAATCTGGCAGAATTCTTGGGTCCTCGATTATAACATCTGTTCTGCTGTGGAATGATCCAACACACCATCTGTCTTTCACCGTGAAAAGTAAGTAGCTGAGGGAAGATTTAATATTTTTCGACAGCAAAGGATAGGCATGAACACGATATCGTATTTAAAGCCATGTTCTTCAGACTGTCAAGGTTAACTACTGGAGTTATACATAGAGCAGCATATTGGATTGGTGAGGGGAAGTCTGTGCCAGAACATTGTTAGAGAAGAATGAGCAGAAAATGCACTGTCCTGGAGCACACAGGGTTCGCTGCAATTTCTGTCTTTGCTAGCGGATTAGCATGAATCCCAGTATTATACTTGGGACATTCCTTTTTGAATCTCWCAAGCCAAATGTAATCTTATATGTGGTCTTCACTGTGAAATTCATCAAAAGATCAACACCAAGAGAAAAAAAAAGTGAAAGAAACCCATCTTCCTGCTCTTCTGTCATGATAGCTATGCCAGCACTGCYCCCTCCCCACACTCCTTAAGGGTACAGAGGACTTCTGTCAGCTTAAATGATACTGTTCTGAGAGACAGCTTTACGTCTACCTGTTTAGGGTGTTTCTTCCATAACTGCCAAGGTTGCAGTACCCAGAACAGCTGGATGTCTGATGGGAGAGGACATGCCTCAGAAACAAACCTGGGCTGCTCGTATCAGCATCCCTTTCCAATGACCTTTGCTTTGGCTCCCTCATCTTTGACCACAAGCAGTCACGAGTTCAATTTGATGCAGACATCAGTAGATAAGATTTGTTAGACTATKTCAAAATGGAAAAGTGTGTTTATTTTTTCCTTCAGATACTTGAATTCTGATTTTCAGAGGCTATCAACATATAACATTTCCAGTGGGCAATTGTTGCTTGTGCTCTGCCTGGAACACTGCCTTTGTGAARTTACTGGTGCAAAGTATCTTTGACTGAAATGAAAATTTCTGCAGGCTGTAGGGCTAACTTTCAAGTGGAATCATTAATTTCACTGATAAAGAATAYTGAATATTCAAGGAGCAGTAGTGCCAAAGAGACATATTCAACATTTGTTTAATTACTTCCAGCTCCATACTGGGGGTTGATAGCATATATATAATGCATTGGACATACAGAAATTGCATCTTATTCTGGCTACCTATTAAAGACGAACAGTGGCATTAGCAATAGCAGCTCACATATTAATAATARTGTCTTCTTATCATATAGTACTAGTGACAATCAGTGCTCAAGACACAGGGCCATGGTACTAAAACAGYGGGTAAGTTTGAGATTAAAGTGTGAGAAAGCAGTCCTGCATTTCTTACTGGTATCCTGTATAAGGTACTGATAAGGGAGAAAGACCTGTGGCTAGTTTTGTCCATAGATTAAATACTGTAAGTAGTTCCACAGGAATACAGTTCCTGTGTCTTTCATGCCTCTTTCTGCTTTCATACATAGAATTTTGTCTATGTAGTTCATTGATCATTTTCCCCTGCATCCCGTTTCCTTTCCTCACCTTGTTTCACATTTTTACCTATCTGTATTTTGCTCTCTTAGATTGTGATATTTCCCTGGTTTTACTGCAGTTACTGGGGGATGTCTTTATTTGTCTGGCTTTATAAAAGTGCTAGCAGCTTACCTCAGCTGCTGCAGAGGAAATGAAATGAGAAGGTGGAGGCACGACAGCTTTCTAGCGTGCATACCTGAAAGCCGATGTTTTTAGATGTCTGCTCAGKCAGCTGCGTTCCTGCACATTGGCCCCAACACAGCAGTTCTAGCAACTGGTTACTGCTGCACAGACTAAAGAGGGAAATATTATTTGGTATATACTGCACTTTTTAATCACACTGCATGCATCATTCAAAGCCCATTGAAGTCTGCTCTTGCTGACTTAGAGTAGGTTGCAGGTTTTTCACACTCAGCCCTGAGAGAYGGTGTTCATATATCCCCTACATATTCTGCTTTACCTTTTCCCTCCCTTCCCCAAAATGAGGAGGGAGGCATTGCAGGTCTTTCTTCTTGTTAATGTGGGGGGTTTTTTTGCAGTAGTTTAGTTGGCCTGAAAGGTAGCTACAGTAACTGTTTTAGCGGGAACATGCTCCCTTTATTTTCTCCCTCCCTGATGTCTCTGTAAAGCTGTGGTTTGCAMAGACTTTAATTAGAAAAGAGGAATTTTGCATGCTTTCCAGCTGGGCTTTCTTGGATTTAATTGTCATTTTAGCTTTTATTTTTATTGATTTTGTAGCAAAACAAGTTGATATAATCCTCCTAGCTAAAATAGATATAATCCTCCAAGCCAGCAGGGAATGTACTAATGGAAAGAG
Source organism: Rhea americana (assembly GCF_003343005.1). Taxonomy (NCBI): domain Eukaryota; kingdom Metazoa; phylum Chordata; class Aves; order Rheiformes; family Rheidae; genus Rhea; species Rhea americana. The sequence goes on along the minus strand of NW_028187001.1, from coordinate 810,783 downwards.
AGTTATGATAAAAATAACCCACTTCACCCTGGAAAATATCTCCATCATTCAGCAGGAGCTACCTGCTGTCATCAAGACCAAAATCCCTTTTTTAACATAGCATTGTTTTATTTTCATGAGTTTTAGAGTTTTCTAAAACTGATTGAATGACACACATTAGTTTGGAAGAGAAAAGGCAATAACACTAATTCCAGTCCAAACTCCAGGGTCATTGCTGACTACCACATACTTCAGTGAAAATTGAGTTCAAATATTTTCTTCATTTGCAGATATTAAAAATCCTCCTTCTCCTAGGTGATAACTGGACTTGAAAAACAAACTGTATCTACAGAAGAAGCTGACACTGGCCTTAGTGGCCCATCTGGCAAGAGCAGACTGGCTTCATTAAGAAACATCATCTGACAGTTGACATGCCAAAGCTATGACAAATAAATTGCTTGTGCTCAATGTCAATTACATATATTGCCAGTTCAAATACGTATCTTCCTAAAGATGGAGCTGATATACGTTGACACCTGGCATATAGCAGCAAAACCTCTGAAGTCGCAAAGAAGGAAAGGTGAAAGTACGTGTGTCTGCTATGGTGGAGCTATATCAAGACTTTTGGGAGAAGACAGTGCAGTACTGACAAAAAGAAATGAACTTGTTTCTCTGGAGTGTATGAGAGACATCACATCAGGCTCACTGAGGAGGATCTTACCAACTAAATTCCTCCTACAGAAAGGCTGAGGCAGAATTTTGGTACCTAGGTGCTAGGCAGTTTTGCTAATTACTTCGAATGCATTCCTTTAACCACTGTGTTTGACTTGTGGTTGTAAAAACACACGCACACACAGAGCCACCTATCTACTGATCTTCTGACCTTAGTGCTCTTGCAGACCTGGGTGCCCAATGGCCCAAGTTCATGAGAAGAGTACCCATTCTCACAATGGCCCGAAATACGGAGACTGAGTGTGGGATCTGAGCCTGTTTTGATTTAGGATGACCTAGGTCATAGTATCACATACCTGGACAAATACTGAAGTCAAAAGATCATTGATAACAAGAATGAACCCTCAGATAGAAACTTACTCTACTTTCAGCAGTTCTAGATGCTGAGGACCTGGCTGTCACGGGTGGCAGCCTAGGTACACATATATCATATATATGTATATATCAGCGTGAGAGGCTTTGGTGTCACTCTAGAGTGATACCTGTTCTTCCACTGATGTTGGGTGTCTGGATCACCTACATAAGGCTAGATAAAGTCTGCATAAGGCATACATTCTAGATATTGTACCACCTGCTGTTGCCACTGAGTTGGCAATGAATGAGACCTGAAATTGCTTTTGGAAGGACCAACAGTTTCCTTTTAGTGCTAGAGAATGAGTAATAGCCAAATGGCTGTGGTATTAGGGTTTAAATTGTTCAGGGTTTGGACATCACAAGCAGGGGAGTTCAGCTCATTGTTAGGACTTGAAAGACAATACTGGGAATGATGAAGAGCTTACGACCTACAGCTAGGAACAGAGCAGTTCTGGGTCTCTGCACCACTGTTACGCCCAAAGTGAGGTCTAGGAGTAAGATGAGGATGAGAGACAGCAGAAGATGAAAATGTAATACTGTCACTAGATCCTGTACAGCCTGTAGGTCTACTATGAGAGCTGCTGACAGCAATGTTAATGTTAGCCCAGGATCAAGAAGGGGTTCAAGTTAAGACTGCAGAAAGTGTCAAAATTAGGATCTAAGCTACCATGAATTGATAATATAAATTTATCGTCTAATCATCAAAAACTCAGTATGGTTAGAAAGACTTCTTTCCAGGAGGAGCACAAGTCATACATGTTCTAGTAGTAATACAGAGTCAGATAGAGTTTGAATTAGATTACATCAGGGGTAACAGGGACATAAAACTTGCTGATAGATTTTGCAAAGCTTATAGAGTTAGGACAAAACTTAAAACTGATAAATGCAAACAACTTACGGTTAATTTCAAGATGAGCTACAACTAAGACTGGAGATGGGGCTAGACTAACATTACCATAGCAAAAATCTGAAGAGAGAGAGGTTATTGGCAGGTCATGCCAACATTATTGAATTACTTAGGTATTTAGAGCCAAAWGGTACTGGTCTGTAGTATTAAAAGTAGATTTTGATTTATGGGTAGATTAGGCTTTGGACAACAGAAGCTAGATATACTGCTGGATTAGCACAGCTAATGCAAAGTCAGTATAGCTAGGATGAGGTGAAGACAATTTAAATGTTGCTAATAGGAGTCACTGGAATATTAAAGACCAGGTCTGAGAATGGATTTAATGTAAACATGTAGCGATAATAGCGCTAGGGAGCTAGATTAGTTACTAAGTTTTCCATTRACCGATGATGCTGGTAAGGAACTTTGTGTTAGGTTAGCTTAATGAATGGTCAAGGTCATATCTTTATGTTTATAGGTGGGACTAGGGGAAAATTTTTTGACAGCAAAAGTAGAAGCTGTAGGGTTCTTTCTGGACTCTATGTTGACCATCAGAATGTCTGGTTATGATAATAAACCTTTATGGCATAATGTTACTTTTATGTTTTACAGGGAACGCTAGACTGTGATCTTAGAGGGAAGGTTAGGTTTACCTTTGAAGATTAAGATTCACACGATAGAATTTGAGGAACACAATTTATAGCTTGATCCCAGGAGAGGTGATAACARTATAGTGAAATGCTTTCGAGGCAAATGTATGTCATAAGATGTCTTTGTAGGACGGAGTTAGGACCAGTTTTTGGGACAGCAAGAGCCAAGTAGCAAAATTTATTATTGTTATTTGGTATGGTAGATGTTGGCAGCAACAAATGACATCTATTAGCACTGAAAATAGTCGTCAGAGTACAATGTTAAGGATAGATTTGGTGTAGGGTGAAGGTTGACCAAAAGAAGGATTGATGTACTTAGCTGAATTATGAAACGCTTCTAGTCCAGCATGGCTAGAATGATGGCTGGGGTCACCAAGAATCAAAGGACAGGCAGTCCAAGGCTCTGCACTATGGTGATAAGGCAAGGGTTAAAGCTGAGAGACCTGTGTGGAAAAGGAGGACGTGAATATCCTGCATTGCACCCTGGGCTAGTAAAAGGTAAGGAAGAACCAGCATGTGACTGGTTGTGTTTTTCCATATCAAAGGAGTATGATGCTGATAATGGTTAGAGCTGGCTATGGATTAGAAGATTTTGTTGATGAGATTTATTGCTGCATGTGGCATGTCACATGGCTAGGAGGAAGAATATAGTTAAAAGTTGTTCAGAAGTCACGGTTTATAGTTAATATATATATATATATATATATACTCTTTTTAGGGTCACATGTTTATTTTAGGATAGAATTCAGTTCCAGGACCAAATTTTCTAAAGAAACAGAATAATTGGCTGATACTGTAGGGTTAGGAAGACAGTGCTGGCAAAGCAAAAAAGGTTACCTGTTCCTCTTATTGTCTTTGACTGTATTAGCCACCAGTTTGGAGCTTGGGCTTAGGCAGAGTTGCAGTTACACTCATAGCTAATGGAAAGTGGCTGAAGAGTTAGATTTCATCCCTGATGCAGCAAGCACCAAGGGGCACAGCTGGGTACTAAAAGTTGGTTACAGTGAGGCAAACATTCAGAGTCAAAGAAAGGCCACTGCACTGTGATGTGATGGTCACTGGGATAAAATGAGGAATAATTCAGGTAGGATTAACTGGCATAGAACAATTTTGCAGTTGCAGATGTCTCCAGACTATGGTTTTAAAGTTAGTTTCAACATTTGGAATAGGGTTAGGATTCCATTTTGTTGCTGGTAGAGGTCTCTAGTGCATTGCTTGGGGTTAGGAATTGGCTTGTGACAACCGCCATCAAACAGCAGTGCATGTTGGTGTGCATTGAGTCCCTCAGGCTGCACAAAGGCTATAATCCCAAATAACACCTGCCTTCAGTTTAATCCTGTGGCCCTGTTAACTAAACTATTTACCCTCCATGTCCATTATCCTGACTGTTTGGAGTCTAAAGACTCATTAGATCTTTACCCAAGGTGTTATGACTTACTACAAGCCTTAAAATACTGAGGCTTTAGAAAAGAATTTAGAACAGGTCTAAGAGGGTTTTTTATTATTATTATTTTGGCTAGATTCTGGAAGGCTGGTTGAGCTTTAATGGTGACTTATTTCTTTCAATAGTGCGTCAAAGATACTGTGCAGTAAGCCTTTAGTGATTTATGGTTACACTTTTCATTTCAGTCCGTAGAGATTATAGTACTGCTTTTTAATGGGATCATTTAAAACTAGTGCTGTTGTCACCAGGCACGGGAAATGTGTCTTGATTTGTGTGGGATTTAAGTCAGTATTTTGGTTAAAAGGAATTGAAGAACAATTTCCTTGGTGACTCCTCATAAATCTTGGCAACATAATAAATGGCATGGTGTTAGGCTTGAGTTTGGTGGGTAGAAACAAATAGTAATGTTGCAAGGTTAGAAACTGTGGAAATGGGGTTAATGCCATGGTACTGAGATCTGAATCCTTGGTCTGTAGGTGAAGGTTATGGTTAAGGACATATTTAGAGAAAGTATACAAAGAAGAGTAATTCTGGTGATTAAACCCATTAAGGCAGAGAAAGGGGTTAGTTCCCTATGGTTCACAATAAAATCTCTATATTAGAAAAACACAAATTTTAGATTCACGTTAGATCTTGGATTTGTTTAAACATAGTACATCAATATTTATTTCTGCATTATGAAGCCCAGTGGGCTAACGTAAAGGGTTAGTGATGGCAAGAATGAAAAATGTTTCGGTCACATGACATCATTGATGGAAATCTGTGGTTTTGCGGTTGGGTTTTGATTTGCAGTTTAGTGAAATGCACTACTAACTCTTGATGGCACCAGATTACGTACTGTCCTGGTGAACCCTACCCCTAACCCTAATATTAACCATTATACAGTGGAAGTGCAGGCCTGGACTGTTAAAGCAATAAAACTTACTCTTCAAACTCATCTAGTTTGTTATATCCCCTCCTGTAGCGTCTAGAAATCAGGCTAGCTCTTATACTTTGATGTCCTAAACTTAATCCTAATCCTAAATGTTAGTTCAGTCATAATCTACAGATCCTTTTTTTCTCCAGAGCCRTCCATCAGCCATTCTTCCCCTCTGGCACCAGGCTTCACTCTAGCTCTATTTGACTTCCAGAACACATTAATTACCCGGTATTATTAATCCCAATGCTAACTCTAAACCTAAACCTGAATCTAAACCATCTTGCAAATACGATCTGGGGAATCTGGGAGCACTTCCAGGGACATTTCTAGACAAGCTCTTAGGTCCATTTGAGCTTTGCTGGGCACATTATGATCTCACATCAAGGCTAGATTTTGATATACGTTAATTATTCCCCCTTTCTCTCCTTCTCCATCTACGCTATGGTCAAGTGGGCTGGACAGCCAAAGACGACTGTGGCTATACTCTGAATGTAAATGAACAAAGATACAGGATTTCCACATGTGTAATAAAAACAATTTCAGAAATATCCTCAGACTCTTTCACCTATCTTACAAAGAGGTCGGCGCAAATCCTGCCTCTTGCTTATGCTCCAGTGTCTTTTCAGTATCTAGTTCTCTCAGATATTTCTAATACTTTCTTTCTGCCTTATAAAAAAAGATTAGATATTAGGGCAAACAGAGTCCAGCTAGATCACGGGAGGAAGGACAGAGTAGCTACATGGACACAAACGTGACATACAGTACAGAAACTCCAGCATCCCATATTAGTCCCAGGTAATGTAGTGGAGGGCAGGATGAGGACAAGTAAGGAAGTATAGGAAAAGAAGAAACCCTCTTAATCTTGTTAGTGCATTTACAGTCAGATATTTGAGCTCAGTTCTACATTCTGGTTATATCCACAAATGTGAGATGAAGTCACTGGGCATTTTCATGTTACAAAGACTGGAAGCAAGACTGGTCACGTTATCTTGGAAATGGTATTCTTTCTCCCAGGAMTGAAAGGGGAGAGCTTTGAAATATAAGTTGCATACACCCAGCCAGCATTAGATAGCTAAAACTGACGGCATGGCTCTTGCTGCACTCCTTATTCTCTATGCATAACCAACACCAAAACTTTAATTTCCATACTTCTTCCCCAACATATGATTTGTAGTGCAAAGATCTAGCCATTGTCGGTCCTTTAGGTCCAAAGCAGGAATAGATTTGGGGATCTTGCTGTAAACATCCTATTAGTTAACAGTAAAGAAAACCCTTTGATTCTCAGCTAAATGGGAATCTGTTCAAGAATATAAGTAAAGTTTGATGAGTTTGTGCTGCTTCAGTTTATCTAGGCTAGATGCTTGTTTGTGGATGAATTAGAAATATAATCATTATTCACATGGCCTAATGAACAGTGGGAAAAAGGCCTAGGGTTCCAATCACCTCCTACCATGAAGAACCAATTCCTTCAACCAGTATGTGAAGAGAGGGTGAGAGAATCCCAGCAATAGTAAGACAATTTGCTGAAAAGTATATAAGTTAGTTCCAACATGGGTGAACCAGACTACAGAAGGAAAAATAYCCCACATAGGATAGTTTATTGGTGAATATTTCCTAAATATAATAAATTAATAAATGTGTGATTTAGTAAAATAAATATCTGATAGTCATCATTCTTTCTGCATTGTCTRGTACAAATGACTACTGCATAGCTAATGTGGACAATACTCAAAATCAGCTGCTTATGTTCTTTGACTCTGAATTGATATATGATTCTTAAAAGCCCAATGGGACTACCCATTGGAAGGTCATGGCAATCAGGAGAGGTTTCTGAGTACAGGAATAAAGGAAGTATCACGCATATCTTCATGAAGGGCAAGGAGGATCCAGCGAACAACAGCCTGATTAGTCTCTCCTTAGTCCCTGGAAATGTGATGGAGTAACTAATCCTGGAAACCATTCCTGCACATGTAAGGGACAGGAAGATGGTTGGGAGTAGTTAGCATGGATTTACAAAGGTGAAATTGTGGTTCGYTTTCTGTGATGAGATGACTRGCTTGGTGAATGAGGGTGAGCAGTGGATGTTGCTTACCTTGACTTTAGCAASGCTAAACACAACATTTTCATAGACAAACTATTGAAGTATAGATTAGATAAGTGGACAATGAGCTGGATTAATAACTGGCTGAGTGGCTGAACTCAGAGGGCACAAAGTCCAGTTGGAGCCTATTCATTCACAGCGTTTCCCAGAGGTTGATACCGGGGCCAACCCTGTTCAACTTCTTCACTAATGACCTAGACAATGGGACAAAATGCACCTTCAGCAAGTTTAGAGATGATACAAAACYGGTAGGAGTAGCTGATGCACCAGAGGATTGTGCTGCCATTCAGAGGGACCTTGACAGGGTAGAGAAATGCAGACAGGAGCATCATAAAGAGGAGCAGAGGAAGTACCAAGTCCTGCACCTTGGCCAGAATAACCCCTTGCACAAGAAAAGGCTGGGGTCTAGTCAGCTGAAGAGCATCTTTGCTGTGAAGAACTCAGAGGTCCTGGCGAACCTAAGCTGTACATGAGCCAGCAATGTGCCCTTATGGTCAAGAAGGCCAACAGTATCCTGGGCTGCATTAGGCAGTGTTGCCTCTCACTCAGAGGTCAAGGGAGGTGATCCTTCCCCTCTGCTCAACACTGGTGAGAACACACCGGGACTGCACCCAGTGTTGGGCTCTGCAGTACAAGAGAGACAAGYATTTACTGAAGTGAGTTCAGCAAAGGGCCACGAAGGTGATTAAGGGCCTGGAGCATCTGTCACAGGAGGAGATGCTGAGAGAGCTGGAATGTTCAGCCTGGAAAATGGAAGGCTCTGTTGGGATCTGATCAATGTGCATAAATACCTGATGAGAAAATGCAAAGATGACAGGAGCAGTCTGTTCTCAGTGGTGCCCAGTGAGAGGGCAAGAGGCAATGGACACAAAYTGAAATGCAGAAAATTCATTCTGAACRTATGAAAACACTYCTTTCCTGTGAGGGTGGTTGAATATTGGGACAGKTTGCMCAGAGAGGCTGTGGAGTCTCCATCCTCAGAGATTTTCCAAATTCCACTGGACACAGTCCTGAATAACCTGCTCGAGGTGACTTTACTACAACAGGGGGTTGGACCAGACAGTCTCCAGAGATCATTTCTAAACCCTGCTATTCTGTGATGCCTCTGGATTTGMGGCCAAGTGGATAGCACTGGATGGAATGGATGTTGCTGTTGGGCTACCCAAGTATTATATGCAGTACCAAAAGCAGACTAACTTTTTGTATCCTGTGTCTTTCAAATGAAGATAATCACTGTCTGTAAATATAGRTACAAAAGAGATACCATTTCTTATTCTAATTCATATGCAAAATGSTTCCAAGTGGATATCTTCCTTCCCAAGAGAGGTTTTGCAATTTCTCCTTGTTTGCCAATTCTCTGACTTTGATATTAAACCTATGTTTTGTTCTGTACATCTAAAATGGGAGAGACTGTTGCTCATGGGAAGGAGAGTCATATAAAACATCTCTGCAGGACAAGACTCCCTCTTTCCCTGTCGCAGTTCCCAGTGTGCGTGCTCTTCCTGTTCTGGACTCTGCTTGTGAATGTAGGAATGGTAAAGGCTGCTGCTGTATTTRTTGTTGTTAAGGTGATAAACTATACATGCATATAGCTCACTTGTACTCTGCTCATGGAAGTGTCTATCTTCCTCTGGGAAGCCAGGAAGAGCACGCCATACACCCTGCACAGATTAAAGTCTCTCTACTACCTAAGACAAAAACACTTTAGAAACAAATTGTATTAACTTTTTCCACTAGTGGTTTTAAACTGTTGCACACCATTCTAGCTACTGCGTAGTGGGAAGCCAAATAAATCATTATACAATTAATGCAAGTCTGACACTCATGGGAGCAACCGTGTAATTAATTGTGACTAATGCAACTGTTACACCACAGAGGAGAAATTAGGAATGTTTTGCCACTTATTGTAAAAAATTACYAGAAGGCAGTTCATTACCATATTAACTACTGCCATTTAGTCAAGTCACAAAGTGTCTACAGTATGTATTTTCCACTTTAATGCACCAATCCCACTACAAAAGAATCAAATTCTATGTKGAAATTACTTAGATGAAAATTCAAAACTTCACAGCTGACACTACTGCTGAGAGCTCCGTCCGACGCAGTTCTCTCAACATAACGAACTCATTTAATGACATTTTCCATGACTGAGAGAGCTGACCAGAGCTTTCAGTCATTTTATAATATAGGCACATACAGAAACAGATGCATGTTCAAAGGTGCCATTGGCTGTCCCCTGTCTGTGCATGAACTGGTGTTACCCGTAGCCTAGCTTTGTTGAATTTACCGCTACATGGATGGTTATGTCAAGGCATTAAGTAAGTCTCCAGAAGCTTTTGCTCAGATACATTACTTTAGATGATATTCGAATGAAGTTTGTCTGTATGTACACAAATGGTTACATACCTGAAGACGATAGAATTTGATGAAAAAGGGTACATCTCTGTAATATGTGCTGAGTGAAAGTGAACTCACTCCTCCAGGTGTAAAAGGGCTGAGGGGAAAGGTAGAGAGGGAGGAAGGCAAGGAGGCTTGTGCATGCCAATGCGCATGGCTGGGCATGAGAGCACAAAAGAGTCATCCTGTCTGCACTCCTCTGGGGATCTCCTGATCTGCTCAGGCCGGTGGAAAAGCTTCTGTTCGTTGATAACATTTATTTGTTACTCCTTTGGCTTCACTGCTYCTCTCACTAAAGAGTCTAACATTATTCAAACAGCTTTTGAGATAGAAATATTAGACAATACAGAAGCCTGTAAATGAATAAAGTCTTATTTAAGAACAGTGGGACTCAGTCCTGTTTCCACTTAATCACCATTGTATCTTACTGTACCCAATTATTAGAGGAGACTAAGAAACAGATGTGTGCCACGGAAAACTCTAGTGATGCAAGGATATGCATGTTGCTACAGTTTTTAAAAGTCCCATATTGTGTTTGTTTTCTTTGCATTTTTATAAGATCATTTCTCCTCCTCCCTTCTTCTCACAAAATCTTGCACAGATGGAGACCCAGTGAATCAGCTGTCTTATAATAGGGCAGAATTTTTGATGCATATCTTCAGCTGGTTGTCCAAACCTACTACTCCGATTATTAGTGCTTGAAATCTGTCTGCTGATGCACAAGGATCAATTCAGTTGTGAAATACGGGTCCTGAGGAGTCCCTAACTGTCTCCCATTTGTTCCTGCATGAGGATGTTGATGTCCCATAGCACTGTGTCACATATCCCAGTTTCATGACACCAAGTCCTGGACACGCTACAGACACTGAGCATGCGATGTTTCTGTTTAGACACTTACTCACAGTTTAGCATCCTGGGGCAGGACATRCTGAGGCTGTGAGCAGCAAAGGCTGCCAGGATCAAGGATTATAGCCTCACCGGGGCTGAGCAACTCTGCTGCTTGTGGAGTTGAGATCCAACTTCTTGGATGACCATGCTTGCCTTGCTGCATAACCTTGTCTCTCACTGATTTCAAAATCTGGAGCCTGTGTGAGCCAGCCATGCTGGAGCCCCCGATCCCTGTGACCAGCTGTGCTAGCCCACAGAGGGCACTGGGAACAGGGACTGGGCAGTGATGGGAGGCTCGCAACACTGCTGCGTTGTCTATGCGCTAGAGCACTTCAAATTGGCTTTCTGCACAAATTTATGTTGCATCTCCCAAAACATCATCGTTATAGCATGTATTAACAAATGTTAGAAAAACAACTAACAGTAATGTAGTTAGTTAGAGCTGTGATGACGTGAGAGGAGAGGGAAACTGCCTTTTTTTTTTTTTTTTTTTTTTTTTTTTTGATCAATTCCTTTCAGAGCCATTGCAACATGATTCCATATTGGGAAAGGATCCTGTGACCTTATTTTTCAAAATCTTAGCTATATCTTTATTACAGGTTGCAATTTAATTATTGGGTGACCTTCCCATCACAAAAGTTTCCTGTCATGTTGAATAGTTACTTCTCTCATGCATTTTCTATTTTCCTAACAATGACTTCACATCTGCATATTGTTGAGGTAAAAAAACAATATTAACAAAATTTTCATGACTCTCCAGTTATTTGAATAYGTATTTGATATTACTTCTGCAAAGAACAGAATACCTATTCCATACTACCCATGAACCCATCTGTGTGACCCCTCAGGATCAAAAGACTTATAATACTTTCTTGAATTTATGTAACTTCTAATCTACCTTTCAAGAATATTAAGAAGCTGAGAAWGAGTGAAAGATTTGTCTCTACACTCTTAAATTATGTTTATGTAATGATGGTTTTGAATTTTTAAGAGATCAGTATTTAAACAGTTGATTGTACCTAGYACTTAGATGAAATGTGATGTGATGGGAGATGCATGAAATGTCCAATATTTGACGTTAGAAAATAAACTATTGTAAGCTCCTAGCTCCTGGATATGAGTGAGTCATTGAGAAGTCATTAATTAATCCAACCCAAAGTTTCACAAAGTTTGCTCCTCTCTTTTTCTCTTTTTCCTTTTCTTTATCCTCAATTCTGGACAAAGTTATTTGAAGGTGTTTTCACTAAAGTCATAAATGCTTGTTGCAGGCATAGATTTGTGATGACAAAGATCTGCAGTCAAGAAACAYTGCATTAGAGTGTGCAGTCACTGTTATTTACCGTCTTTGCTGTAGGCCTGGTGAAAGCAGTTCCTAAAAATGATAACAGTTGCTGTTACAAAAGTCAGTGACATATCCCACAGGGAACTATGTAGGAAAACTCTCCCTMTGATCTAGTTAATATAAATCAATCTGACAAACAATGTCAAGGATGACTGTCAGTCTCACACTAGCATATCAGAAAAGGAAAGACTTCTTAGGAAAAGAAAAAAAAAAGACAGAAAATTTAACTAATCTTGATACTAAGCCTAAGGACAGTTATTGACAATGCTAATGCATAATTTTGCAAACTTCCTACACTTTGAAGTTTTGAAGTGATTTCCATCTTAAATATTTTAGAATATTATGAAAATACATTGCACAACTATTGTTCTTGCTGGTTCCAAAGTTAGACAGACTTTTTTCATGGTATCTTCTCATCCACCAGAATCATCCTTATACCTCTCATACCTACAGGAGAGCAGACTAGACTAACACTAATAGGACAGGTTGGCAAAGTCACTTTCAGTTTAGCTTTTAAATGTTTAAAAYGGAGCTTTAATTTATGCTCTTAATCCAGATTTGTAAATCTGAAAAYCACTAATGAGTGTAAAACAACCAAGCAGTTTGTGGAGCATAGCCCACAGTCTAGTCCTTATCCCTGGAGATGTCAGGTGAAGTGTCCACCAAAGTGCTTTCACCATCAAGCTGCTGCTATGGTTTTGGAGATATTTCTCGCTTTGTATTTGTACTCCATGTGGATAGAGATGCTCTTGGTATGACAAGAGAACCTACTATTTCTGGTGCCCTCTTAAATTGGGGGTCCTTCTTTGTAGATCTTGAAAATTGGAAATAACCTTTCTTGTGAACATYTGGCACAATGCTGGATGCTAACAATTTCTTGCCATAAGGAGACCTGATTCYGCCGTCTCTAACAAATGTGCTTGTTAAAAGAGAGCAATTCTTATCTGCTCAAGCTTCAAGCCATTAAAGTTGTGCACTTTTCAAAAGGTTTCAAAACGTGCTATAGCAAAGGTGATCTAGGAAAGGTGGGAACCGGAACAGAGAGGTGAAATAAYTTCAGTAGGGTCTCACAAGGACGCACTGTAATAGATTGAGAGGTTCCTGATGTACAGCCTTCTGGCCTCTTCTCTCAATATTGCCTTCATCTTTCTTGACCCAATGTCATTTTCAGAGTGACCTCTGAGTTCCTTCTCTTCTAAAACTGAAAACTATCATATCCAATACAAATCAATTAAAATTAAGACAGGAACCCACAACAAACTCTTACTGATACCTGACATCCATTCTTTTTACAGTAGCATTGTTACCCCACATCTGAGGATTTTATTCCTCAGTTTTCCCCTGATATTTTTAAAAATGCTGTGTGAAACCACCCTAACTATTGGTCTGAGCAGTGTTGTCCCAATTTAAAATGCTGTATGGGCTAGTAATGTCAACTGCATATTTTACTGGCAGTCCAAATCTTACATGACATCTTTTATTAGTGGAAAATGAGCTAAAAGCCTTATAAACAAAWTCTTCTTCTTCTCTAATTCTGCACATAATTATATGTGCACAGAGTGTTTGGTTACTTTATCATATTTCCACACACAGTTAATAGATTACCTGCATTACTCTTTCCCTCAGTTCATGAGCAGAGGGTGTTATACACATGTTAATGTAAAAATAAGTTTAYATATAAGGCCCCTTTCCCTTGTTAACATCCCTCTTTCTCATATTCTTCATAACTGATTTTGTATGTATTAGTTGATAACTTACTTCAAAACCAGAACTTCTAAAAGCAATATAAGAAGTCAGAAGTGTGATTGTATGCATGAAGATATGGAAATTTCCATTATTTTATGCCAAAAAATAATAAAAAACTATAAATGCTTTATAGATTTTACATTACTTTTCTCTTTTTGAAGCACTGTTTTTGGAGAATTTTTCTAGCTCATTGACATCAGTTGTCATATGTGATTTTTGCCTGAGTAAAATGTGGACATCAAAGAAAAAAGATATGCTATCATATTTAGTCAATTGTGTAAATACAAGTTACACACTATCAGCTAGTCAATACAAATATTGAAGCATCTATAAAAGGATCATTTGAAAGATCAGTAAAAATAAGCTCACATGAACACCACAATAGCACCTTTATTTTAAAATTCAAGTCTAAAACATTCTTCTTATTCACCATATATTTTCCAYATCTTGTTTTAGAACTTAATTCTTGTGACAAATATTTCTGAAATGAAAATTAAATAAAATGGTTACAAAAGGTTACAACCCCAAACTTTCTTTTCACTCCGCAACATTAAATTCTGCTAATATTATGAGTATCGGCAAGGGATTGGCTGCTCTTTTCCACAGTACTTTGACACAGTTGTCAGTCTACAGTGCTTTCCCACAATTATTTATCTTTCTTTTCCTTTCTTCTTTACCTATCAACTCTGAACCCAGCTGCTGCTTTTAGCAGTGTTTTTAATGGCTCCTTTGAAGCCTCACACTTCTATTATGAAAGCTAAATTGGGAGCCATTTCACACCCTCTATTTCATTTTCACTATAAAAATTGAGTGTTAAATGCAGACAGGCCAGTCAAGAAGCCCTCGTGAAAGAAGTATCCAAACCCTCAGGGCACTAATTTATGGACAGCTGCTCTATGAGATGGCAATTCACTGCCCCTTCTCCCTCCTGTCTCCCAAACAGCAGGCAGCTCTGGCCTTTTCCATAGCCTTTGGGCAGCTTCCCTAGCTGCTACACCATACTTTCTTCACACTGATAGTGAAAATATTTTTTTCACTATCAATACAATGCCCTAAATGAGATTTGATCACCATATGACTTCCTATTATCAAAAGATGCATTTGGCAAAATCTCATGATCAAAACTTCCTGAGGAGAATAAAGCAATCAGCTTGATCAGATTCCAGACTGGAAAACATCATGGAGATTATATTGCAAAAGCATCAACAATGCTTGAAATTCTTCCCCAAAATATCTTGAATTTTCTTACTTTTCTGGAGCAGTGGAGAAAAGCTCATATATCTGTTTACACATGTTTCTGCTCCATTCACATTCTCATAGTAATTTCTGCTGACAACAGTGCTAGGTCTTTATTCCATGAAGAGTGAGCAGTGGTATAAAGCCTTGTTATCATGGTTGAAGTATTTCTGGTCGGTGAAGGTGGATAGTTATAAGATCTTTATGTTAGCACACTGGGCTAAAAACCTTCCAGAGATGTTTGGAAAAGGGCACTCACATCCTGTGCCCCAAGACATCCTCAACATATAAAGTCTTCTTATTTCTATACTGAGGAGGGAGAGGAGAGGGAAAGGAGAAAGTCAGAGAACTAATCTTTAAACTTGAGGAATTCACCACTTATCTCTGCTGGAGGAAGAAACTAGGGTGCTTTTCATGCTCTCTCCAGCTTTGTCTCTCCTCATCTTTGAAGGCTTTAGAAGGCTGCATGGCTCCATGCTACACACAAGTCACATTAGTGAAAGACCCTTTGTATTGGTCTAGTAGCAGACATTAGCATTACCAGAGAATTAGTCTTATATATTTAATGCAACATCCTGAAAAAGTCTTCAGTGCTCTTTCTTGAGCAATATTTTTACTACTTCCTCTCCTGACACTTTTCAAAAGTACTATACTRAATTTTTAAGACACTGGCAAGTGCATTTTTATGGAGTAATGAATGTCTTATGATAGATACATGCTGAAAAACGTAATTTCAGAATTAAAAACTTCATTAGAAAAATTYTTTGCATATGCCTGATGTTGCTAAGGGAAGAGAAAGAGTATGGGGCATCCTCTTCCTTGTTGTATGAACTTGTGCAGGGAAAGGGGATTTCCTTCAGCACCAAGACTTCAGGAATGACCCATCCTCAGAATACTAGATTCCAGTGAGTGCCTTGGGAGTTGTGTTAGGGAAATRCCAGGACTTATATTGCACTCAGAGGCAGGCAACAGTAACAGGAGAAAATGCCACTCCACATACTATGTCCTGAATCAGTAGGGTGAGTGCTGTGCCACGGTCAGATGCTACTACTTTTTGCCTCAGCAAGACCAGAGGAGCTGTGAAAACAAATAGCTTCATATATACTTTAAATGGCTAATAATTCCCAGGCAACACAATGTTATTTAGCAGGACAGCCTGTAAAAAAAACAAGCCAATGTATTTAGGAAGCGATGTACATGTTAGCATTTATACTTGGCTATTTGCTCGCTGCTCTAGCAAAACCTGTCCAAGAGGACAGGGTCTATTCCTTATGAAGCAAACTTCATCTCAATATAACGACAGGGCAAGCTGTGAGCAGAGCAAATGATTCAGGATCCTTCCAMGGGACCCTCACAGATTTACTCACTAAGGGTGACCCAATCTCTGCCCAGCAGCAAGGCCATGGGAAAGGCAATTCACTACTCAGACGTCCTCTCCAGTAAGCCCAGGGCTCCTCTGACCCTGTACCTGGCCTGACTTCAGGCAGCTTTCATAAATTTCTTCAACTCCTCTCATGCTTTTYACTACCATTGGCCTTGATTGCTAAATACAGACCCAGCACTGCCTCTAAATGCATTTTTGCATCCATATTTAGATTCAAAGTCTAAAAGAAAATAACAAATTCACTGTTCTACATTTTGGCAGGCAATATGCAATCAAWTTTAAAATGCTGAGAGGATTATGTTTTGGCTAGACTTGCATTTCCTTTTTCAGATTTATTATTTCACTCTCAGTCTCTTAGTCCACTAAAATCTTGACCTCAGATGGAGAGAACATACTGGTAGACAGTATTTTAGATCTGTGTATTTGGTTACTTCTAGAGGATGTGAAATGCATAACTGCTTTCAGAAACTGGCTCCATGATAGCATATGTATGAGAGTATTGGGAGGCCTGTCCTGTGCCTTCCATTTTCTGCAAAACCGTACGGAAAAGGCAGTGGTCTTCCTAGTAAACAATGGGCACTGCTTCCTTTCCAGTCAAAGAGTCTTCATATTTTGAACCTTTAATGTAAATTTAACAGGGTGGTGCCAATCCAATCCAGAATAAGGAATAAAARGGGCAGAGTGAAGTCAAGATGTAAATGGGTTTTCTTCATTTGTTATTTTTAATAATTAAATGGATGCATTATTACCCCTGCATAATAGATTATAGGAAAACCAGGGTGATTCTCTTCATTTGTTTGTTCCATAGAATAATTATTTGGGTTTTTTATGTACATATTTGTGGTTAATGCTTGGAGCCATCTGTATCTAGTTAAAATAGTCCAGCAACCACATCATCCAAATACATTCAGATGTTAAGATGTGCATAACTGTATAAATAACGATGTCAAGTTGTCAGAGAAGAAATCTTAACCTCTATAATCATAATATTGCCCTTCCTCAGTGTTCTGATTTTTATTTTGCCTCTATGTTGTTATTAAATTCATATAAACTTGGATGATATTTCAATTTGATGAAAACCTGAATTATAAATGAATCTATGCAGCTAGAAAGAAATCATCTCATGTAAGTGTCATTTTTGAGGTATTGAAATAAGARAATTCAAACCCCCTCTCAAATGAGATGAAATTACCAAAAGATATATTCAGTAGTATGTGGAATACATACCAATGTGAAATCACTAACCTGTGACTCAGGCTCCATACCATACTGTTATTTGAACTTGCTGCTTCCTCCTTGGATCCTACATAATTGTTTTCAGGTCCTCCTGTGGAAAGAAAGCCCTACAYGCATTCTCACTACTTGTTAGTGGAGCAATTTATTAACTTAAACTAGCTTTTTAATTCAAAATGAGAATTTACTAGACTCTTTTCCACTAATCACTGATCGTTTTCTCCCATGTTACCATGTATAACTGTRGAACAGAGCAACTTTGCTGTCTTCTGTGCTTTAGAGATGATTGCCACCATCACTGATTTCTCCATAAATTTGGTTATCCAAGGATCCACATGTCTGGATCTGGACTGCACAACCAGGGCAGATGTCTTGTGTGACTGCTGTTGTTTGTGAGAGATGCATAGCGGCATCCCAGACTAATGTCTTCCATGGCCAGCAGCTCTATGGTCACAGGAGATCACACTAGGTCTGGCTCARATACAGCCCCATGGCTACCTTCCGACTGCACAGACACAAGACCATCAGCCCAAACRTCTTTTTGTTCCTGGGTCACTGTGGCACAGCAGCCTGTGTTTTCTCCGTAACCCTTGGTCCTCTCACTCATGGAGACACTGTGATCATGACGATGCAAGAAGGTCACAACAATCTGTCTTCGTAAAGGGAAAAAGCACTATAGGGCTTCTCTATCACTTCTGACTGCCACCAGGGAGCTCATTATAGTATCAAATAGAAGACACTTAGACACCACACTTCACTACTCCATCAGTCTTCAGCACCACTTTTCCACAAGTATACATGAAGGTAAATAACAAAGCCATTAGGTTGCTTCTCCGCGAGACAATTTGCTGCTTTCCTGCTGCATCCTGCTACTGCGGAGGCAAATCCACTAGCAGATGGAGGGAAAGCAGTCCCTAATGTATATGAGGCTGCAACAAGAAGTCTGTCCTGAAAATAAAAGGCTTTCTTCAAGGCTGCCTTACAGCTGTACCGCTTGGTACAGCTTACTACCTCTTACTACCTGTGTTCAGTTCAGCAATCAGAGCAAGTCTCAGCAAAGAAATGGTTGGGCTTTTTACATTTTTAAYGCTTCCACCATATTATAATATTTAATACTTCTAAAAGAGGCATAAGGTGCTATTCCTCAAGGCATAAGCCATCCTCCATGGGTCATTAAATAAATATGTAATGTAAGGTTATACCCACTGTCTTTGAAACTTTCAATAGTGGCCCATTACTGGAGGGCTGAATGTGAAAGGAACCCTGTGAAATGGAGTTAGAATGGATGGACTATTGCTTTATGCCAATTTGACAAATTTTATCCATTCCCCATCCTTCTTCTCCCTGTTCCTGTTTGGAAAATGAGTTTATCTGGGGAGGAAAGAAAAAAAAAGTAAAATATCCAACAATTGTACAAAAGGAAAGCCTTACTTAGTATTTGTAAAGAGAATTAATGCCTTATATAACAGGYGGACACATTCCTTTTTTTTCCAGGGAGTCACTGACAAAGATTTTCTTTTTTATTTACCTTCTGTAATGAGTTTTTATTTCTTTTAAGAATGACTACAGATGTTAAAATGTACATTACAGCTTGAGAAATAATAACTTGGACTATTCCAAGATTTTAGAAAAGGTTGAACAAACATTTTTGGCCATCTCAGAGTGTCAGTGAACACACAAACTCTGCAGCTTAACTCRGCCTCTCAAGGCCATGCTCTCTTCTGAGAAGGGCTGGAGACTCTCCCCCAAGCCTCTAGAGGAGATCTCTGGATTGTAATTAGCACAGCAGAGTGGGAATAGCTGTTACAGTTGAAAAAGGCATCACAGATGGCCCCTTTGCCTGTTGTGAATTTACCAAAGCAAAGGAAAATAGTCTACAGCAATGTTGCACCAGTTGAGCATCAATATAAAGTAAGACCCCAGACTGTTCTCGTTGCACAAGATTCTCCGTTTTAAAGCCAAATCAAAAAAATGCAGAATGCATTCCCTAGGGGACATCAGGTTCACAGTCTTGATGGCCAGGCTCCCAGTGACAAGATAAGTATATTTCTRTCATTCGTTTGATAGTTCTTCACTCTTCCCCTGACCCCAAACTTGCCTATGCTCAACCTCTCTTTTTTTTTTTTTTTTTTTGCATATTTGCTTCCAAATTACAATGTTATTACCATCAAACTTACTATTAAATATCTTTTTCACTGAAGAATCAAAATGAAACTAGTGCCTATGTTTAATATCTTTCTTGAAAAATACTACATTTGTGACACCCATCCTTTGTTTGTCAAAGTATCACACATGCATTTTTTTGATGTTGTCTCATACCTACTGGTTTACAGTGCCCCTTCCACAGTAACCAAGAAGCAAATTGAATTTGCATTTCTTTGTTTTCCTGTGMGACAGATAAGAAAGAAATTGCAGTATGTGACTGCCATGTTTAGGTAAAGCAGAGTCTACATACACAAAATAGCACTATTCTGGGTGTATTCAGACAGAAAGAAACAGCTATTCCACTGGCTGACCACTGAGCAGTCCCACCAAATTAGCCTTGAAAATCGCTGCAAGATGAGACCAGYACATAGTGTACATGCACTCCTATAATATACCGGAATAATATACTGCTGCTCAGTATGCAGCATCAAAAATAATGTCTATCTTATGAAAAAAACAGTGATCTCCTTTTTGCAGTGGCTCTGCAAAGGAAAAGACAGTCCTGAAGATTCTACCACATTTGCATCCTCATTTTAAAGGTGCAACAATGCCCATCATGCCAGGTAATCTTGAAAACCATATTGGTGAAGAGATGACACATGTAAGGTTGTGTGGTATCTGTGCCTGGAGGTTTCTGTAGTATATCTGAGGCACAGAAACTTAGGTAACAATGGATATGACATTGTATGACTGCCTTTTTGGTGAAAAAGTTATAAAATACACGGAAACTTCCCCAAAATTGTCTGTTTGAGACATAGGATCTATTTTTCCTGTGTGTGGTGCAGCAGTGTTTTCAGGAGGAAGCACTGGGAACTTGCACTGTAGCTCTTTCACAAATGTGGGAAGGATGGATTGGCAACTGAAAGTGGAATGAGGATACTACGCATGTGTTAGCCTTACCAGGCTAATACTCTGCCTGGCCTTTGACAGGATGGCTAGACTTYCATGGATTTAGGGCTATGTGACCAATACAAAAATCATTCCTTCTGGAAGGTAAAATTCAAACAAAAATCACTAATTCAAAAGCAGGTACTAATGCAAAAGAATTTGACAGTTATATATTTCTTCTGATGTCTGCATTGAGTTTCCCAGCAACATCCATAATATTGACAGCAGCTGTGAATCTCAGCCCAAAAGAAGGCCAGCCATCATAGCCAAAGCCAGTTCAGCCCTGCTTTTTTCTTTCTCTGTTCTTGGCCTGGGTCATTCTTCTACTTGGATGTTTTTTTCCCACAGATTTTTTCTGGGTACCTCCTTTATTTTCCTCTCAGCTGAAGAACCACCAATCTCAGTCGGGATCCCTGTTTCTGGATCCTTTGTCTCCTTTTCTTCTACCCCTTCCTGACAATGCTGCAATTCCCTCTCCCCATCCTATTCACTAGCTCATCCTCTGAAGAGAAAGTATTTTCACTTTCACTTAAAACACCCCATTTCTCTCTCTGATGCTTTAATGGGCCTTTCTACTTCTCAAAACAGATGACACAATACCGTGCTACCACTACAAGCACGTATCTATGTCAAGCATGAAGAAACACGACCTCCACCAGAGGCCCTGAGCCACTTGACGCTTGTCCCTGCTACAAACCTACTACTGTTAAAATGTTGGAAGTGGGATATTACCCTCCTTCCCTTCTCATAGGCCTTGATGGAAGTTCTCAAGAGAAACATTAAATACAGACCTAATGCAAACCCACTGAAAATAATGAGACTCATTTAAGAGCAGGTCTACAAAGCTTTTAGGTTGTTTGAAGATTGTTTTACATCTGAAGGAACAAGAATGAGAAAAGATGATACTTTGGTTCCAATGCACTCTGAATATTTTTGCACCTCTCAGACAGGTCAATGTCAGTCACAATTCTGAGTCTCTTGAAAAGAGAATTTAATGTTTTTTTCATATAATATCCTAATAGCAGAAATGCAGCACATTGTCAGGGTAAAAATATATATAGAGAGAAACTGCCATTTCCAGATCTTCCTTTGCCTGCAGAAAGACTATGCCAGGTCATTGATGTTTAGACTCTTAAGTGTGATGAAATAGGAAAAATAATATATTTATGTAAAGGTAAATGCAAGCACAGAATGCCTAGGGAAAGAGGGGGTGGAGATTTCTGTGCTGGAATATTGTCTTAATTCAGTCTCCATAGATCAAAATCCAGTGCCTTTACTGTTGGGCCAATTTTCCATTAAGTATTGAGAAAAAAACGCATGTTCTCACTCTCCACATTTTAATCTCAGAGATGGCCACACTGAGTCAGACTAATGATCCTTCCAGTCCAGAACTCCGTATTTCTCAACAGTAGAGTCTTGAGTCAGTGAATAAAAATYGCTCTTTTTGGCCTCAGAAACCTGGACCTATGTGAATTTGAGAGGTGAAGCAATTTCATTTCTTAGTTTATGTGYTCCTTCATTTCCTGTTGGAAAAGAAGGAAATGGTTTATACTGTCATGCAGAAGTCTACATTTTTTCATGAGAGAAGAAAGTACTTTACGCAGCACTGCAARAGGCAGGCTTTCCCTTGCTGACTCATACTGAGCTCACAAAGAACAAATAAATGTCAGTAAGGAAAGCCAGATTGCTAATCTGCTCCTCCTCCTTAAGGAGCTTTCAGTCTTCAATGAGTTCGTTCCTCTATCAGAAACTTTAGCATTAATTTTCTTAGTTTCAAAACTTTCTGAGGGCTTTTCTCTTTGACAGCCAACAAACATTGCAAGGGAACATTCTCTTTCCCAGCTTGTCATTTTTACCRTATAAATTACAAATCACTCTGAAGTATAATGCCTTCACATATATTTTGTTGGCACAGCAGGCAGCAGTAGTTAAAACATCTGTGAAACCAGCTTGTTTGGCACAGAGAGTTTCCTGATGGATGTTACAACAGGCACTTTTGGTTTTAAAACATTCCCAGCAAAGCAACTCAGTCATTCTTAGTGATGATYCTGGGTGCCCCTTCTGTGCAAATCATAGAATCATAGAATCGGTAAGGTTGGAAGGGACCTTGGGAGATCATCTAGKCCAACCTCCCTGCTCAGCAGGGTCACCTAGAGCATSTKAGACAGGGYTGCATCCAGGYGGGYCTTGAAGATCTCCAGAGAAGGAGACTCCACAAACTCTCTGGGCAACCTGGTCCAGTGCTCYRTCACTCTCACAGTGAAGAAATTCCCCCTCAYGGTCAGGYRGAACTKYCTGTGCTTCAATTTCTGCCCATTGCCTCTTGTCCTGTCACACGGGACAACTGAAAAGAGTTTGTCCCTGTCCCCTTGACACCCTCCCTTCAGGTACTTGTACACATTGATCAGATCCCCCCTCAGTCTTCTCTTCCMCAGGCTGAAGAGGCCCAGCTCTCGCAGMCGTTCCTCAYRGGGCAGRTGCTCCAGCCCTCTGATCATCTTTGTGGCCCTATGCTGGACTCTCTCCAGTAGCTCCATGTCTCTGTTGTCCTGGGGAGCCCAGAACTGGACACAGTGCTCGAGATGAGGCCTCAGCAGGGCTGAGTAGAGGGGCAGGATCACCTCTCTCGACCTGCTGGCCACACTCTTCCTAATGCACCCCAGGAGACCATCGGCCTTCTTGGCCACAAGGGCACATTACTGGCTCATGGTCAACTTGTCATCCACCAGCACTCCCAGGTCCTTCTCTGCAGAGCTGCTCTCCTAAAGGTCAGCCCTCAGCCTGTACTGGTGCCTAGGGTTATTTYTCCCTAGGTGCAGGACYCTGCACTTGCCCTTGTTKAACCTGAGGAGRTTCCTCTCTGCCCAGCTCTCCAGCCTGTCCAGGTCTCTCCCATCTGTCTAATTCAGATCAGTCAGATTAAATAATTTTATTAGCTGTCATGCCTTCATGGTCTTCCCAGTTCTTCAAACATATCAGAGCCAGTGGTCACTGCATTGGGCAATAAGAGACCAGATGCTTCTTCAATCAGATCAGGAATTTCAGCTACACACTGAAGAAAAATCAGCTCTGTACTGTCAATATGATCACAAGTRTTATTAATTATGCATAATGCTTATTTACAACCAAGAAATCTATGATTTGTGCTGGCAGACCACTAGACATCTTATTACTACTGGAACTGTAAGTACAGTTCCTACCATTTTCCAGCTTGTGGGAAAAGGGGATMAGGAGCAGTAAAACTGAGAGGTTGTGCTTCATTACTTGAAAAGTTCACCACATGCAAAAATCTTTTCTGTAATAAATGGCTATTTTATGCAATACAAYATTATTTTTAAATTTTATGCAACACTGCAAGATGCACAATTGATAGAGCTCAGTCCTGTCATCTTTAAAATTATTTATGWAGAATAAAGTCTTTTTGTGACTTTTACTATAGAATTAGATTGCAAAACAGATCTAATAGCACAGTTCAGATTCACTGCAGCACGGATATGTGTAAATTGCTGCTATTCAACATAGCTGCAGGGTCAGCCGTCATGGGGCAGTGACCTGGACCCCTTCCCTCCTTTCAACAAGCAGCAGTTTGCCAAAGGCAGATTAAATCACTCACTTGTAACGTTACTTTTAACGTGATAAGTTTTGATCATCCTCAGTATTTGAAGACCATCATAACTAGTACTTACAATAAAATTTACACAAGTTTTATCTATCAAAAAAGAAAGATAGATTAGACAGTTTAAAAGTCCTTTATATTCAATAAACAATATTATTTTTAATTWGTTTTCTGCCACTCTAAAAAGCTTGGAATACCACATTTATCCAAGCTAGTACCTTCAGGTTTAAATCCTAAAAAAATATTGATTTACACCAATCAATCTTTTTCTCTAACTCAATAATATTTTGACTCCATTATCTTCTAGTATTATTCAAAATAGTGTATTGGAAATGGTCTGCCAGTTTCTCCCACAACTTCTGCCAAAGTTTTCTAGGAGATTTTAGGTAAGTTCTGTGTGGAAACCCTATCATAGATAGCAGGCAATATACTCCTGGTCTTGAAAAAGCTGTACRACATGGAGAGAGGTAGATAGAGAGCATTCAACCCATTTTCATGGGCAGACCTTTATACATTTCTTAGCAGAAGAATAGACCCATTTAGAAATCTGGTAATAAATTTTAACTAGGRAATCTTTTATTTTACAATTGAAAACTCCCATTCATATCAGTGACTGGACTTAAATAGCTTCAGTATAGTCGTAGTCAGACATGATAGTTACCCTTATTTTATTTTTAAATAAGATCAGGTAAGAGGTTCCTGCTTGAATCCAATTTCCATTATTTTCAGTTTTTGTATGACTTCTTTTTCTTCATCTAAAATATTGCAACTGAAGTTGTAATCTTCTGCAAGCAGGTTTTATATCTTGCAGTCTCTTTGCTAATTCCAGGGAAATACTAACAATTTTATCACTATGATAATGAATATTCTCCTATTTCTCCTTATATATCTCTTGAGTATCAATTCATTTCTCAGCCTAAAAAATGTCCAATGTTACAAATTTATCAAAGCTATTTTTATTTCTGTAACAGAGCCATATTGAAGCATGCTTGCACTTCCAGATTGAAATTCAGTTATAAGAATTGTAAGAAAATTAGCAAGCTGCAATCTCTCTGGTTAAGCCAGGCTGTATTTTCAGAGACATGTAAGCAGAGCAACCCACTGGCTTTTTCAAATAGATTGGTTTGTATTTACAAATGTGGTTGAAACCTCTTACACATATTTTTCTTTGATGGTCACCAGATTTGCCTGGAAGGGAATTCACATATTTACTTACATATCATTACATAGAGATGAATTATCGGTGACTTCGCTAGTCAAGACATTATTTTCACAGCATGAGCCAATTTCCAAATTGGCTACATTTTTTCCCCCCTGCTACTGCTTTCTAGAGGGCATTTCATTTACTCCCAGAGGACAGCTAGGCTACTTTATGTTTGCACATATCAAACTTTAAAAGACTTTTCACTAGTGTGCCCCATTTGTGCAACTCTGACTGCATCTGCTTCAGTCCTGGAGGCCTTCAAACACGTGGAACATACCGCTGCAYGTTCGTGGCAATGCCAAAACAAGTAAATCTTCTATTCAATGTCTTTCAAATGAAAATTTCAAACATTCAAGTACAATGGTACTCGAAGCAGTATCTGTAGAGGCAAAAAAGAAAGCACGTCTCTGTCCCATTGTGCTTAGCTCGCCTTGAACATCCTGACTGAGTACCAAATCACTCGAAGACTTTGATGTAGACCTACTTGCATCTTCCCCATAAAGTCACCACACCAAGACCAGTAAAAGGACTTTCCATCTCCAGTGTTTTATATGATACGAACAGAACAGAACAATTCATTCCTTATGCTCCTCAGGAGTCTCCGGTCTCTGGCTCCTGTTTCTGAATCTATGCCTGCTCCGTTTCACAATCCCTGAAAGCCTCCCCTGTGGCACCTACACCTCTGCTCTTGGGGAAGCCGCTGTCTCTCCAGAGGATACCACCTGCTCTTGCTCACAGCAATTAAGACGAGGCAAACAAGCAGCCTGGTCTGCCTCTTGGCTACCTGCCCAACCTGTCTCCTCCCCCCTTGTTTTTTTAAACAAAATCAAGTATACAAAATGAAATGAAAATAAAACAGTAAAACAATGATTACAATCCACCACAAGTATTTTAAGTTTCTTTAATTAAGTGTTCAATAACCATTACCCAAGAGCTACACAAATACAAAAGAGACATGGAGCTACTGGAGAGAGTCCAGCGTAGGGCYACARAGATGATCAGAGGRCTGSAGCACCTGCCCTATGAGGAACGGCTGCGAGAGCTGGGCCTCTTCAGCCTGGGGAAGAGAAGACTGAGGGGGGGATCTGATCAATGTGTACAAGTACCTGAAGGGAGGGTGTCAAGGGGACAGGGACAAACTCTTTTCAGTTGCCCCGTGTGACAGGACAAGAGGCAATGGGCAGCAATTGAAGCACAGGCAGTTCCGCCTGACCGTGAGGGGGAATTTCTTCACTGTGAGAGTGACAGAGCACTGGACCAGGTTGCCCAGAGAGGTTGTGGAGTCTCCTTCTCTGGAGATCTTCAAGGCCCGCCTGGATGCAACCCTGTCTAMCATGCTCTAGGTGACCCTGCTGAGTGGGAAGGTTGGACTAGATGRTCTCCMRAGGTCCCTTSCAACCTTACTGATTGTTTGATTTTATGATTCTAACTGATGTTTAACCTGCATAAGGCTTCCTGAGAGCATGTTGGGTTTCCCAGCCTCAGCACCTCAGAAGTTCTTGCAAGATGACTCAAGTGTTTTAGAGGTTAAATAGACAATTCCCTTTCCTGATAATTCTTTCAGTTTATATGTAAGTAACACCAGACTCTTCTCTTGGAGAAGGGTGATTCATTTCAAACTTGTAGTGAAAGCTGGCTAGTTTCAAACTTTTGAAAATAAAGAATTTATAAYTCCATCTTGACTACAGATTGTAAAGAGACTCAGTCCAGACAAAACTTCTCTGAATATGTTCTGGCCTCCTTTTCTCCTGAGGGCCTGGGAGACATCTGTTTGGATCTTTCGTTATTACTATTTTTGCCAGTTGAAGAAAATATGTAAGATCCTTTCAACTCCTTCATCACTTTTGTTCATAAATTATTAGTACTAAATGAAAAACTTCTTTTTTTTGCATATCACAGTTTAAATCTATGTTTCACTCTTCTGGTTCCAAGTCATGGATCAAAGCACACAAGACTAACCGTCAGTTGGAGCAGTGCTGGTACAATTAGAAGCAGGTCTATTGGACTAACAGTTGACTTCAATTTGACATAACATAGTAAATACAAGCATCTTTCATTTAAGATAATATATAATTTCACTTATTATTAGTATTTCCTTAGAGGAAGACGAGCTCACAGTACTGTCACATCTGGGTGTCTTGACATCCCCTCTCCCCCTTTCAAAGCATGTTGAGCAAGGCAAGGAAAGAAAACGTTCATTCCTCCAGATAGCTAACTATGGCATGTCCTCAGGTAAGAGAAGCACTGTGGACTTATTTCAAATGTATGTCCTAAAGWGTCTAGTATTATACATTGAGTTATCATTTTTTTCCTCTTTTAAGAATAATCTGCACATTTCTCCCATTCATAAACAATAAAGTAATAAAAAACTAATAAAAAAGATGAGAATGCTTTACTAAAAAGAGACTGAAACCCTGTTCAGTTAAAGCATGACTCAAATCTAGAAAACTCTACTGAGGAAACATTCTTTGGTAAGCAGAGGTACTGCTCCCTGAATTTCATCAGTGGAAACACTTTAAAAGAAATGGCAGAAATTGATTGCCTTCTGTTAGGGTAGGTTTTAACCTAGCCATGAGGTATTAATCCAAGAGATAATAACATTTACTCCAACTAGGAAATGACTGTGCTTTTTTTCCTATGTTCCTTGCAAGTTCAGATCTACTTAAAAAGAGGAGTTGAGAGGACCTTTGGGCACCCACTTGTGTGGAAGAGAAAGCTGGCCGCTGTGCAGACACAGGAAACGAAGTCAGGTATACTGAGTCACCAATACAAGTAAGACCATGTGGGCTGATACTCTTCAATCATTACTTTYGTCTCCTGCTTTGTCTCTGAAAAAWTCAAAATGCTGTCAACCTGCAACATTCCCCAGAGCGACAAGGAGCTGAAGAACGAGCTGAGGATGGGTTTGCTGAGGAATAGCACACAGTCAACCAGGAGCGGCCAAACTAGAAGGCCTGTCTCCACTTCAGACATGTTTTTTTTTTGACACTCACAGGTCTGCTGACCCAACACATCATACTATTAGTAAAGGCGACCACACTAGAAATCTTTTGTGTTTCTTCTGTGCTGATGGGTCAGTACATGAATGTGCACAACCTGGATATTGAGATTTGTAAATCAGACTTTGGAAACTAAAGTGAGGGTGATCAAGCCTGGCTGTCAGAAAAAAATCCTGTTCTTGCTCACAGATGGGCTKGCTGCCATCCCCTTCTCCACCTTCTTTGGAAGAGTTTTGATTACACCACTTTCTAAGTCCACATTTAAACTGCTAAATTATATGCAGCTCAGAAAATAGAAGTTGCAAGGTAAATTTCCCCAATACTATGAATCTAAATCATAACTTTAAAGATCTTGCATGCTATCAGAACTGTTAGCAGACTGCTAATTCAAGCCAACGAGAACATGAAGATAATGTAAAATTTTATCTTTAAAAGTGTTTTTTATTTGTATGTAGTCCAATTAAAACTGACAGTAGTGAATCTTGAAAAAGATTGTTCTTCTTTTAGAGAAGAGCTTACAGCATCCTAAGCATTTAGTCTATCCTAGGGCCTGTGCAGCTGGAATCCTTGCTTTGTCTGCGTTAAACTCTCCTGTTGGTTTTTCTTTAATCCCACTTACTTATCAAAATTCATTTGAGAAGGTTCATTTTTTGCAGCAAATTTGGTAACGTGTATTACTGTGTTAAAACCACTCCTTTTTTTTGCAACTGTAAGAGTTTCCAAAACCATAATGCTTTAAGCAACTGATTTTATTAGTTCTCTGTGGCAGTCATCCATATTAAATCCTGTGTTAAAAGAATTTATGCATTTGCTTGGCAAAAATTCTAGAGTTCCTGTGCAAAGTTGATGCAAAATTTAACTTCTTAAGTTGTTGCTGAAGAACTGAACTCCAGCTCTGTTTTGATTTGTGAGTAGATCAAAACAAAGTAAATCTGCCTAGTCCAAAAGCTGGAAAAATGTTTTGATACATAAGTTTGTTCCCCACCCCCAAGCAAATCACTATATAGCTGCAGTGGCTAACGTGATTATTTTGGGCCTTAGTTTTCCATGTTGAATGAGAATAGGACCAACCAATTTTACAGGGTCATGGGAATGTATTATCAACGTTGGCTGGAAATAAGTTACCCAATATCTACTCCAGGTCCAATAGGCATCAACGCAAGCAATAGGAGGAAGGGTCATGTCAATCACAGTGTCTTCTAGAACAGCAAGACCTGAGATTACTTATATACCACAACACATTTTTTCAGGATTGTATTTAAAAATACACTTTTATCATATAATGAAATAGACTAGGATTTGTGAAAACTGTTTTTCTAAGTTTTCCCACCAAATTGCAGACAAGACTGAGAATCCGTGTTTATCTATCCTCTTTGCAGAACAAAGCCCATATAACTGCGAACTTTTCAAGAAAACAAATGCCACTTTCCTATAAAGGCAATACAAAATCTTTTGGTGAGTCATCACCATCAGCTGCAAGTTTACATTTAGAAAAAAAATAAGAAAAAATATGTGTGTAAATGTTACACATTTGTACATGGAAATTTACTTCAGGGAATGGGGATTATAAACATTCACAGATGCCAGCAGGTTAAGTATCAATCTGTAAGTGCTAGTTGTAGCAGATTAATGAAGCATCTGTGATGTTTGCAGAAATTTGCTTTTCCCTTCAGTAATTTATCAATTGTAGCATGCTAGAAAATAAAAGCTTAACAAATTCTGTTTATGCTTCCTTTTCACACTGCTGTTGTCACCTATATTTAGTTAAATGATGTTCCTCATTTCTGACATTTTCCCTGGGGCTTGAAGAACAGGTGTTCAGATATAGTTCTAAGCCGTCAAAAATGAAACTGGCAATGATTTCAACAGATATGGGACTGAGGAAATATAAGTTGTGATTTTGAAAAATTAAACATTACACAGGATTCATTAGCTTGCATCATCATTACCCAAAGGACATCTTAATTCAGATTTCATCATAAAAAGCAAAAAGGGATGGTGGTCATGGCTGTCTTCATGACACTGGAGAGCTGGATTTAAGTTCTTGTGTCTGAGGCATTTCTTTCCAAATTTAGGGAAAACACTTAGGATCTAAATCAAAACTATCAAAACTGTTTTTCTTCCTTCTCCTGGGCTCAAAACTAGACCTCTGTTGCTGGAAAGACACCACTTGCATAGCCTATGGCGAGAAGAACGCATCGTATTGTTATGACTCTCCAACTTGTGCTCCTGACTCTACAAAATTCATACATGGGCTGAACCTTTATTAATTTCTCATTAAGAAGCAATGCTAATAAATTGTGAGGCTATTTCATGGCACATACATGTGTGCTGGAGTAACATGGTAGATGTAAACTGTTATTTATGTTGAGTATCTAACAGAAAATGCATATTGAAGCAAGCTCTATCAGGCCAAGTCTTTTGATTCTTAGTAAAATCTGCTTGTATAGACACATATATTTATTACAGGAGCAAGGTCAGATCAAGACTAAGGAAAAAAGTAGCATCGTGACTTAATCTGTTTTTGAAAAATATTTCAAGGAGATCATTGTTTCTTGCTGGTTGAATCAAGCTTCGGCATAGCTCATGGCTAATCAAGATGAACAAAACACATGATTTACAGTCTAACAAAATATTTTTAACAACAGGCAAAACCTCTGAAAAAATATTTTGCAAGAAAACCCCAAGTTATTGCAAATTAATGAATACATTCTACTGCTGACCAAAAAAAAAAGATAAATACACACACATTATAGATTTTTTCATTTTTCATAAATTTCAGCCAACTCCAATAGAGTGCTAATCCAGAACAGCTGAAATAAGATAATTAAAATAGGACTGAACAATATTACTAAAAATCAGGGGATACTGAATTGCCAGAAGGCAAAACTTAACTGTCCTTTGAGTGGTTTACTGCTGCACTTTGGAGTGTGTTAAGGACTAAAATGACTGGCAACCCTAAAGGGCTTTCTGTTTGGATTAATTTACTAATTTCAGCAATGTCAGAGTGAAGTGTCTATTACAATCTACAAAAGCAACAATATGCTATTAGCGGCAATCGTACAGTAAGAATTGAATACTCTTCAACCATTAGCCCAGCCCTTCTTCTCGTGTTTAGGAAAATAGAAGGAACTTAGTGCTTCACTAGGTAGATAATAATAATAAAAAAAAATCAGTCTTTATGATGCATAAATCTTAAGAATGAAGTAAAACAGGAATTGCGATATTTAATAGGAAAGTCTGCAAGCGGCTTACTCTCTGCTCATACAACTTGAATTTCAGTACCTCTATTCAGTAGTAACAAAGTGGCATTGAGCAGATCTACTAGCAATTAGCTACGGCAGCCTCAGCCAAGACCAGCACATGGAATTTCACTCACCTACAGTACAAACAAGACAAATCTCTGACCACAGCCATGCTTCTGGAGTGCTGGATTTCAYGAACTTTATTTTCCATGCTTTCTCTATGTACATTATTCTAGCCACTCAATACAAAAGTGACAAAAGCAGGAACAGTCARGTTTCAACTGAACAAGTAACACTGAAATAATTGAGAACAACTGAAAATGAGAGATTGCACCTCTCACTGGTTGCATGAAACTTACACCTAGAAAGTGCTAATGCTAAARTGTGTCCAAGAAAGTTAAAAGTTCCAAATGTAATACAGAAAAGCATTGTTAACTTTAATCTATAACCACTTATCTTTGTTCCATGTATATAATGGAAATGTAGCAACTGCCATAGTACCTAGTCAATAACTCCTCTGTGAGATATCTTACAAGTAACAATAAGCCATACACTTCAGAAATTGATGTCAGATGTCTTTTTTAATCTCAGAAAAGCACAAATTACATGCTCTTCTTACTTAATTAGAACTAATTAGTTCTTCCTAAAGTAGAACTGTCAATACAGATTTCTTTGGGCTTCCATAGTACCCTACAGAACTACCAAAAGATCCAAAGAAGTTATTTMTTACAGCTATCTGTCATGTCTTTTTTAGGCTAAAGGGTTGTTTTGTTGATTTTAAAATTTGTTCTATTATTCTCATTGAATGTCCACTTTTAG
Organism: Rhea americana; assembly: GCF_003343005.1. Lineage (NCBI taxonomy): Eukaryota > Metazoa > Chordata > Aves > Rheiformes > Rheidae > Rhea > Rhea americana. Next base: position 778,516 of record NW_028187001.1, on the reverse strand, counting down.
AATAAAGCCATAGATGGAAAGAACACGTTTTATTGAAAGAACATCTATCGCTTCAAGCAGCCAGTGCAATTTCATATAAAGTAAGAGAAAGCCCAAGTCAACACAGTGACTTAAAACCCTCTTTATAGTACCCCACACAACAATAGCCATAGAAACTAACAAAGCAGTTTTCATTTGGGAGCACAGATATGCTTTTGAGAGAGCTTGAACACAGCCATTAGAGACAAATCAGTTAWCCCAGGTGATGAAATAAAAAGGCAATCGAAAAGCCTGTTCCTGCTTCATCTTTTGTTTTCCAGAGGTCTGAAATATATTATGCTTATCTATAATACTTATAATTTCGAGAGAATGGGGAAAATTCTTTGATATGTTAAAATATAATCAAGAATGATTTTTCCAAATTAGCCTACCCCAATGTGTTGATTTTTTCCTTAAGATCGTCAGGTTTTGCATCTAATAATAATAAAAAACCCCCTCAATATAACTGTCCTTAGATAAAACTGTTGTTTCCACTACAAAAGTAGTTGGCCCCACTTCTAGTTGTAAGATAAACTTTTGATTTTCTTTGATATCACCTCAGGCATGCAAAAACAGTGAGACTTTGAACCTCTGTAAATAATGTAATAATGAACGCCATTAGTGCCAGTGTGAATGGGGTTGCTGGAACACCTATTCAGATGGTTCAGAGCTATCCCATRGTATAACTCTGGAAGTAGAGATGATGAATAAAGAACTATCTTGTCCAGTAAAACTTAATACAGTATGTTAAACATTGAACCTAAGAACAGGATAGACAAAATGTTTGCTATGAAAACACATGCTCTTTTGAGCACACATTGTTACTTTCTAGGATTATAGTCATTGCTATCTCTTAAACGTCTATAAAGCTAAGATTAATTGCTAATCTACAAGGAGAGGGAAAGAAAAAAAAAAAAAAAAGAAAAAAGGTTGTATAGTGACAATTTATCTAATCAAATCTTACTTTGTGAATTCTGTCTGAAGTCTAAAATGTGCTGGCCTTACAAACTGAAAGTTTAATGTACCGTGAAAAAAATATATACATAAAGTAATTTTGTCTTTGTTGATGTCAGCTCATGTGACTGCCCTCCCCTCTGTAACATTAGTGTGTGCTACGCAAAGTCTTGACGAGTGGCTGAAAACTATGCTTCCATAGGTAAGTAAACAAAACCTGAAAATATTAAGAACTGAAGACAGGGRAAAAATGTTGATGGGTCACCGTATGCTTTTTGATGACAGAAATAAAATTCTTACACAAATAAAATACAAAGCACAGTGCTGCCAATTTCAATTTAAAAACACAAAGATACCTGTCATTATTTTTTTAAGCTTAAGTATGTTTTTCCATATCTTGTGTAATGTTTAAAACATGTTTAGATTTACCAGGATAATGTGTATTTGTACTGTGTGGATTTGCATTATTCTTGCCATGGTAGTGTTTACAYACCAGTACCAGGTGATCTCTTTAATCATGGTTAGCCCTCTGCCTAGGAATTTAAAATTATTTCACATTTGTCTTGAATATCTCTTCACAGCTTCTATCATGTAACAGAATAGGGGCCATTACCATAATTGATCCCTACTCATATTAAGCACCTATAGACTAACAAAAGAATGAAAGCCTCAGAAGGCATAATTATTATTAAAAAAAATAAATATTCAAGAATGTGTATTTCTTCACATTTATTTTGTAATTGTATTTTTCTAAAACAGTAAAGTAGAAAAATGTTCATCTGATCCATTATACAAACAAAATAGCAACATAGTAATAAGAATACTGAAAACGTRAAAGCACCAAAACATTAAAATATTCATACTGGCAAAGACTCTAGGAATATTTCTCAGAATTCTACAGTAAAGTGCTAATCAATCCTGTCAAATTAAGGAATAAGCACCTTAACAGAATGGTTACTAAGTGTTATCTAAATGTTACAAATTACTGTGTTACTTAACAACATGATAACAATTCACTTTGTTAAAAGCATAGAATTTGAACTGCATGCACAGGAAAATAATTTAAACAAAAGCTTCATAGTAAACAGTGGAAAATGAGTTGCAATTCATTAAGAAAGTAAAATAGTGAGAAGCAAACTGAAGAGAAATGAGATCAGTGAAAAATTTAAAAAATATTAATATGGTAAAATGATGTATAAATTAAGAAAGGACAGAACACTGTGCACCAAACTCCATAGACTTGTTTTTTACATAGTAACTTTTCARTCATCATATTGAATGATATGCTGCTTTGTTAATTTTTCTATTTCCTAGAAATAATGTTACATCTACAATACATTGAAGAGATACTCTCAGCAAAAAGACAGATGCAATGTATGACCTTTATTTCCTGCAATAATCTCTTCTCAACTATTAAAGTTGACAGAGCAAAACTAAACAATCTACTATGCAAGTCTACTTGTGGTGAAAATTAGTTCTAATAAAAAAATATTTTTAAGTTTTAGACATTYCCAAGAGTGAAAAATTTAAATGTATGAAAGATATCAGTCTTTTTTAAAGTATTTATCATTTTAATATACATATTTACAGCAATGAGTACAAAGAATCCTTGTTAGAATAAATTCTCACTAGCTTCATAGACCATTTCAACAATACTTTCAGAGAAACGTCAGATACAACACTTTTATATTCCTTCAACAATATTAAGTTTTCCTGACTTGACTTGCTTTTTCATATATTCATCGATGATWTAAGCATATTGCACACCTCAGAAAAAGTTCTTAATATTGATTAATTATTAGTCTTTTTATGAGCTATAAATAGGTCATCAGAAATCAACTGCTACWCTTTTTCTGGAGTTCGACTAAGAGTTGCTTAAAAACAAGAAAAAACAATAAGGAAAGTCTAATAGATGAAAGCATAACAGGAACAGTGYCTCAACATAAATATTTAATCAATATCTTTGGAATCAAAAAAGGGTTGTTGTCCAGGTCAATATGACTGCATGCATGGTATTTGGTAGACAACATTTATAATAATTTTGCATTCAGAAAAAGCACAAGGAATATAAACAAATGAATACAGTGATCCTGAACTCTCAAAATGATAATTACCAACATTATTAATATATGCTATGTTCACATACCTAGGTTATATGAAAAAGCTGCCTGTACTATGTAATCTCTGTAAATTTTCCTGAATGAACAGGTTATCCTTTATAAACCCTAAGCAGACTTCTTTCATCTTCTATGACAGCAATTCAGAATGTAACCATGAGTATGATGAAAAAATTAAATATATAGTATTTAAAATATTTGAACAAAACAGAGAAAGTACTAYGCAGTTTTAAATTATGCTGTTATTTGGTTGCTCCTTCCTCCTCCCAGTTCAGTAGTATTTATTAAGTTATACAGTGAAAACAGCTCCCAGGTCTAACACCCTTCTCATGCCCCTTACGAAGTGTCAAGTTTCAGTAATTTATTTTGTTGACCATTCATTTCTTCTTTTTTTCTGCAAATTGTATCACCATTCAGTGTTGTGGGCTCATAAATCTCATTTTGGCTGTTCCAGAATCTGAGAGCAGCACTGGAACCTTTTTCACTTCAAACTGATCTTGACAGGCAGCACATGCAGGACAAAGCAACATTTTTTAGCTTCTCTGGGTGTACATCAGGTAGAAACAGAAGGCAACAGTAGTAACTGATAGTAATGATAAAACCACTAACAACTGCTGGAACCACAGGCAGCGATCAATCTGCTCTTGAAGTCTTTTATTAATTTGCAGTAAATGAGTTAGCTGAAAATAAGAATAGTTGCATTAAATTAGAATCACTGCAAATGAAAGTACTGTTTAAAGCTATTCAGTTACARTAACTGCAAGAACAGTTATACTGCAAGCACTGTTATAGTACACAAATCATTGCTCTTAGTGATGCACTTTTCTATCACTGCCTACTTCAATATTCTGTTCTGCTAAAGAAACTTAGAATTTTCATGGACAATCTATATTGCCTGTATCAAGCAAGAACTTCTTTTTATTAGGAAGAAAAAAAAATGCTAAGTCTCACTAATACTTGAGATATGTAATATACACAAGAGGAATGAAAATATTGATTGAAAGTAGTAGTGTTCTATTAAACCATTAACATTCAATAAAATGATTAAATCACTGACTTATTTACTTTCAAGTGCCAAATTTTTCCAACAGTAAAATTTACAAAGTACCAAGGAAGCTTAGTACAAAAAAAAAATCTTTTTGTCTGTATCATATTTTATGATTTTGCTCAGCATAAAGGAGTACATTATTACCTGTATATGTAAATCTTCATTGGTTTTCGCAGGAATATTGAATGCATTCTCTTTTAATGTCAAAGTAGAAGGCTTACTGCTTTCCACAACATGACACCTGAGCCTGTGAAAGGGAGGGGAAAAAAAGCAGTGTTTTCCCCAAATCAAAAATTGAATGCAACTTTGAAAAATTAATACGGAAAGTAAACTGTCCAACCATTTGCTACATGCACTTTTATCATCTCTTTTGGTTGACTGATTTTATAAATGATGATTACAATGATAGTCCGAAAAGCCTTCTTCAGTCCATCAACTATATTTTGATAATGTTTGATATATAAAGTCAAATCAAAATGACCTTAATGCTCAAATATACCTTTATTATTTAAAATTCATAACACAKGATCTGTTGAGATATTTAATCAAATCTTTACTACCAGAAATGCAAAAATTAATTCAACAGTAAACAAAATCTAAGGGTTTTCTTTCAATTTTAAATCTTGCTAACAGTATTGTCCTCCCACTTCATTTCTTGTATAGTTGAGTAAGCAAGAATAGACTCTGAGATCATAATTAAACATACTGGAATCCAAAGCAATTTATAAAAATAAAGTAGAAGCTCCTCTGATAACGTGCAAGGCAATTAGTGTGGGAATTCTTTTATTTACTGAACAAATAGTTAAATTCTGTAGCATTTGGGTATTTTGAGGATGAAAAACACTAAAACTTTTCTGGTAATGAAAAGCTRAAAAGGACAAATGCATGTAATAAAATCTAGAGTAGATTCTTCAGAGAAAGCAGTTGCACGTATAATCTTAGGGAGACAGTAATAATATTCTCCATTACTTTTAATTTAGGTTTAATAAAAAGTACAGATCAGTTCTGCATTTATCAGTAATGTATGTACATGACATACTGCTACATTAAGCACGTCTGAGAAATCTAATTTTCTCAAACATTCGTTTAGATGGGCTTTTAGACATATATTATTTCAGATGATAAATACAATCAAATAATTTTTCTCAAAAACTTTTCCCTACAGTTTCACAGTATCTCTAAAAAAGGAGGAAAAAAAGGCAAAAAAAACCTTCAAAAAACCCCAATATTTATTCAAAGARGCTCAAGCTTCTTTGAGCTTTGAAGCTCACACTTTATAAACCAGAATGTGCAAAGGTATGYAAGTCCCTCTAAACATGGCAATTATTTCCATAAGTGCACAAAGATAATTAAAACTTGCCTCCACATTTTTATGTACAATTTTTTTTCCTCTCCTTAAGAACTTTGGAAGAATAAGATTAAAAAAAAAAAGTGATAGAACAGTCTAAAGTTAAAAYGTGGTTAAATATCCCTTTTTAAAGATAGAACAGCCTCTTGATATCATGGCTGTAAGAATTCTAGATGAAAAACTATTGCAATGAATTAAAACTTTTTCTAGAAACATGCAGTGATACAGCTAGTTGTGAAATAGATCTGAATAAATATGCTTGTTGCTCTTCTCTTAAAAGTGTGYATTCACTATCCTGGAGATATTTTTCCACCAACAAATAAGGAAAACACACATTAACTYGATAGGCTTCACAGAGAGCTACAAAATTACAGTTTTCTTTTAGAGATTTTTTTTATTTATTTATTYTAATATCAGCAGCTTTGCATATGGTAATTGCTCTTTTTCTTGCTTGTTTCTTTTTAGAAAACTCAAGGGGCACATCCTCATTCAAAAAAAATCTAATTTCCATCTGTATTGTCACATCCATTCACATTTTTCCATTTAACTGTTAATCAGCACAATTAAACTACAATAAAAAGACCATATGCAGAATATCATGACATTTTACACATAAAAAGAATCCCTCTAATCAGTTAAAACACAGAGGAGGTAGCAGTGATATGCCTCTGTCACTAAAGTACAATTTGTTTTGGAAAATCTTTTACTGGTTTTGATATGTAAGTACCATAAATCAGAATACACAATATGGCTAAAAAAGCTTGTTAATGAAAACCATTTGCTTACCTATGTTCCATCACTTTGGTTCTAGGGACCTCTTTCCAAAACTGTGTCAGTTCTGATACACCTGCTCCAGAACATTGGTCCATTTCTGCTGCCATTATAAGGAAACGATCCTGCAGAGAAGCTGCAAATCCTACCCTCAAAGAGGGGGGCAAAGGGGAGGGAGGCAACAGTGTGTTTGGATAATTAATGTTAAAGAGTATACGGAAGCATTTTTGAACATAAGTGCTCTAAGATGGGAGCTTTAGTATAGAATATCAGACACTGACTTACAGGAAATAAAAATAACTAAATTGTTTCCTTACTCTCAACAATTTTYATTACAATTTGCCTTAACAAAGGCAATTGCTTCTTTTAACAGAACTAGCTTCATCTCAATGATTTACGGGGAACCTACAATTCTGTAAGAAAAAATTATTTTCTAGCAAATTTTCCTGCCCTTAAAACTACTAAGAAAGCCTGCTTTACTACAGATAAACTATTAATGTAATACACTACAATTGGGATAGTTGTCACTATGATTTTTTTTTAGACAAGAAACAGAATGGGTTAAAGACAACACCTGCTTGTGCGTAAGTGGAATAATAWATCAGTACAGACAGCTACTCCATCAGCCAGTAAAGTGGAACCAAACAGAGTATTAGCTGCAAGGTCCCGCTTGCCTCTCCTTTGGTGAGGTACCAGTCTGGCTGTCTCACCTCTATCCAGTTATGGATAGTTATGGTTTTCACAGTACTTGCTACCCTTCTTTTGTGTATGGCTAATGCTGGTGAAGGATTCAAAAGTGCTTTGAAAGARAACTAACTTTTTAAAAAAATCACTTCAGTTCCTTAGAAAATAAAGCTAGAAATAATTTATATTACATCAATTTTTCTTATTATGTATAGTAACAATGAAGTATAATATCAACTCTACTAAAAGTGGTAAGGATCATATTAATGACCCRTATAAAATAAAGTTAATTGTGTATATTTGAAAATGTGGCAGGCTGTTGGCGTTCAAGATTTAATACACTTGACAAGAGATGTGTACCAAATACGAGCCCTCATAAAACACTGCTCCACAATACACTATCAAATGAATATTCAGGAAACACATCTGAAATAGAAATAATCCTGACACACATTTCTATGTAGAGCAACACAGGGCTATTCACAATCAGAGATGAGAAATGAAAACAGAAATTACATCAGCTTTGACAGTGCAGAAAGCGTGAGTTACAAATCCATAGAAATGCAGTTTGAAACACGTTCTCTTACAAATGGTAATACTTTCATATATYCACCACACCTTTCCTACAACAGCCACGAAGATATGGGTGTCAGATATCTTATTACCCAACAAGAACACACAAACATTAATATCTAGAAGAGTCAGCCTCTTCCTAAAACTTGTTCAGACTTCTTAAAAATTCTACTGGAAGATTTTCCTTACCACCATGAAGAGAYACCATTATGTCTAATGATGCACCAGGTTCACAGCTGCTGTTACTGGGTTTAACTCTGTATTTTTCAGGAGCAGTTGTTCTCACCTATAAACCAAATATATTAAGCAAGCATGTTAATACACACAAAAACTGTGACTATTTCTTTTTAGCCATTGCAGAAAAGAGAATGTGAAAGTAAGTATTCTCAGAAGTCCAAAAACCTTAACTAAGTATTGTTTAGGATACAGTGATAACATACAGTCTTTAAGATGCTTTGTAAGTAAAAATATTTTGTAAAAAGACACTATAATTTCATTTCTATCCCTCTGTCAACCACTTTCATCCTTCCTTTTCTGGCATATATTATTTTCTCCTTTTTATATAAAATTAAGAATAGAGTAACTGTCAAAATTATTGATTTGAAAATACACAAATTTATTTATTCTTGTAGAGAACACAGAAAATGTGGTAGAAAATCAAATGAAGATTAAGTAAATTCAGTATTTTTGAAACAAAACATTACATTCACTCCTTTGAGAATCTGCATCACTATGGAACATTAATAATTTGTTTAGAGGATTTATAAAGGAAAATAAGTTCTAAAGAGATCACTTTTCAAAGATCAACATTTTCTTTCTATGGAAGACTTAGATTATTATGAAAAAACTAACCACCTTCATAGCTCTATTCCAGTCAATGATCCAAAATATTTGCAATTGTGATTAGACCCCTTATGATGGTACATGGTATGTACAAATTCACACCAAGGTTTCTTTGATCTGCTTCAAACACCATAACATAAGAAAAAAAAATAATGAAACCTAAAAAAAAAGGTTTCATAGTATTTTTTCTCCTTCCCCCAAATTATACAAGAAAAAAACACACATTTAGCAAAGTAATTCAGTCAACACACAAAATGTTTACCTTAAAAGCCACCACATTTTTAGTCACGTTTGTCAGCACTATCAAACATTTTCTCTCTCCAGTTTCTTTGGATCCAAAATATAGTTCTTCTGCTGGGCTAACAAAAATTTAAAAAGAATTGGTTTATTCAAATGATCTTTACAACATAGAATAAACTTCTMCACACCTAATAAAAATATAAAATACAATACTTTCAACCCAACAACTACAGTTAGTTTTTCATTAAAACATCATGAAAATAAAATTCAGRTTTTTTGTGGTGAAGCTTGGGGTTGACTCATGATCACAAGTGAACTTAGCTGCATCAGCAGATTAGGCTACTGCTGTTTACTTCTCACATCAAGGAGTGTGACCACCTGGCATAGCAAGAATAGCCGATAGCTTAAATACTTGCCCTTCGGCCACATTTTACAATTAAAGGAAAGCATAATTAATATTCTAATATGGTAGGTTATACACTGTCACAGCCAAGAAGCAATTTTCATCTCACTCAACTATCCCTGTAGTGGGTACAGTACAAACRTAAGAGGAACAGGCAGGTGTTTGGGAGTAGTAATCTTTCCAGCTGCTATAGCTAGATGCACTTGTACTTATGAGTCAGACTTCACAGATTTCAGGAGACACATGCAGGGCTCCACAACAGAATTTAAAGTTTTGTCTTTTTTTAATGTTCTTGTGCAATTTAAAAATTCATGCATACAAACTTTTAAAATGATATCACAGTAGCACAACTCATCTTGGAATAAGCGTTCAAATGAAAACTACTATGCTGAAAGCAGGGCATGCTCACACCTCACAAGCTGAAAGAAAAACTTAAGTAACAGGGAAAGAACTGTTTTCTTTTAATAAGTCTTCCTAAGGGTACRTAAAGAATTGCCATTATTTTTGACAAAGAATCTTTTCCAAAGAATAAGCATAACCTTACTTATATTGTGGGGTTTTTTTTCTCCTTCTCTCCATTTTTAGAATGTTCTCCCTCAAAGGATCTCCTTTCATAATACCAATACCTCTTCCTTATCCCTCATTTAATTGAACAAAACAAGACATTAGCAGAGAAGAAAAATACTTGGGGCTTTAAGGCAAGCCTGAAGGCAGGGGGGAGCAACTACATTTTATAATGAACTACACAGTTTGCCCAACAGTATTTCTTTTTTGTGGGGAGGTAGGAATAACTGTGCTAAGACAGGCAGGCAGTAACAAGCTGATGGGTTTAAACAAAATTAATTGGTTAACTGTATCCTCTTGTCTCAAATCCTTTCTCCCCTGTTCCCAAATTCAACTTCAGTAATCAACAAGTAAAGAAAGAAATGATCGCAAYTATTAGGTACTTGATATATCAATACTACACTATTGCAACGGGAATATTATACAAGTTGCAAAACAAAGCATGAATGATACTGGAAAATGTTAAAAATAATGTCAAAAATAATGTCAAAAATGAGCAAGAAAAAAAAAGAGCTCTAGGAAAAGGAAGTTGTGGCAGAACTAGTAAAGCCTGATATTTCTTGTTATACTCCAAACTGTGGCAATAGACTTTTCTTTTTAAAAAAAAAAAAAAAAAAAAAAAAAGACTTAAGGGCCAGCTTTGTAGGTACACTGTCCATCAAGTCAAACAATAGCATAGTATAATGCATATGTATATACAGGGGAGTAAGCATTTCCACTTGTACTAAGAATTCTGGTCTTCAGGACAATATAACATGAGCTAGTTTTCTGTCAGACAGTGCAAGTGAACAGTTACACCTCTTTGCTCTCTTAAATTTATTCATTTACCTTTCTATAAAATATTGGTCTTCCTGATAGATATGCATGGAAAATGCAGTAGCGGTCTAAACTAGGGTGAGACAGATAAGCRAGTATGGCCATAAGTGTGAGAAACAGAAGAGGACAACTTTGAAAACGTTCAGCTTATTTTTTCGCTTGGGTCATATGAGAGCGCCAAAAGCAGCAAGTAGCACTAGGCAAGGAATATTTGTGTAGTGGTGGGAGAGGGTGGAGGAGGCCTCAACCGAGCCTTTGCAGCAGCAGCAATCCCAGGAGGCACAGAACAGTTACTGATTCTTGGCAACTTCTGTGGTAGCAGCACTGCTGTGCCTCAGCTTCCTTTCAGTCTCTGCTGCTCCTCTCACATGGCAGTGCCAGTATCAGCAAAAATACAAGCTAGTCATGCTGGCAGAGCTTGTACTCTAGTTCATGTCTCATATTTGATATAGGTGCCTGTGCTGGGAGGACAGCTGGTTATCTGATTGTAAACTGCATCAGAATTCAAGGCCCAAAGAGATTCCAGGAAATCAAAATTAATTCTAGCTTCTACAGAGTTAGAGTGTTTATAAAGAACAACTGCAGGTAGCATACTTTCTCATGAGTTTTTGTAAGGAATGAACAGCAGGGACAACAGAGACACTAGTATTTTATTTTCCATGACAGCAAAACTACAGTATCAGCACCTCTATACTCGATTAAATTTATTCTTCCTTATAATTCACATAAATGCCAACACTTCTATTCTAGTGGTAGGGCTTAAAAGAAAAGTACCTTTAAAAATAAATTTTAAAAAGACATCAATGCAAGGAAATAGCTTCTTTTGTTATAGGGAGAAAAATGGAAAATATCCCATATCTGACTTATTTCTTCAAAGAAAAACTAAGTAGAAGTCCATGGATTTTAGAAATCTTTATAAAGCAAATCTGCAATCTGTCTTTGTCCTGCCATATAGGAAATCATACAGGACTATATGAAGGAAGGTTTGGCACACAAAGGACAATAAAGCTAATTTTCATTTCAAAACCAGAAACATTTCACACACGTAAAATATTTTAAATACTAATGAACAGGTCATTATTCAAATTCATTCCAAATCTAATTTAGTCAGCACTTATGAAGTTAGCTCACCTAAGAAATTATCTATAAATTAGATATTTTCTTCATTCATCTAATAGCAAACTGGAAATGAAAATAAAAGTTAACACCTAAATCAATTGCTAAACAAACATTTTGACCTGAAAGGGCAGTGGAAAGAAAAAAAAGATATTGGTTAAATCATTTTTCTTCAGATTTCCTGATACAAAGGAGATTAACGTATGGTAAGATGTATGAATCCTCAATGACAAAATCTTCTGAGTAGACGTGCTGTTTATACACAGCACTTCCCACACTAAAAGAGTCGTACCCTTTTAAATTTGGATTTATTGGTGCAAATTACTGGCATAGACATTTAAGCCACCTTAACTTAAAAAAAAAAAATTAAAAAAAAAATCATCAGAGAGCTGTCTTAGTAAATAATCATTTAAAATTTTTTAGCTTAAGCAGCCAGATCTAAACCACTAAGTATTCTCATTACTGATATACATTGAATCAACTAAAATAAATGAGTTTCCCAGAATAAATGAAATACATCCCTATTAATTAGCACAAAGCATGCCAATGGGTATGTCAAAAAATTCATTAAAAGCAACCCACTCAAATCCAGAAAATTGTTTATGGGCTTTGACGAAACTCTTAAAAGGATGTTTATAAATATTGTTTGTTTTCTCTAACACTCGGGGAAAAAAAAAAAGTCTCCCTTAAATTGTAACTAGTTCTATAATCAAGTGTTCAAAGCATATTGTGAAAAAACATTAGAAAGGAAGATTACCTGATATGTAATAAAGGTCCTTTAAAAGTGGTTAGTGCTTTCTTTGCATTTTTTGGTTTGTAATCTGTTTTGTCAGTTTCCTCTGATTTGGGAATTTGTTCTATAGAATTCATCTGAGTAAAAATGACAGTTATAAAGATTAAGTAGAAACCTGGGTCATACATGTTAAAGTCATGCAGGTATTTCATCAGCAAATAACATGAGGCAGCTCATTATAACAATATGTATATTAAAGATCAAGCTTAATATGTATTTGCTGAAGCTGCTCGACATCCAAGCATAAAATGTTTTTGCATTAGAAGTTACATTATATATTAAGCATGCGTAAAACACAACTTTTCTACTTTTTTTGCAGGTATTTTCTGATGCCCGAGATGGTTATTTTWAAAAGCACCAAGCCCATAAGTTATACTACTTCAAATATTTCAATTTACGAAGCACTGATGTTATTTTACTTATTCTTCCACTGCAAAACAGAATCAGACACTCCAATACAATCATTACACCACTGAACAAACAAACAACAATTCAGCACCTCATTGCATTTCAGTTTTTAAATATAGCTTCATTACTTTTTAGATTGAATTCTAAGGTATTGACAAAGAGAAAAAAAAATGCTGATTGAATCCAAAACTGCAGATACTTTAGAGGCCCTGAGGCTTTCTTTTTCTACTAGATTAAGAAAACATACCTGTCAACAGGCCTGAATATCCATCATATAATTCCAGAATTCTGATTTTTAATGAAATGCAAAACAACAAGGAGAAAAAAAAATAGAGAAGACTGAAAGAATCAGTGGCATGATGGCTCAAAGATCAGCTAGCTAAATAGTTTGCTTAGCCTTACTTTTATTCCAGTTAAAATACAGGCAGAAGGCCTGAAGAGAATTCAGTTTATGTAAATTTGAAGTAAGGGAATGAAAGAAATTTAAGATTTTGTGAAAGAGAGGTCTTGCAAAAACAAATCACACACACAACAACTTAATTTCATTCTTTATAATAATAGTTTTATAGAAAGTTTGGGATTCAAATACAGTGCACCAGTACTGTGTTTGGTTTTATTTACATAACTCTGATGAAAATTACCATCGGTGAAAATATTAGAGTACACAATAGAAGGTGGAATTCCTCTGGACAAATGCCATTTTCTGCAGGACAGGTGTTTACAGTCAACTTTATTACTCATTGCTCCTTCTACTCTGTGGGAAAGACATAGGCACTTCTATGGGATGAGAGGAGGCATACATGTATAAAATAAATGAGGTAAGTTTTCAGTGATGATAAAAGTCCACATTAAAGACTGCCAGTGCAATAAATAACAATGAAGGCAATGAAATCTCACAAATCTATTCCTTTGGATCCTGATTATTTATATTTAGACAYAGTTAATATGAAAATAGTACAAAATAGTTAATTTGAAAATAGGAAGTGCCAACTATTTCAAGAGAACAAGAGACTGTTTCCTGAAAAAATATATTCTGAAAAAGACACAAGATTAAAGTGGCAAACAATGGTATGCTTGTTGTGGAAGAAAGGGCAAATATTAATCTCAAACTTGTGAAGAGAAGATTGTTTTAGTTCTACTCTCCACTCACTAATCTACTTACAAAAATTGTATCAAAAATGAGATATAGTCCAAAATTTTAAAAGTACATTAAAGATGCCACATTCCTTAGAAGTAACGGATACATGACAAGTTTAAATGTCAATTGTTTAGTTGACTGAAAAGACTTGATTAGCAGTTTGATTACACTGTATTACAGAGAAGATACCATAAACTAAACCAATATTTTTAACACTTAGAAGAAAAGGAAAAAGATGACATGAGTGTTATATAATTCTTCCTTTTGGACTTAAAATCAGCAAAATTACATTATCCACTGGCTGACTAAGTTTCAAAGAACAGCTCAGCTATTTAAAGTAATATGCATGTTTCAAATTATTCTGGCAAAGAATTAAAACAGGAAATGAAACTGAAAATGTAATATTCAGCTATTACATTCCACTGAGCTAAAGTTTTRTGATTCATATTCCAAAATTAATTATGGGTTTAAGAGATGAATTTCAGATTTTTCCTGCTATTTTCAAGAATAACCCCACTGACTATATTGCATATTCCTTAATATCACACCACTGCAAGAAGATTCTATTATCAATACAGGATTGAGAGATTATGGATAAAATTTCTCCTGAGACTAAATAACTACTTTTATATGTTAATATTTTAAAAATAGTTTAAAAAATTAAATTCCAGAAATAATAAATATTCAGTATTCATTTTACATATTCAGAAGCATGAAGCTGGTCTTAACAGCAAAATCTGTTCAAAGAAAGATGTAAGGTCAGAACTGCAAATATAATTCAGTTCTACTGAGTACTTATTTCAAACTGAAACAAAAACAAAATACAAAGTAAAAGTCTGAGAAGAAACAGAAATAATATGCATCCTGTCCCACCTGGTAGACATATAATTAGTTTTGCCTCAACTTTGAGAATTAGATACCTTTTTTGTATTAAGATTTTGCTCTTCATTGGGATCCCCAGCCTCCTTGGTGTCTGCATCTATTTCTTCTTTACTTTCATGCTCATCTTCACTAGTGATGGGCCCATTTTCACACAAAGGAGTTTGAAAATCATCATCAACCAATGGAGGATAACTATACTTGAAAGAATCCTAAAAAATAAGGAGATTTTTAAAGGAATATATTTTGGAGGATGAAAAACACATGGTATATTTTAAAATTAAAATACTATCAATTAATATTTTGTTTTACATAATTGTACACTGAATTCATATATTTTAAGATTAGTCCACATGCAGAAGCACTACCTATAGTTTTGATTTTACCATCACTAAGAGAAAAAATAAAGACAGTCACCTAATAAAACCACTGAATTATAACTCCTGTCATTACTTACTGATTCACAGTTAGACTGCAAAATTTGGTTTGTCAGAAACCAGCATTCACAGCCTTAGCTCTGAAGTTTTGCTACCATTGTTAGGTTTTAAAACAAATTTCCTAGAACTAACAGCTGTTTCTAAAGAATATTCTGAAGAAAAAGTAAAGAATTTCAGCTGTTCTTTGTATTTTAGGTTAGTAATAGCTACAGTTTTTTAAAAAATAATCCTTCAAGTTTAGTCTATTATTTAGACTCTTAACATACCCTGTATCTCATATCCTTCCATAAAAAGATTTATTTTTTTTAAAGCAGAAACAAGTTGGAATAGCAAATCAATTTAAAGACTATGTTCAAGATGCTTAAGTAATGTAGGACATCCTCACTGCTTCTAGAGTGTGTGTGTGTATATATGTATATATATATATATATATATATATATATAAAATGTATGTATGTATGTATTTTATGTTTAACAGAGCTCTGTTCCTGCTACAATTTCAAGCAGTTTTAAACTCTGAGTGAACTAACTGTTTAGCTTTTCCAGTGGAAGGGGTGGGGGGAAATAATATAGTCTTGATTCCTGTGAAGCTAGACTCAAGCCACACTTGCAGTACCTAAACTATGCCACCAGAAAGGAGCTAAAGAATAGTGTTTCAACAGTGTTCTCCACAAGCAGGTTTGTCTTCCCAGAAAGCAACAAGAACGTGATCTTACAGAAAACACACAACTAGGACTCTCAAAGAAACCTTAAATAAAGAACATACTTCCCGCTAATCTCTGATCAAGACCTGAATTCTCTTCCTGTCCTTCAGGCTAAGCAACATCCATGGATCTTTACGCAGAAGATGAAAGGAACAGATATTCAGTGTTTTATTAAGGGTCTAAGGGACAATCTAAGTATCAGTAAGGGACAGATTCACTGTTAGAAGAAAAGATTCCAGATTCTTAGAAACACTATGGTACACTTGTGGAATATCGAGATCCTCCAGYTGCAAACACAAGGCAGAGATAACCAAGTTCCCTTTAACCAAACTAGTAGAGAGCTTTTTTTGTCCAACTTCAGCATATAATCAAGAACATACAACAAAGCAAGCTTAATAGACACTAATTTTGCTGCACAGCTCACATGGGCACATTAATGCATCGTGTTGAATAACTTCTACAACTGAACAGAATCTCATCACTGGGATAACCTGAAGTTCCACGCTTCCTAAATCACAATTTTCTGGTTTCAATGACTTGGGGTTACCTGTTAACAGGTTCAAAATCTTAGTCAGCTAAACACCATAGATTTTTTTTCAATGCTTGATGCACTCATTCTACAGACCAACAGCTTTCTTTCAAAGGGGATGCAGAGATCTCATATCACTATGTTTGGCAATATAAAGCATTGTATTGGTATTTTCTAGGATTATGTGTTCACAGCAGCTGTGAAATCACACACAAAATGCCCAATGATGTCTTAATTTAGGGCAACTCACCTATAAAAAGATGCTTCTGAGGAAACATGAGCCATGAACTACTAACTTAGACAAAAAATTCTGGTGAAAAGTACAGCATTAYAGTTGTATGTATTTTTCAGCAATGGAAGGAACCTTGGATTTATCAAGGATGAACTGCCTACCCCACAAGGTTAAACTGTGCAAACACACAATCTAAAACCTTATTGCATGTACATGTATTCAATATTGCACAAGATGTTATTGAAGACCCTAGGTAACAAACTTCCCTGGCTAGCCAGAAAAAACTAATGTTTGAAGAACTAGTTGGACTATTCTAGCATCAACATTTGTACTGTGTCTTATAGAAGATGGACTATAACCGACAGGAAGGAAAACATTTACTAAGTATACATATGTYATTAAACAAAAAGGATTAGGGAATGACTTTTGAACATCTGACCCTAGTTTTCCAGACTGCTTTATCATTAACTCACTCTTAGATCTCTTTTGGGCAGCTCCAGCTAGTTCTCCTAGCAGAACAAACCTGCTATGAAGAGAGGGAGTTCTACACAGTGTGGACAAGAACCACTCAGAGACAGACACATAGTATGTAGCCCCTCTTAATTACCAATATGAAAATAGCCACAGCCAACACCGATTAGGGGGGCGCAGGGTTTCATGGAATTTACATAAGTTTATACTCTAAGTCTTGTAAATCCAAGTTTTTGTTTTGGTTTGGTTTTTTTCCCTCCCATAATTAGTTTTAATGTTTTTGCTATCTGGAGACACATTTGCCCACTAGTTGTACAAAAAAGAGTAAATTATTTCCTCCTTTCTCAGCTAGGTAACAGTTGATTAAAGAACTTTCATGGTAACTCCCAGAAAGCTAATGAAAGCAACCCTGAACCCAAGTAAGCCAAAACAAAGATATTTGACTAAGCTATGGAAGCATAAAAGATACATATAGAGAGATGCAGAACAGTTTTGTTGATCTGGAATCATCATTCAAACACAGTTCGACACTGCAAATTTCTAAAACTGATTTAATTCCAAAATTGGTCTCTATCAATCATTCTTCTTGGACATAAGGGTTCTAGAGCACATTTTTTGTATTTCCCTAAAGTAACTAGCTAAATGACCTATTCTACTAGCTGTTTACATCTGGCATAACCTGGCTTTTCCAGGGTAGAGCCCAACAAGAGACACAGAAGAAAGCAAAGAAGGAAAAGAATCTAACTTATAGCTACAGAGTACAATCTAAGGACAGATGTGCTTTGCTCTTCACCTGTGTCAAGCTAGCTGCAAATCTGATMGTCTTTTCCTAAATGAGGGAGAAAGACAGAAAGAAATCAGAGAAAGAAAAAAATGCTTGAGTGGAAAGAATGAGAGTTTGTAAAAATTAAATATAGCCACAAAAAGTCTACCTTGACAACAGAACTGGTAAATTTGCTCTTTCTTTTTCAGAGACTCCAGTTGCCTCAACAAGAGCCAAGATTAACCACACCATGAAAAAAATGCATCCTAAGAAAAGGTCAGTAAGTTTTCTTTCTTCTGGTCACTGAAGACTCATTATTTAGGAAAAAACATACCTAGTAGTTCAAAATACAGGGCTTCCAATATGCGGATGAAATTCTTACTCTAAAATTGTTGATACGCTTAGAATTTTTGTAAAGTAAATGAATTCATATTCTGCTAATTTCCTTCTGTTGCAGCAGCTTATCACAAGTTTGGATAAACTGCTCCAAGGTTTGGAACTTATGTTCTTCAAAGATGGGCAACATGAAGGTAGTTTGGCTAAGTATCATTAAATGGCTATAAGACCCTTCAAAATCAAGGTAGGATAAAGCATAACTTGAAGACTGTAAATATAACTCAAAGACTGTATGCTTAACCATTTACTTCAAGAAGACAGTAGCAAAGCCACAAGATTCCTTCTTCAAAGAGGGACTCAGTTGTCAGGTAAGAGTATCAAAAACAGGATATATTTGACTGTAGGAATGCAGAAAAGAACTTTCCTCTCTATGGCAACAACACCACAATATACCCTGTAGCRGGAGATGGGCCCAGAAGCATTACTGAATTCCATTCCCAAGCCTTACTGAAGCTGCTCGAGCCACAATCAGTGGTTTCCTACATGGCAGCTCCTGAAAGTCAGAGATTTCAGCTTTCTGTAATGAGTTTTTACAGCAGCACAGAACTAGGGTGGCAATTTTCTAGGCAGGAAGATGCTATCATCTTTTCATCATGGGTTTCTTGCCCTAGTATCATAAAAACTTCTCTTTAAGGGTGATAGTTTCAGTCAAATAAAAACAACATAAYTTCATCTTTTTCTACTCCCAAAGTAAGTTTCATATGTTCTGGCTACCAGAACTCTACCTTGATTTCAAGTCAAAGGAACAAACTTCTCCTACTCAGGCTAAAGCAAAATCTTTTTCTCCATACTGTTAGCACTAAATATGACAAACATTTAGAAAAAAAACAGAAAAAAGAACAGTTAACAATTCCTCTGTGGTGGATAACACCACTCTATGGTGGGATTATACCATTACTGTATCCTGTCTAAAAATATTTTAAAGGAGAAAAATGGTTTTTTTTAAATTCTGTTGTAGAGATTATACAAACTACGGTTTATTAGCTTTGCAAAAAATGCAATCTGTTGTGCAAGACACTTGTGCTACTTTACTATTTAGATTGCACTAGAACAGGATTTAACTTCTAGCAAAGTGATACTGGATCATAGTATACTCTGGAACTCTAACATGTTCTTGGAAAAAAGAAATTCTGTGCTTTAAAATATATGGCCCAAGGGACAATAAAGGGAAGAAAATTGAAATATGATTGTCTTTACTGAATCATAGCTTTGGAACAGGATGAGAAATTTCAGAGGGCCTGGACATCTGTTTTCTGTTTGCAGAACTTCAGTGTCACAAGCCAACACATAACATCTCTAATCATCAAGCGAGTGGAAGGGGAAAGGGAAAGACTTCAACTGGAAATTGGGGGGGAGGAGAGTAGGAGGAGGACTGGTTCTCTGAAAAGTAAGTAACTTCCTATGACTTAAAAATGAATGATAAAAACAATCAACAAGAGATTTCTATACTTCTTTTGTATATAAGACTGCCAGACAACAAATTTTCATAAAGTTAACTCATTTTATATTAACATGAAAAGTTAACTCATTTTATGTTAACATGATTTACAAATTACTTTCTTGACATAACAGAAAATTTCAAGAAATTTCACATCCATGAAATGTCAAATCTCAACTCCACATAGGTAGTTTAAATAAGCATGTCTCAAGTCATTACAAAACTACCTTGAAATGTTGATGTACTTACAGTTCCACCCATGTGAGGTGGCAAATACTCTCCACTGATATAGTCCTGCACTTCATTCTTGTTTGTGAACTTTAACATGCTTATTGCATCTGGGCCAAGCCAGCCCTTCACAATTTTAAAAGCAGCTTAAAAAAAAAAAAAAAAAAAAAGTTATACACTGTACACTGTCAGGAAAATATTTTTTTCAATATTATGAGATTATGGTATACTGGTGTATGTTACAGAACGCTCAAATGAGCTACACGCCATAAAATATGGCAGGACCCACCCTGAAGCTATCTGTTGTATTGTGGACACAGTGCAAGAAAAAATACTTAAACAGAAAATATTTTATGGATATATTCTTTCCTACAGATGAATGCAAACAGTTCAGAATTTCACAGAAAGAGTATCTTTGATTTAACTACTGACAATTTCTTTGTCTTGGAACTTAGATCAGTAGCTGCAGAGAAGAAGCTATTGTGTTTCCAAATCTGAATGAGAGAAAAGTTGGGAGAATTATACACTTTCCCCATGTTGAAATGTTTTGCTGCTTTAAATGAGACTTGTTTAAGTCTATGGAGCATTTCCAAACACTGGTAACTTCTGTGTTAGTAAAAAATGTCATATACAGAAGAGAACATAGAGGTAATACAAAAATTTAAAAAATGTGTTTATCATGTGTGTTATATCTAAGGATAACAATCAAAGTATCAGAATATATGCACATAATAGTGTCCAGTGTCATGTATCTACCTTAAATTGCATAACCTAATTTTTGGCTGGCTGCAAATGTCCACCATTTGTTGATGTACCCCTAAATCAAAAACAGATCTAGCTTTGAAAGAATCACAGTTGGAAACATTCAAGGAATAGACTATTTATCAAAATCTTTTAAGCTTTAAATATAGTAGCTAAATATGATTTCAATCTATGCTTTGAAAAGGACTAAAGCATGACCCAACACACAACACTAGAAGGAAAAAACAAAAACATACCAAAAGCATGCAACCTAAAATTGAAAAATTTGAAGATGTCTGTTTAATATAAGTTTTACTATTTAACTATATTAAGAAAAAAAAGTATTTTTCTGTAGACTGACTTACCGYTCATTATCCACGGCATTTCAAAGATCACTATCTTTGCTGAAAATACAAAAGGAAATAAAATGAATACCAGATATTATGTATTTCTCTAATAGGAAGCACAGCAATAAAAGCCACGTAAAAAGCAAATACTAATTTTTAGAAGCCTCCATGTTTACTTCCCTGAAGAAGTGATCTTGGAAGAATTATTTAGAAACATGTACACACCTATTTCTATATAGAAGTATTAGATGTTTGCTTGGGAAATAGTCAACAAAATCACAAGTTACACTCCATTCTAGGGTACTACTTTTCAGAGATATGGTTATTAATATTTGCTCCAAATAAAGAAACAATGAGAATTTAYCTTGGCTGGCCTAGAAAAGGAACTGCTTACTAGAAAAGAAAGTTAAAAGGAGTATCCAGCACCACTTTTCTTCAGAGCTAAGTAAATAGCACAGCACTCTGTAAATCTGTATTTAAGTTGTCTTTTAGCAAAGAAGTTAGTACTCTGACTCAAAATATGCCCCAAAATATATTTTTGAATACATCAAAACAAACAAAAACACCACATTGCACTTGCTTTTGAAGTTTTGATCTAGAAGCTGAAATCTACTATTCAGAGTTTTAGTAGTTCCTGTACATAATTTCAACCTTCACAGACACATTTTGACTTAAAATTGTAATGCCTGAAAGATGAACTGGCAAAAATGATTCAATGTTTGTGTTTACAGAAGAAATTAACAGACAAGTGTACAGATTTTCCCAAGTACCCACACAAACATGCCTTATTCCTGTCCTTGAAGGAGTAGACCATTGCTCCCAAATAGTTTCTATAGCTATTTGTTCTTTTGTATCCTGAAGACTGCTACAGGATACTGATTGTCATACAAATTCCAGAACTTCCACCCAGTTAATGAGGGACAAAGGACAACACAGGCTACTAGATATGTATACTAATTTTTAATCTGTAAAACATGTCTTAAGACTATTCATATTTAATGAAAAAAGTTGATTGTGTATTTTGTAAATAAACATTATACTCAGAATTGTACCAATTCTTAGGAGTGCAAAAATACTCTGAATTTGTAATGTAAAAATGTTGCATGTAATTAGGCTGTTTCTAAAATCTAAACTGACCTTTTGGTCAAAATCCTAAGTTCTCAGGACATATCTTTCATTCATTTTTACAATGCACAAAGCGTGTGCAAAAAGACTATTTTAAAATACAGATATTAGTTTCCCTACAATCTGCAATATTATCAAGTACTTTTATTACACAAGTCTACAGTGCTTCAGGCATAAAATACAATACTTACTGAGGAAATTTGGATAATAATCTGTAAAACAGTTGACAATAAACCGAATAAAGTCCAAGTCCTAAAAGAAAAGTACAGAATAAATGCAGTGTAAATCAAAAACGTTAAAAATATAGGTTTAGTTAAGCTAAAGTATTTATTGAATAGTA
The DNA here is from genome assembly GCF_003343005.1 of Rhea americana. NCBI lineage: Eukaryota > Metazoa > Chordata > Aves > Rheiformes > Rheidae > Rhea > Rhea americana. Next base: position 756,052 of record NW_028187001.1, on the reverse strand, counting down.
ACAGATATTTCTTATATTGACTGCTTCTACAAAGGAAACTTACAAAGGTAGAGAAAAACATGCTGATGGAGAATCTAAAGCTTGCCATAAGAACAGTAAAAATGAGGAACAGGTCATTAAACTGATGGAACCACACTACTGTAACATTTACAGATAGTACAGAGGGGAAAAGCAGTACAAGAGGATTACCTGAAAGCTTTATTAAAAGCTTCAGAAATTATAAACTAACTGAAAGCTTGGCTATCTTTAGAGACAGAAGGCAGCCTTTAATAGAAGCATTTATCTCACCCAAATGTTGCTTGTGCCAAATACAGTATCATCCATTTAAAAGTATAAACACAGTGATAGATTTCCAAGTAATGTTTAAAGTCTCCTGTGCTCTAGCAAGTATGCTGCTTTTATTTCTGCTATCTGTTCAGAAGTAGCAGTATCAGACAGAGGGAGGATGGATCCCTTATTTTGAATGAGTCTAGAATTAAAACTACAGGATTCAGCATACTATTCAATAACTGCATTAATTCCAATTACTTGAACTGCCTCAAAAAGACATGAGCTATCAGAATTAGCTGGCTGCATATCAATGAGAAAAGCTGACACAGTGGATGAGACTATACTAGCAATGGAACAAGCAAATGAAACACGCTCTGGAGAAGAACACAGAACTCCATATTCTTTTAAAATAAAGTTTATCACATATTCTGTTCTGCTATAAACAGCTGTTAAAAATATTTATGTACTCTGATAAAAAATACTAACTACAGAGCAAGACTGTACAATGGGAGACTTAAGAACAGCATTTGCTGAAACTGTCTCTCTAAAAGTTTCAAAGACAATGTAAAGAAATTCCTTCAGGGTATGTGCCATAAACTGCAAGATCAAATTGTGGTTCTGCAAACAGAAAATTATCTACTCCTTTCATGCTTGTTATAA